>NC_079419.1:7297399-7337399 GCF_026213295.1 Gadus chalcogrammus | reverse complement strand
ACACACACACACACACACACACACACACACACACACACACACACACACACACACACACACACACACACATAGCATCTGATGAGTCAAACTCCCCATCTCAGACTAATCAGTTGACTGCACTAATTGCAAATGCAAATATGCAAATTTATATTAATTAATTACTCCACTAATTAGTTCTCTTGTCTTTGCAGGTAATAAATCATGGTGTGGTTGAGAGAAAGCACGCGAGAGTGAGATATGATGGGGATCTTTTGTCTCTGAGAGTTTCTAGTTTCATGTCTTGAACTAAAGCATGTGACTTTATATGACAGCCCAACCCTACTCTCACACACACACACACACACACACACACACACACACACACACACACACACACACACACACACACACACACACACACACACACACACACACACACACACACACACACACACACACACACCTTTTTTTCTCACAGCAACCCTTCTCCTAATTAATACATGTAATGGATCTTTTACAGATCGTATTTCCAGAATCTCCAACAAAGGTCTCTAATTTGAGCAGAGGAGTAAATAGCTTGGGTCGGCTCAATCGGGGCTCCGCCGGCCCCCACTTACAGTTCCCGCGCCTGTCTTCCTTTTTAATTATCACATTATCAGCTTTTATAGGCATGGTGTGAGGTGTACGACGGCATCGGAAGGTGCCACCCATCGCACGTTAAGTCGAAAGTGTTCCACAATTGATGTCAGCAGTTAACGTTAAGAGCCCGCATCCCGAGTGAGGGGTGTGAGGTCGGGCTGGGGGAGGGGGGCTGGAGCTGGGGGGGGGCGTTCAAAGTTCAGCTATGCAGACTGGATCCATCCGGTTGTACAGTTGGATTGGACAAGGGTAAATACGTTTTTTTGTATGCCTTTTTATTTTGCTATTTTAAAATTGAACATTGAAAATTGAAAAAGTTTCATCAGGATGAGATAATTATACCCGCCGTGACAAATCACTTCATGGATTAAAAGTGAAACGTTGTGGACACTTCCTGTCAATACGTAAAGAAGGACCACACTTTTTTTTGCAAAACTTCAACAACATTGACATGGTTGGTGTCACAGGTTCAAAACATCAGTGACAGTAAAAGGGCCGTGGTTATGGTGGGGCTCGGATGGGGAATGATGGGGCCCGCGTATCAGCGGCGGGGAACAGGCAAGAGGCAGGTGAGGAGCCCCCTACAGCCTCCAACCCCCACCGTAGACGGGTGGTACTTGTCAGCTCCAAGGTGTGAGGGTGTGAACATGCCCCCCCCCCCCCCCCCCCCCCCCCCCACCCCTTTCCATCTAGCACCCCAGGGGTGAATATGAATTTTTAGTTTTGGTCTTCTTACTTAAAAGTCGTAGTTTTCCCCCCCTTATAGGATGATCAAATGTATGAATGTATGTATGTGTGTATCTCTGTACGTATCTCTGTATACAGTATGCATGTACTGGATGTATGTATGTAAGTATGTATACATGTATGTATGTAAGTATGTATGTATGTATGTATGTATGTATGTATGTATGTATGTATGTATGTATGTATGTATGTATGTATGTATGTATGTATGTATGTATACATGTACGTTTGTAAGTATGTATGTAAGTATGTATGTATATATGTATGTATGTATGTATGTATGTATGTATGTATGTATGTATGTATGTATGTATGTAAGTATGTATGTTTTAACTAGGTATAAGAGTCCATATGGCTTTCTACTTCATAAAATATATTGTGTACTGTTTATGCATACAAAGGTTATTTCCACTTTTTCTGAATATATTACGGAATATACAGGCCCCTTTTTTGTACTGCAGGACGTCCATCATGTTGTCACAGCCTCATTATATATATCTGCATACGATCCCGCTGAAGGCATCCATCTTGAAACGTGTGGGAGTGGAATCCTTGCTGTGCGCATCAACACGGATGGCCTTTAGAACAATGGAGCCCATTCTTCTTCCTTTTATACCTTCCATGAGATAGTAGCGACGGCTGTCATCATCAGATCGTGGCCTACAGTTGACAGGAATTACCACGTCTCCATGTAACGCAACGGGGCCTATCGGACCTATAGGCGTCAGGGCCGGGACCCTTGCCCTCATGTCCAGTCCCCTCTCTCTCTCTCTCTCTCTCTCTCTCTCTCTCTCTCTTTCTCTCTCCCTCTCTCTCTCTCTCTCTCTCTCTCTCTCCCTGGACATGCGGGCGGTGTGGTGAGGATTCTGGGACTGATTACCAGGGGCCAAGTCTTCCGAGTGCTGTCCTCTCCAGCTGTGCTGTTCTAGCCAATTAGAAACTCCATATGCTGCCCTGCTCAGCTGCCTGGGCGCCCGACGTCCCACCCACACAGGTGGGCATCGCGTGGCAGCACCACCGCCAAGTTGTGTCATTGTTGTTGTTGTTCTTCGTCGCCGCCGGTAACCGTATCTCGGCTGGGGTGGGGGGCGGGGGGGGGGGGTATAAGAAAAGACAAAGACCCATGAATATACTGCTGCTGCTCTTCTAACTGAGGGCCCTCAAAGAGATGGAGGTCAACCGGGCGGGGCCCTGGAAGGGTTGAATATATTCTGGTACATTAGGAAGCACTCTGTTTTTAAAAGAAAATCGGGTTTAGTTAATTATTCAATTGTTTGCGTATTATTTTAATATACCGCTGCCGCTCTCTCTCACTGAGGGCCCTCAAAGCGATGGAGGTCAGCTGAACGGGGCCCTTCCAGCGAGCTCTGGAAGGTTGAATATATTCGGGTACATTAGGAAGTTCACTTTAATTTTTTTTGTCGGGTTTAGTTGTTTATTTAATTGTTTTGCGTGTTATTTTCAGTCGCTCGTCGTTTGCGTATTCCGACTGTGTAGCCCACTTAGAAAGTAGCTCACACCACTGCTCTTTTCCGCGGGAACACAGCAGGTATGCAGGTGGGCGGCAGCCATGTGCTAATAAGTATTAAAATATGAACGCATGAATAATGGATGTCTTTAAAAAAATCTATAACGTGAATATGTTAGTACTGCCGGTAAGTCGGCAGGCAGACGTTGCAGTACCCCCCTCCCCACCATCCCCCAAACCACCACCAAACCCCCCACCTGGGTGTTTAGAAGATGGGTCTGGTTGCCTGCATCTGAAACATCGGCGACAATCTGTTGTTGTGTTGGAGACACAACACACAACACTTCGGTATCGCTGTGGGGTGGGATTAATAACATGGCGTCAGATATGCTATTTATTTATGCTGGGGAAGTCACAGCTTCGGTTTAACGGGAACTAACGGAACCGTATAGATAAGGGTTGAGACGGGTACATTCTACACGTAAAGGCAACTATCAGTGTGTAATTAAATGTCAACGCGTTGTTGTTGATTTTATAAATATACGCGACATCCAGTTATATGGATTGCCTCTTAGAAAGCCTGTTTTTTTTTTTATGTTTTTCTCTTGATTAAATCATTGCACAATTCACAATGCAGCATATCTGATTTACAGTTATGCTAGTTTCTACTGCGATAGCAAGTAGAAGCTATCGGTATCCTCAAGCTAGCTTACTGCTCAGCCAATCTGGTTGGACCGCAGCCCAGTTCACATCCAGGGGTAAACAAGAAAGCTGGACGCCCACTCGCGGGTGATCGCACCTTAAAGGATCACAGCCCCTCTCCTTAGATAAGGATCCAAAAGGAAATAGCCCATTCCAAACTAATAGAATGTTGGCTCAGACGTCGGACAGAGAATTGGGTTTGTTCCCAGGCCAGCATGGCTAGATGGGTGGCTGACTGGTCGGCGAGCTGGTTGGCTGGGAGGCAGGCTAGCTGGCTTCCTGCCTGGCAGGCTGGTTAGCTAGCTGGCTTTCTGCCTGGCAGGCTGGTCGGGCTGCTTGGCTTGCTGCTCCTCTCGCTGGCTGGCTGTCTGGCAGGCAGACTGGCCGGGTTCGGCTGGCTGACTGGCAGGCAGGCTGACTGGCTGAATGACAGGCTGGCCGGCTGGCTGGCAAACTGTTTGGCAAGCTGGCTGCACGCTCGTACCACAGGACTATTTAATTGGCTCTTCATCACTCACTCTAATCGGAGCTCAGGTTGTAACTCCTATCCCCCTATGTGAGATGCACTGTAGATATCGTATGGTTAGTGCTTTGAGTATGGGGGGGATTACTACTGCCAAGATCTTAAAATGGATCCTCGCGTGGCTAGTTGTTTCAAAGCTCTTTAGTCTTGCTGAGATGGAGAGAGAATAATAGGTTTGACTATTAGTTTGGAATATTCTCCCGTGTCTATGGCTACATGTGTGAATCGCCAATTATAAGCTGCCTGAGTTTCTTTTTTTGTTTGTGTGTGTTTGGGTGTGTGTGTCTGTGTGTTGGTTTGTGTGTGTGTGTGTGTGTGTGTGGGTGTGTTTTTGCATGGGCGCATGTGTGTATGGTATGCAAACATGTGTGCAGGCACAGACACATCAGCAAACACACTCACAAGCACACACATACAGCATCAGCATTACCCGTTGTGTGTGTGTGTGTGTGTGTGTGTGTGTGTGTGTGTGTGTGTGTGTGTGTGTGTGTGTGTGTGTGTGTGTGTGTGTGTGTGTGCATGCAAGGTGTGTTGCACATGCACACCCACACCCACAGGTGTGTCGGATTTTCCTTTTGATGAAGGAAAGGCAAACTAATTAGCAGGCCCAGCTAACATGTTAGGAGCCCTTCCAGCGAGTGGTCCTGTGATTTAATCACACCCAGCCAGACTCCAGAAGACAGCCCACCAAGGGACATATTCGCACCCTCCTCTTCCTCCTCCTCTTCCTCCTGCTATTCCTACCCCTCCACCTTGTTTTCACGTTTGGTGTGGAATTGATGCTGTGGTTGGGGGTTGAAGGCAAATATCTATTCGATCATATGTTTAATGTGTAGGCGATATGTAAACATATATCTGAAGATTGTTTTGTGAAGATGGATCAATTTTTCTTTCACTTAATGTGCCTGATTGAGTCAATTATATTGAAATGTATTCTATGAGATTTGACATTGTTTTACCCACCTTTATAGTATGATGCCAACGACAATGAAGCCTTGATAAATCGCATACTGTGCGATGTGAAATAGTTTAATAAAAGGTTTTCCAGTAAAAAATAAAGATCCCCTTAGACTTCAGTGACTCAAATTTTGCATCAAATGTCTTCATCATGCAAAACAGTCTGATTTATATTCCAAATCGACATGTTCATAGGCCTACATAACAGAGAAACTAAACGATATCAATTAATCATGTATGTATTGACTGGATCAAAGAATAACATTAAATAAGCAAATTAATTAGCTCTTGAAGGCGCACATTAAAAAATGAACAAACGTTTTGCCACCCAGTGACATGTTTGGGGCATGTACCGCTGTGAGTGGCACTCATGGACTGCCACGTCCATGAAAGTGCAAACACACAGAGGATAAGACGTTTGCAGAATGCTCTGGTGTATTGAACATTACAACCACCGGAGGATACATGCTGGTTTAAATACAACTAGCACAACATTGCAAATACCAGGAAAAGGCTCATTTGCGTCTGCATCAACTGTGAAACAAAACACATTTTCAACCTCATTAAATAACTGCCTACCTAACCTAACAGAACAAAAATTAAATAAAATGAATGCAGAAAGCCCTATGGTTAAACGCAGTCTCTATTCGGAATCTCCATTTTTTATTAGATATTTTTTGAAGGCCTATGCTATGGGACCTAATACACGATTTCAGTCTTACTGCAAACACAGTGGCCATGGGCACCAAGGAACAGCTGTTGTATAATTGAATTAACATTCACCTTCTGCTTCGGCACTCAAACTGTGTTAAGAAGCCGCACACAACCATTCGTGAGTTCCATCAAACCTGTCCATGAATATGCATGCCGCGTGGAATAAATATGTGTGGTGCATCTAATGTTTGTGGATTCGCTTATAGGGTGCATGGAGTGCCATACAATGACCATCTTGGGAAATTGTCATGGTATACGTCAAGAAGTCAGCAGATAAGTCATGTTTTAGTGCTATGGGCCTTATTCAAGCGAGATCTACTTCAGTTCAGCCGTGGTAGTGCGAGTAACTATTGCAGGTGTAACAGCGACACCCTGTGGTGGCGAGAGCACTTAAGTTAGGAATGTGATCACTGATGTAAGAATAGGCACCCTTATTTATAATTTTTCCTCCTTAAATGTATGCTGTTTAAGAACAACAGAGTAGTGCAAAGATGTAGCCCTATATATCCCCTGCAGTCCTTTACACTTTACATTTAATGTGAGACAACTTGCTGAACTTAAATCAATCACAAACTGATTTGTAGTGCATTGATTGATCAATGTGTTCTGTTGTTTCATTTTGAGGATGCTTATATCTCTTAAGAGACTTTAAAACAACGGTTTGTTCAATGATGATCCACGGCAACACACACTATTGCTCGGTTTTTACCGACACATCTATTGATTCAATGTAAACTTTGCCCTATCCAAATAATTGTGTTATCTTTGATACTCGAACCGTGTGTCAATAAAGACAGACAGACATGATGTGAGCCCTTTAAGTCCAGGTTTATTGATACGGCCGTGCAGTCACAGAGAGGTGTCACACACACTCGCCCGGCCGGCATGGGTACAAACATGCATGCACATACATGCACAGGTGTACGCACGCAGACACACTCATATACACACACACACACACACACACACACACACACACACACACACACACACACACACACACACACACACACACACACACACACACACACACACACGCTCTCACCTCACACACGCTCACACACACACGGGCGCACACACATGCATGCATACAAGCAAAATCGCTGACACACGTCACACGCACACATGCGTTCATGAACAAACACACACACATACAAACTCCCGCTCTCGTTCATCGGGTTCGCCCTTTCTCATCTTTTTCTTTATCTTAATCTTATAATCAATATTGTTGCATTTATCTTATCTAACTAATCCACACAAAAACAGACACACACACAGTCACATATGTGCGCACTCACACACACACACGCACACAAACACACACACTCCCCCCTCTCGGTCTCTCCCTGTTCATTACTCTTCTCATATTTTATTCTCACACAAACATTTCGCGTCTCTCACACACACACACACACACACACACACACAGGGCCGTTGCTACAATTCCTGGGCCCCTAGACAAGATTTACTGATGGGCCCCCCTGCGCTGAATTGTTGACGGGGGGGGGGGCAATTGTTGACCGGGGAGAACAAGTGTTGACGGGGGGGGGGGGGGGGTACTATGGTAGTACTATGGGCTGGTGATAAAATAATAATTTTAAATAAAAAAAAAAACTTTTTTTTTTTTTTTTTTGTGGGCCCCCCCTGGGCTGTGGGCCCCCTGAATCGTCATCACCTTTCACCCCTTATCGACGGCCCTGCACACACACACACACACACACACACACACACACACACACACACACACACACACACACACACACACACACACACACACACACACACACACACAGCAGAAAGAGCAGGTCACAGTGAAGAGATGCACATAGGTGCACATAAATGCACGTTAAGTATTCCTTTAGCAGTGTCACGCACACGCATGACAGCCACCTAAACCTCACTAGAACAACATGACATCAACCATATATAGAGTGGTCCTGACTAAACAATAGAGACAACGCGTTTAAACAAACAACAAATAACCTGTTCTGTGATAACTGTTTACAAAACACTATGTTTAGAAGTCTGTACATGTCCTAAATACAACCATATATTGTGTTTTTTTTTGTTTGTTGATATATATTTTTTGTAATTCTAATTCGGCATTGTAAAAAGGTTTCCTGTTTCGTATTACCTAGCACAGGGTACCACAGGAGCCAGTGGAAGATAGAGCAAAGTAATGAGACTAAACATGACCACCAACATCACACATATTGGTCCCGTTAGCTAACAGGAGGCATTATTGAGTGTTCAACCAAGCACCAATCAGACTAGACTGTGGTGGCAGCAGTTGAAAATCGGAGTTGTGGAATTTCTACTTGAGACCAAAAAAAAGAACAGAAAATGAATCCTCGAATAATAGTGTAATCATGTCTCTTTGTATGTAGACAGGGAGGATGAAATGCACATGAAATGAACAAAAGTTACATTCGGTTGACAAGTTTGAAGGGTACATTTTCTTTTATGGTCTTCTTTCATGTTCATGAAAAAAGGTCAGAAAGTAACTGTTAAATCTAATTGTTGTGTACATTCACTATCAAACTGATTATTAAACCAAAAAAAAGTAACCGGCCAACTTAAACTGTGTTTGTATGAATATGCTGCTTTGGGATGCAATAAATATCTCTAAAATTAAACTAACAAAAAGAAAAAGAGAATGCTCTACATATTTACTGTATGCATAATGATCCAATAAATTGGTTTGACCTGTACCACTTCTCAGTTATTCAAGAGGATTAAAAGATATGTATTTATTCAGCAATGTTGCCACACTGACTCTCTTTGTTTGAGGGGATTTCGTAACGTAGAAGCCACTACTTAATTCGGTGTGAGCACAAACAATAAAAACAATGAAGGAATATAAATGCAAATCTTAAATGTTACTTAATAATAATAATCATCATAAAACATGGCAATGTTGGTATGCTCAGGAGATATACCCTAAAAAAATAACTCAACATTCTGGGAGAAACTATATGGTCGGTTAAAAAAAGGCCACAATCTCAGGGAAACAGTTCAACCGTTTCATAAATACTGCTAAAACGCTTCTCGTCCAATCACAACACATACAGTGTACAGTTAAGGCTGGAACAGCGTCGCAGAATAACTTCAATATATGTTACATATGCACAATAAAATAACATCTGCATCTTCTATACATCAACATACAAGGAGTTTTACAGTTCTCGGGCGGCTACACTCAAGAAGCAGCTAGCGGTTTTTGTGATGTTCTGATGCACGGCCATCACAGATTAAAACATAATAAAAAGATAGCTGGCTGGATTGGAGCTAGCTGGAACAGTTGAGCGAGAGCACGGAATCAACACACATTGCGGGGGACAAGGGGACAGGAACATTGTGACCGAGCGCCGTAAGAGGAAACCTATCCTGTGATAGGATATACTGAAGCACTGTACAGTGTAATTCCACGTAGGAAGGCAACGGGAGTGCTAAAGGACTGGCTGGCTGGTCTAGGAACAGGTGAACAGGCAGGACCTTATGGAGGCGATGAGACAACGATCAATAGTTAAATCACAGAAAAGATTAAAAAAATCATAATAACCACCAAAGAAAACATTTCAGATTTTTTACAAAACAGCCTTCAAAATGAAAACCAAAGAAGCATTGATATGTTTGAAATGTGCAAGTCGGAAAACCTACATTTTGGACATACAGTATCGTATGCTACATCCAAATCTATGTGTCGGTGGATTGTTTCCTCGCAAACGTTTTGTCAACTCCCCCTCAAATTAGATAATTAACTCAATCCAGAAGTCTGAGTGATTGCGGTGGACAAGTTCATCGTAAAAAAAAGGACCTCTACCTAGCGCTGTATTGGATAATATATATCTTTCAAATGGCATGACCCTACAATATAAGGTGTGAAGCCTGTTAAAGAGGCAGAGAGGATGTTGTGTCCCTTCTCCATGGAAAAACAATTGCTACTATCTGCAGGAGAAACACATATGGAAGCCGGCTGTGTGTCTGTGTGCGTGTATGTGGGTACGTGTATGTGTGTGTACCTTTTTCTGAAAAAAAAGTATGACTTTTGCCATACTGTTTGTGTTTTGTCACTGTGCCATTACTTCAACTTAAACAGAGCTTGTTAAAATATCACCGTTATAGGCATCCATCTTGCTTAAGGTCTGACGCATCGTTTAATTACAGATAAAAAGGTAAAATAAAGGAAGAGCACATTTGTTTTTGTAAACCAGGTATCCAAATATTCTGTTTTGTCATCGTATCGTTACTATAGTAGAGCCGTAGACATAGATCCACGGGCAATACCAACGTAGTAATTCCCTCTGTACTTCTAGATACAAAATAAAAAACATATAACTCAGCTCTGATAACGGCAGTAATCTGTACGTCTTCACACCATCAGGAAGGAAGAGTGTTTGGAAGGCAGAGAGGGAGTGTAGGGTTGGAAGGGCCAGGCCAGAAGAACGTTGTACAAGCCCGCACGTGGAATTAAAGGTATACTTTGTCATGGATATCTTCTTCATTGTGTTTCACTCAATTATATAGGATCACCTTTGTTACCTCACTAAGGAATATTATAATTCAGCTCCTGATGTATAGCACGCTGTCTAGCTCCCTTCTTCATCATCATCATCTTCATTATCGTCGTCACCATCATCATCATCATCATCAATGATATAGACAGACCAGTGCATGCTGGTCGGTCAGGATAGAAGGAAGTGACATTAACATAATCACACCACTGAAAACCATCTGTCTTTAGCTCCAAGCCGAGGTCAGCTCGTCTGCAGTAGATGGGGAGGGAGGGAAGGGGAGGGAGGGGCGGGAGTCTCTTTTGTGTTAGAGTGGTCTTGGTTTTTTGAGTGGTTGTGGTCTTGTCCGAATGTCTTACAAAGTATACCTTTAGGAGGGAAGAAACAGAAGTAGAGAGATTGCGAGGGGGCTCGTGTCATTCCCCAGACCGCCCTGTAGGGGGCGACATAGTCAAAGTAATGGCCTCGCTGTGTGGTGGGACGTTGGGGAAAAAACACAAAGCAGGAGTTTGACTCGAGTTCCAACAGTTGGACCGTGGCTGTAGAACTCCCTCAGTCGGTCTCTTGTTCTGCAGAGGTAGATACAAGTGATCAAATCTCAACATTGTCAAGGATTAACAAGAACATTTCAACATGGTGCTATAACATTCGGATGTACCATCAAAAACAACCCCTAATCATACCATGAGGTGATCTACTCTTCTGCTCCTCTCCCTGCGCGGATTCAGCTCCCTCGGACACCTCCCCTAGAAAAAGATTATCAAAATGACACGAGGGTCCGACGTCCGACCGCCACTCCGGCGTTATGATGCATGAACGTATGCACGTTGCTACGGCGACCTACCGTTCAGTAGGGGCGGAGTGCCAGGCTGGGGTCCCTGATCCGGGCTCTTAGCCCCAGCGTCGTCCTCTGGCAGCGGGCAGGATGGGTCGTCCGCCTCGGCGCCCTGGACCCCAGCGGCGGGGGTCTGCGTTGTGCCGGCGGGGTCCGGGGGCTCCGGGGCCTCCTCCGGTTTGGCCGGCTCCTCCGCTTCCCTCTTGGCCCTCTCCTCTGCCTCTGAAGACCCCCGCAAGCACACACACAGGGCGGAGGTTGGGTGGAGGTGGGGGGTCTGTGTGTGAGGGAGTGTGTCTGTTGTGCCGCTGTAAGTTGTTTACCGTCAGCTTCCTGTACACGAGTGAGTGAGTGAGTGAGTGAGTGAGTGAGTGAGTGAGTGAGTGAGTGAGTGAGTGAGTGAGTGAGTGAGTGAGTGCGTGCGTTGGTGTGTGCGTTGGTGGGTGCGTGAGGAAGTGTGTGTTTGTGTATGTGTGTATGTGTGTGTGAGTGCCACATTTGGATCCATCAGTAATTTACCTAATGCACAATGTTCATTGCAATTGACATCATATGTATCTATTGTACATTTCACAAAACATAAACTCCATACAAATGAATCCATCTCTCGCAATTATCTTGCAATGTTTTCCTTCAGATGGGTGCATATATGTTATGCAGTTTGTTGAGGTTTTCTCTCACCCCAATAAGTCTAGCAGGGACAGGCATTATATGGACTTGGGAGGTGAGCCCTTTCATTTAATTGACATGGTGTAATACTCTTTCTCTACCAGTAGAGGCCAGTAGAGACAGCCCTTTATACCATTCCGCTGTGTACATGCGAGGGCTGCTTTTTTCCTTGATTGCCTCGATGGCATATGGCTTGTGGGAGTCGCCAGTGTTGCCCGCTTTACAGCACTTTAAAATTGGAACTGATTAAGTCCACAACCACCACCACCACATCCACCGCCACCACCACCACCACAACCACCGCAACCACCGCCACCACCACCACCACAACCACCGCCACCACCACCTCCACAACCACCACCACCACCAGCAGCAGGAGAGCCCAGTACACAGCAGTGGTGGACGATTCCGGGCTTCTGTCATGTTTTTGCTCCAAGCAATATATTGGCTCTCTTGACTCGTGGACATTAGCATATCTTTCCCCAATGTCCGCTGTGTCCCTGCAGGACTCCTGCAGGGCTCCTGGAGCAGCACAGCTCACCCCGACCTTCTCCTCCATGAACTAAAGAAATCAATGCCAGTCTTGTGGGATCATAGCGACTGCTAAACAGCAAATAATAACCCTAAATGACTCATTTAATCTTTGTCCTAAAACAGCAGGGCAGGCTTTAACTTAAGGCCGCTAAAGGTCAACTGGAAGGGGAACGGTCACCCTGGGCTGTGCTCTAATAAAAGGAGAGTGCCGTTTCGTACGAGTGTTGAGGGCGACATGAACTCTGTGTCCTCCCAAAATAATCACGCAAAGTTCAACGCCACTAACTGTGATTTCTTCACCATGGTTTAAGCGGTACTCTCCGATACGAGGAAACAGCCAAGAGCGACGGATCTCCCTGAAGGTCGGCCTGCCGAACAAGGATGGGGTCGGAGCCCGTCCTTTCCGACAAAGGATTGGGTCGGAGCCCATCCTGCTGAACAAGAAAGGGGTCGGAGCCCCTCCTTGCTATAGAACCCACGTCTGAGAGCAGCGGGGGGTCGGGGGCGGGGGATACCTTTGGCGGCCTGTGCCTTCCACCTCTCGCGGTTCTGGTAGACCTCGTCGTTCCACAGGGTCTTGAAGTTCTTGTGGTCCACGGCCAGCAGGGAGCAGTGGCCGGAGGAGGTGCTGTCCAGACCGGTGCTCTTCATGCTGCCCCGCTTGGATTCCTCTGAACTCATACTGGAACAAAGGTTGGAGATGAAGGGCGAAAGGAGACAAGGATGTTAATGTGTCTGTAGTAAGGCGTCAGTCATCAATCAGTCAGTCGGTCTCTTAGCAATAATGTGTCAGTTGAGTGGGCAGTACTGCACTGCAATGGTCTAAAAGCTAGTAACAGGATTATATAAATGTTCGTTGTATCTTCTATCTCAACATCTATTTGATCTTCTTTTATCTGAACTTGAACTTGAGATCACCGCCAGAACGAACCAGAGCAACCGACCATCCCGACCCTCACAGTGTGATGAAGAAGTGCGCTATTCTTGCTTTTCTTGGAATATCTGGCAACTCTGCTTTCCCTGACAATCAACTGGCATGCTACTGCTAGGCTGCTGACGGGTATGTCTACTGTGTACTATCCGCAGGGAGGGAAGATTGACAGAAAGAGCCAGAGAGATCAAGAGATGGAGTGGGAGAGCAAGTGGAGAGAGAGAGAGAGAGAGAGAGAGAGAGAGAGAGAGAGAGAGAGAGAGAGGGGGAGAGAGAGAGAGAGAGGGGGAGAGAGAGAGAGAGAGAGAGAGAGAGAGAGAGAGAGAGAGAGAGAGAGAGAGAGACAGAGACAGAGACAGAGACAGAGACAGAGACAGAGACAGAGACAGAGACAGAGACACAATAATACGACACTTGATTGAAAGCTGGTCTAAATACCGCCCAGGAGCTGTCTCAGTCTGTGTTTTTCGGTGTGTGTCTGTGTGTGTGTGCAGACGCACACAGGCATGCTAGTGGGTGTGTGTAAACAGACAAACAAGGCGAGGGGGGTGCAAACGGATACACAATGTAGCGTTTCCAGTTGGCTGACTCTGTCCGCAGGCCGGGTTCCGTTAATGACTGCTCTTGTAGAGGAGAACAGGTGTGCACAGTGGTTCTTCAAGCACTGCTTGATCTTTTTTAATACAGATACATATATTTATCTATATATCTGTATCTATATATAATGCATTCACTTTCAGAACAACCGTTTATTCAAATACGAGCACCTGTACACCGCTGGGAGAGACGGCGGCAGAGAGGGAAGTGAGAGTCTTGAGGGGGTTTCTGCTGAACCAACGCAAGTCACGATGACTGCCGTTTGCATGGGGGGAAACTGCTCAGTATGCCGAACCAGTTTGCCAGGGAGATCAGCGCGGAAACAGGGTGCAAACTAGATTCCCGTGTGCGAGTGTCGATTTCCAGGTGTGCTTGATGAGATTTACAGACACTTGCGTTCGCGCCGAGATGATGAAGGACTCATTAGAGATGTCGCTGTCAACGTAATTAAATGCCATTTAAAGTTCGACTCCATGCCATTACACCATTTCATTATCTACTTCCTCGGTCTGCCTTGAAGCTATGGGCAGTTGTTTTCAAGAGTAATCTAACCTTCAGAAGTTGTTTAAAATGCAAATTGCTTTATAGCCAAGGACGCGTTCAGCCAAGAAGCGCCTTCACTTTCTCCAGGTGCACCTAAAACGTTATTTCATTGTAACGGCAGAGTGCCTTTTGCTCAATGGCTCATCAAAAGTTATTCATTGTCCCCCGTGGATAGCCCAGGGAGGAGGAGGAAGGGCTGGTAGGAAGGTTGAAAAGGAAGAAAGGATAGACAGGCATAAGGAAGGCTAGACGCACGGACAGACAGTCAGACAGAAGAGGCTTTAACTGGAAGCCTGCAAAGCCAGTGTGGGAAGAAAGGATAGACCGGCAGAAGGGAGGCTTGACGGACAGACGGACGGACGGAAAGACTGACAGACGGACAGACAGACAGACAGACAGGAGGTATGATTACCTGTAGCATCGGAAGCCTGCGAAGCCAGCGTGGGAAGAAAGGGTAGACGGGCACAAGGGATGCTAGACCGACGGACAGACAGATAGACAGAAGAGGTTTTACCTGGAGCGTCGGAAGCCTGCGACTCCAGCTTGGGAGGCCTCGTCGATGAGTGGCGTGACAATGCGCTCTGTCATGTCCGTCAGTACGGTGAAGGTGGGCACCACGATGAAGTCGATGAAGCCTGGTGACAGATCACACACAAAACACAACAGTCAGTTTCACAGTAACAGAAGGGCGTACCTGTGTCTCAGGCGAGCATCCTGGAGGACATGTGATGGAGTAGAGGCAGGAGAAGCTTACCGATCTGGGACTGGGCGACCATGGTGGACTTGCGGTCGCACAGCGGGGAGAATGGAAGTCCGAGATCTGCCTCCTTGTCCCCCTGGGAAACGACAGAGGGAGAATTCCGGTTTGACCATTCAGCATCATGTTACGGACGGGAATGGGCAGGGACCTCATGATGCAATGTTGGAAAATATCTTTTTGGAGTGCGGTAAGAATTGAGATTCGGTAAATATTGCGGTACACAATTCAGATTTCTATGTGCGAATGTATCTTTTGAGGTTGGGGTTCTACAGGTCTGTTGCTGTTTTTAAAATAAACATTAAAAAGCAGAATCAAGCTAAGTTCATGCAAAATTCTGTAGGACAGTAACAGGCATTTGTTTGCATGGATTACTTTACTAAGTATATGTATTTATAAAATTCATTAGTCAACCTGACAATACTCCTATTGCTGAGACAAAGAATCACCGAATTCGATTCCTCCATCCCTACAGTAGGCCTATAGACTTCCTTGCAATGACCAATACAACAGAATCGGCATAAATGCACCCAAGGACATTGAGCATGTGGGCTACCCATGGTTGGCTGATAGACACAATCATACCGACTCATATCACACATTGCACCAGAGAGCCATAGAGACTGCACGCAATCCTCTAAACAGCCAACAAAAGTGCACGCAATCCACGGTGCATGCAGTCCACTCTCTTGTAGTCATTACAATCTCAGTCGGACACACATTACATTGTCCTCCATTGAACCCGTGCCCTGTTGTCAAAGACTGTTCACTGTATAACCCGCCCTCCAGACCACAACGTGCACAGCAACAGCCCCACCACCGCCCTCAAAAGTAGCCAAGCGATTCGAGCCACCACCACCACCACAACCACCACTGCCACCACCACCACCACCACCACAACCACAACCACCACCAACACCTCTTTTACGGAAACACATCGTTGGGGGCGACACTGAACACATTTGAACACACCCTCCCCTGTAGTGACTGTGTTCATAACAAAAACACCTTAAATTGGGCGTGACAGAGAGCAGGCGTTCCTCAAGGTTTTCTGAGGAACCCTTTCTCATCCACTTAACTCGGGCGTTACCTATCAGCGCAGGATTGAAACGTCGGAGGTTGACGTTCGGAGTGATTTACTCTTTACACCCTGTCGGCCCGCTCCTGCTGGTGCGCCGAACAAGGTATCGTTCCCGGGATTTAATCTCCTGTGGAGCACGTTCTGTTCTCATTATCGGAGATGATAAAGGAGACTTGAGTGTCTGCCAGAGAGTATGTTGGGGGAATTATGATAATGACGTAATGACCATGAATCCCCCTTTCCCCCCCACCCCCACCCACTGGATATAAATTATGTGCCGTGCGATTGTGGTGAAGTACCGTGTTGAAGTAATAATTCATAATAGTAATCATCATCATCATTACAATTATTGGTAATGTTGGACCCCGGTCCAGAAATCTCTTGGGCTTTCCGAGATCATTTCCGTATTATTCCCACGAGAGAATGAGCTTCTCCTGGCAGGGGGTTTGCATATGAGCTGCTGCCCGAGAAGTCAGGATTTGCGAGAGAAAAGCTAGTCTGACATCAGCGGATCGAGTCTCAAATGCCTACAAGTCTCAAACCTCTCAGTTCAGTTCTGATTTACGTTTGGCATTATCATCTGGCTCAGAATTGCCTCTTGACGCAATTGGATAGAAATACAACCAATCAGATCAATGAAACGTGTGACATAGAAGCTGCGGCCATCTTGGTTTTATATTAAAATGCCTCAACGATGCTTCAATAAACTGTTTGTGATTGGCCCGACCCGGGTCAAGTCTGCTGGAAATCCGTCTGAACGGGAGGGGGGTCAGATGCATTTTCCAGATCAAATAAAACACGAGCTCCCAGATTCAACCGATTCCCAGGCTAGAAAGAGTACTCCTGTCATTTCTTATTTGTAGAATATGTCTGTAAAAGGATGTGAATTCTCTTTCTAACATTATTAAAATCACCATTGATCAGCGTTGCCTACAGATATCTCCAGGTTATTGTAAGCTATAAGCTAGTTAAAATGGCAGACGTTGCGACTTTAAAGAAGACTTCATTGTTTGGTCATACAGTCACAGTATTCCCCCCACTTATGACCACAATATATATCAAACAGGACGAACCACTGGTGGATGGAGTCACCCAGTAGAACGGACACGTTAGCATGCTAGCTGGTTAGCATGTGTACCTGGATGAAGAACTCCTCCAGCAGGGAGGCGGTCCAGCGGTGGTGCAGGTCCCAGGTCTTGGCGGGGTGGCTGATGTCCGCCGTGTGCAGCAGGAGGGACAGGGCCTTGGGCTTGTCCACGCTGGAAGACACGTGCTCCAATTAGGCAAGCAGACACGAAAACACTCGTTGGTTTTCTGCAGATGTTGTACTTATGAGCCACCACAGTGGCTATACCTGCTGACTATACCTGCAGACATTTCTGCAGTGCCGACCCAGCAAAATAAACGGGTATAAATACATGTGGGTGTTGGCTTGGGCAGTATCTATTTTTTTTACCAAAGCCAAAATAGTTTTAGGGTTGGATGGATGTGCACATCGACATATCAAGAAGTAAAGTCAACGGAATCAATATTAAGTGTGCAATAGTCAGACTTTAGATTAATATCTAAAGTTGAATTCCAAACAAGCTAAAATCTGGGTGAACGGGTGTTTTTGCTTTCTTTGGCTTAAAACTTGTTTTGACCAATCATGTGGCTCGAGGCAGGGATCTTTAAGCGTGTAAATCACAAACGCAAACTCAGCCAGCAGTAGTAAACTGTAGAAATACACTTAATTAAATCCCCTTCCGAAAGCTACATCCACTCGGGCAAGTAATTATTTTCGGTTGCATATCTCCGCGAAAAAAACGTAAACAGCGAGATACTCCGCCCCTTCTCAGTTCATTGCTTCCGGCCCAGGCTCTGTGCCGTCACCCTCCAGAAGTTCTGCTATAACAGAGTAGAAGTGCTGGATCCGGGATTAGGTTGACATATGCGTCCGCACGTGCGCACACGCACACACATGCATCCACACTTACACGCACACAGTTTAATCCATATTCACTTGGCTAGGAATCAAAGTGCAATCCCAGCAGCCCTTGAGGAAGATTGACTGACTTAAATGACTTCACCTCGGAGTTCATCCACCGGCAGTGGAGTTTCTGCTCACTCTGCAGCATTTCATATGCAACACATTGTCCATATAAAGCTCCATCAAACCCTCCATTTAAATCACATTCTGATACGTTGTTTATGTCTCGTATGTTATGTGTGGACCCCAAAGGTGACGCTTTTTTTTCTCTGCTCATGGGGAATAAACGACTTGCAGCTTATGTAAATCAAATCGCTCTCTTCAGAGATTCCTCTACGGACAAGCACGATGTTTAAACAATACGTTACACTAAAGGTTGACTCGATTTGACTCTTTTTTTTATGGCAATGCTGCTCCCGTTCCACTAGAAAGACACATTCATCTACGATTACTCTGTGACAGTTGATACTTGGATTCATATCCTGCCACTGATTGCCTGCAACAATTCCGTCTCTTACTGCTCGCGTGTAATAATCAGAGTCCGCCTTATGATTGCTTTTCAAACGATGTGAAGAGAAGATTGGCGATGTGTGTGTATGTTGAAAGCCTAGCTAGCCTACGACAAACCAGATTTAAGAATAGAGAGGCTATGTCCGTTTTCAAAGGGCAGGCGTCACGACCGGTTCCCCCTTACTCCCCTCGCCGTCGGCTGAGCTGCGTTCAAAGTAAACACGTCAGCAATCATCTTGCTGTCGGTGGCCGTATGTCCCTCGTAATTATGTTTGCGTAGTACTTAACGTGATGCAAACAGAGCTACAAAGTGCCGTCGCTTATTAGCGACATATCATCCACTTCATTATCCCACTTAATACGGGTAAACAAGTCCAGAAAAAAAAGATGCGGTGCCCTCCAATTAGTTGGGTATTAGATCCTATTAGCGAGAAGTACGCTATAGCTGGCTGTCTATCATAAGAGATCTAAGTGAGCTAAAGAGGGACTGTTTGTGGTTCTGCTAGGGGTCATATTTCCCCTGACGGCGGTGTACAGTCTTGGTTTCTCACATGTATTTCTACAAAGAAAACACTAATTTGACTCAAAACCAGATGTTGGCACAAATTCACCCCGTTGGGTTGTATTTTATGTGTACAAAGAACTGGGTTTTTTGGATGCACTTACAAGGCAGTGTAATGCACTACCTTTTTAGGGAAAATATGCAAAATACAGCACTTCAACACAATCAACCTCCCACCCACTTGCACTTGTCCCGTGCTGTGTGGTGACACAGCGTCCACCGACAGAACTCATTCTGGGGGGACAATGGATTTGTGTGCCTGTGTGCTTGTCTGTTTCATCAAAAAGGCCAGTCACTAATGCCGAACCGCAGTTTGGTCAATGAGGATTTAATGGAATTCAGGAGCCTGCCGAAGGTCAAGCAGTGTGTGGAGGGAACCCCAGCGGCTCTGTGTGACTCACCCCTCCGGCTGCTGCAGGAAGTTCTTCATGGTCTTGACCTGCTGGAAGTGACAGGACATGTCTGTGGCCAGCACCATCTCCACCACCAGCGCCCGCAGCTCTCTGAACACAGGGAGAGCCACACACGTTCTCGAGAGCCACAGCCACAAGAGCAGTCACAAGTGGTTCACAACCATAACCACGACCCCATATTGAATGCATTAAGAAAACGATTTGACACCCGAGAACCTTACGCGTGTGTGAGTGTGATGTGAAGCCGTTGGTGGAGCTCGGACATGGGACTCATCTGGGTTTGAATGGGGGCTCTAATAGTTTGTTGTTTTTGGAGAGTGTAGAGCATCTATGATGAGGATGATGATGACGACGATCGTCATTATTGTTATCATATTTTCGAGTCCTTGATGAAGCACATCGTCGTGACAACGGCTATGCTTGGTAACAGCTTCCCCCACCCAACCTCCCCCGTACTTTTATGTTCTCCATCAAGCGTCTGGCACGAGCCACAGGACGCCGTATCCCAGCTGTCTGCGTCAATGTAATATCATCATTATAACCGGGGCGCTCACCAACAAAAAGGCTTTGGTGAGCGTTTGCTGATCCTGATTTTCTATTTACCCCCATGGAGCTCTGTGATTTGTTTTGCCAGATGAGGGATGACTTCACCCTGCGGTTTAACGGGATGAACATGAACTCATTTTGGGGTTTCGTGGAGTCCTGTTTAAAGCGGGAGCTACAGCAAAAGTTCAATTAGGACGACTCAACACACACGCACACAAACATAAACACACACGCACGCACTTCACAGTCACTTCACAGTCACTTCACAGTTTCAATTCAAACATTCCCACGCATTCCCAACGCAGAGCACCACTCCCTTCTCTTTCTCGGCTAATTCAGGATTCACTTGCTGTATGATGAGTGAAACAGCGCTCGAGTACAGCGTGCACCCTTCACTTCCTGTCCCGATACGACTGACTGATGTTGCTGCAGCCCTCCTCCATTCCCATCTCCTCCTAGACCTGAACTCGTCTCGCACAGCAGGAAATCGAGGGTCAGGTGGAGACAGGACTTCACCGGGGATTCCCTCTAGCAACCTCACCACTCCCATCTTCTCAGCTCCATCAGGGGGGAATCTCATCCTGGCTGATTCCCGCCACGAAGAAGAGGCGGTGGGTTCTGATCACGCAAACTAATAATGTCTATGGATGAACTCTGCTTAAACTAGGGTGACCAGACGTCCTCTTTTTCCCGGACATGTCCTCTTTTCGAGACCTAAAAAATGCGTCCGGCAGGGATTCCAAAAACGTCCGGTATTTTGCCTCGTCGCAAAAAAAAAAAAATATATATATTATTGTTATTATTATCTTTTTATTTTTTTTTGCCTCGTCGCATATTTGTGTTTCTGGGTCTTTCACATAACCTACTAGTTATTACCATTGTATATGTCCATGGTTATTACGGCCTTCCAAGTTCTGGAAATGGTATCTCCCTTACGTTCCACCTTCTTGCGCGAGCTGACTGTAGAGAGAGTCTGTCATTGGGCGACCGATCTCATGTGTCTCATTCTCGTTGAGAAGGTGCCGTATATAGACGGAATGAAACCCCCACCGAAGTACGCAGGCTCACGATACAAACCCCCCCCCCCCCCCCCCCCCCCCCGTCAACAATCTTGCCTAAACGTAAATGTAAGTTCACGGACGAACTAAAGAAAAAATACCCATGTTTTCGCCCCCCCCCCCCCCCCCCCCCCCCCCCCCCGCGACGAAGTGTCCTCTTTTTCACAAACTCAAATCTGGTCACCCTACTTAAACATAGACTAGTCTGTCCTGTTTGGACTAGTATGTCCTGTTTGGACTAGTCTGTCCTGTTTGGACTGTTTGGTCTAGTCTGTCCTGTTTGGACTATTCTGTCCTGTTTGGTCTAGTCGGTCCGGTTTGGACTATTCTGTCCTGTTTGGTCTAGTCGGTCAGGTTTGGACTAGTCTTTCCTGTTTGGACTAGTCTGTCCTGTTTGGTCTAGTCTGTCCTGTTTGGTCTAGTCTGTCCTGTTTGGACTAGTCTGTCCTGTTTGGTCTAGTCTGTCCTGTTTGGTCTAGTCTGTCCTGTTTGGACTAGTCTGTCCGGTTTGGACTAGTCTGTCCTGTTTGGACTAGTCGGTCCAGTTTGGACTAGTCTTTCCTGTTTGGTCTAGTCTGTCCTGTTTGGACTGTTTGGTCTAGTCGGTCTGGTTTGGACTAGTCTGTCCTGTTTGGACTGTTTGGTCTAGTCGGTCCGGTTTGGACTAGTCTGTCCTGTTTGGACTGTTTGGTCAGGTCGGTCCGGTTTGGACTAGTCTGTGCTGTTTGGACTGTTTGGTCTAGTCGGTCCGGTTTGGACTAGTCTGTGCTGTTTGGACTGTTTGGTCTAGTTGGTCCGGTTTGGAATAGTCTGTTCTGTTTGGTCTAGTCTGTCCTGTTTGGACTAGTCTGTGCTGTTTGGACTAGTCTGTGCTGTTTGGACTAGTCTGTGCTGTTTGGACTAGTCTGTCCTGTTTGGACTAGTCTGTGCTGTTTGGACTAGTCTGTGCTGTTTGGACTAGTCTGTGCTGTTTGGACTAGTTGGTCCGGTTTGGACTAGTCTGTCCTGTTTGGACTAGTCTGTCCTGTTTGGACTCTGCTCCACCTAAGCCCCTGTTGATTGGTCTACCACACCGCTCTGTCTGCATTAACCTGCTCTCCCAAATAAGACTTTGGGGAAAGTATTCCGAAAAGCTGAACTCTGGCCCTTTCGGTTTCTGACGTCCGGCTCTGCCCCGTCTCCCCCCCCCACTAGAAGTTCTCCGGTAACATAACTGCTGGATCCCACATCAGCATTCAGCCACAGTGATCCACTGTACGAGGCGTGGCACAGTGGGCGTGTCCAGCTCACCTCCAGTCGTCCTTGGACAGGTTGTACAGGATGTTCATCTCGTCGTCGTCCTGCAGCAGGCGGTACGCCGCGCTGACGTGGTGGCTCTCCAGCACCGAGCGGTCGTTGTACAGGATGGCCGTGTCCGACCTGGGGGGGTTTTGTCGTCATGGTGACGAGTAAAAAGACAAAAATAAGAAAAAAAATACGATTAAAGGTGTAGTGCCTTGGGCGGTTATGTCGCCATGGTGACAAGTAATACAAAAATAAGAAAATAATGATTAAAGGTTTTGTGACCTGGGCGGTTTTATCACCATGGTGACGAGTAAAAACAGAAATTGGAAAATAATAATTAAAGGTGTAGTGGGTGTGATTTGAGGGTTAGGAAGAGAGAGTGGACAAGGATGGAAGGTATTGGACCCCAAACACACAATCCCTCCCTGTATTTCTCTGCTGTTCAGATGATTTATTTTTACGCACGATCCCAGACACGCACACATACACACACTCAATAAGCACACACACACACACACACACACACACACACACACAAACAAAGGCGCACATACACACTAATATGCAAACACACACACACACACACACACACACACACACACACACACACACACACACAGACACACACACAGACACACACACATACACACACAGGCGCACACACACATACACACACAGGCGTACACTCACACACACACACACACACACACACACACACACTTACACAGGCGCACACACAGCAATATGCACACACAAACACACACACACACTTGCCCCAATCAGTCTTTACACAGACCTCCCAAGCTGGGCTTCCTACAATCGCAACAGCAATCTTGAGCAAACATTCTGACTTATAGTATTGAGGTTCATTGGTATCCCCCATCCCCCACCTTGGACCGACCGACTCCCCCTTGCTGGACAAATGAACAAATGGATGTGGGGTGACGGTGTATTTATGAAAACGGCTCTGATCCATTACCTGGTCTGGATGTGGAAGTTATTTGTGGTCCCTGTGTGCTCGTAGTCGTGCACGGCGGCCGCAAAGATCAGTGCAAAGATCTCCAGCTCAGTCAGCCAGTGCTGGGCAGACAGAGGGGGGGGAGGGAGAGTATTACCAGGAGCGGATTGAGGAGATCATGGGTTAACAGGGAGAGAGAGAGAGAGAGAGAGAGAGAGAGAGAGAGAGAGAGAGAGAGAGAGAGAGAGAGAGAGAGAGAGAGAGAGGGAGAGGGAGAGGGAGAGGGAGAGGGAGGGGGAGAGAGAGAGAGAGAGAGAGAGAGAGAGAGAGAGAGAGAGAGAGAGAGAGAGAGGGGGAGAGAGAGAGAGAGAGAGAGAGAGAGAGAGAGAGAGAGAGAGAGAGAGAGAGAGAGAGAGAGAGAGAGAGAGAGAGTTATAGTAGGAGTGAGAGGGAAAGGGAGTGAGAAAGAGGGAGAGGGGAGACAGAGAGTGGGAGAGAGACAGATAAGGAGTGAGAGAAAGGAGAGGGAAAGGAGAGATAAAAAGAGGGAGAGAGAAAAACAGAGAGGGAATTGGAAATCCGTGGGGAAGAACAAATTAGGTAGGAAAGAGACAAGAAAAATAATGAAGAGTCGTGAAAAGAATGAAATGAAGGCGTTTATTGAGGCGGCGAAACAAAGCACTGAAGGGAGTAAAACCGACGCGTACAGGACTTGTCAGCGTCATCAACGATGGAAAACAAATGAGGAGGAGGAGAAGGAGATAAGTTCAGAAAACCAGAACGGGGCAGATCATTGAGAAACACATTAAAGTGTGTCCTGATGAATCCCCCTACCCTCAGGTGAGCACTGAGTTCACTCATGAAAAAACACAATTTGGCAGCTTCTTGAAATTCTGCAGCAGGAGTCACACGCCCTCATGAAGCACAGAGAGAGAACAGTCACCTGAGCTTCATGGCTCTTCAGCCGGGCACGATACGATGGGCTGCTGCTCTACACTAGATGCTGTGATTCAACAACAAGTGTTGTTTTCAAAGTGTTGTTTTCGTTGTTGTTGTTGTTGTTGTTGTCAAGCAATTCATATCCTCTGTTATAACAAAACTGTGTGCATTAATAATTTGTATATAGGGGAGAATTTATTTATGAGGTGTGCATTATAAATGGATGTGTGTGTGTGTGTGTGTGTGTGTGTGTGTGTGTGTGTGTGTGTGTGTGTGTGTGTGTGTGTGTGTGTGTGTGTGTGTGTGTGTATGTGTGTGTGTGTGTGTGTGTGTGTGTGTGTGTGTGTGTGTGTGTGTGTGTGTGTGAGCATAATACATTTACTTGCGAGCACGTACTAAATATATATATATACTCACACTGACACACACACACACACACACACACACACACACACACACACACGCAGAGTCACAGTCACACACACACCCACACACCCCCACACACCCACACACACCACATGTTACTCGGCGCCGGCAGCCCAATCAATAGCGGTGACTAATCAGTGGGAGGGGGGTGAGAGGGGAGGGGTGGGGGGGGGGGGGGGGGGGGGTGTTGAGTCATTAATAACCCGGGCAACCAAGATGGCCGATCCATCCCCTCCGTGTGTTTGCTAGCGGGGCCTTGCTTCATCAATGACCTGCTGATTGTTGATTTAATGGAGTGTAAAGGGCCCCGGCGCATGATAGATGCCAGCGCTGCCAGTCTCCCAGGGGCCCGCCAGCGCCGGCTAGTAATGTGGTTTGCTCCTGAAGGCGCGGCCGGGGCACACGCAGTTCGCCCCGACGACAGCTGTCGCAGACACCTTATTGAGGTGATTAAATAAGAACACAGAGAGAGCGAGGGGGAGAGGGGGGGGGGGGGGGGGGGGTGGGGAGGGCGGGGGTCCACCACCTCCAGCCAGGCTGTTTGGGGGGATGGAGAGCAGCATTAGCACACGTTGACGGAGCTAGTGGGGTGTCGAGGGGCCGAATCGATCACCAGGGAATTAAAAATGTAAGGGTGAAAGAATCACTGGCGCCTTGGAGTTATGCACTGGAATAGTTCTGTTGGGGAGGGCCGTGGGTGGATGTGTTCTGTTGGGTTCCTTGTGCTGCATGGTGCGGGGGAAGTACTTTACAAATATGTACACTATGATGGTAAACATAACCACTGCCAAACAAACACACACACACACACACACACACACACTCACATATATATATATATATATATATATATATATATATATATATATATATATTTATTTATATCTATATTCACACATTGCCTTGAGCAAAATGGGGATTAAAGAATTTGCTCGGATGTCACGCTTGTCAAGTCTCTTTGTATTCCTGCAAATAATTAACTATGAATTGTTCAGGAGAAGAATATGATCCATTCTAAAGCGGCATGTCAGGATAGGCTGTAATTAAACACACATCAAACGCCAGGGATGTTGGATGTGTGAATCAGCCCCACTGCCTCACATCAACGGTGGTGTCTGGTATTTTTTTATATATTTTTTGTATTTTTTATATATTTTATGTATGCATGCAGCTATGCAAACACCGTACAGCAAACACATATTTTCTTGACACAGACATCGTGTACAACCCCATAACTTTTAGGATTGATGAGTATTTGATCGTGAGAAAATCTTTCTTTGCCAAAATTATTTGACGACTCAGTGTTTTGGAAGAAAACGCTATTCCATGTGTGAATAAGGGTATAGTATTTGGCCATAAACCGAGCCATTTGACGTTTGAAATTAATGTGATTATGCATCCTTCTCATCGGAGACTGCAAACGCGCTGTCAAAATATCAACTCGTCAGATTCAAATGCGCTCATGTCTCTTAATGGGGATGGGAGATGGCACTCTCATTGGTTTCTTGCACGTTACGCCCAAACCTCACCTACGGATAATTAGGCTACTTCAGACCAACCCTTTTTTAGATTTGCGACGGGCGCAAGAGTAATTTATGCGCCGGTATAATAGCAACATCGCCATAGAACCGCCCACACAGCTATTTGTGCTTGGCGCTTCTCACTTGCGTTTCAGACCATTAAAACAAGGCCCTGCGTGTGTGCGTGTGTGCGTGTGTGTGTGTGTGTGTGTGTGTGTGTGTGTGTGTGTGTGTGTGTGTGTGTGTGTGTGTGTGTGTGTGTGTGTGTGTGTGTGTGTGTGTGTGTGTGTGTGTGTGTGTGTGTGTGTGTGGGTGTGTGTGTGTGCATGTACTGTATGTAACTCTTTGTGTTCATGTTCTGTCTGTGCGTGTGTGTGCATGTACTGTATGTATCTGTGTGTGGCCATGTTCAGTGTGTGTGTATGTGTGTGCATGTACTGTATGTGTGCATGTGTCTGTGCATGTACTGTATGTGTATGTGTGCGCATGTGTATATGTACCTGATGTCTGCATGTTTGTGCATGCACCGTGTGTGTGTGTGGGGGGGGGGGGGGGGGCATGTGTGTGAACAGGGGAGGGGCGGCTGGCTCACCACCATGCCCGTCTTGAGCAGCAGGTAGTGCACGGTCTGTGTGACGTCCGCCGCGTGCATCAGGTTGTGGTAGGGGTTCTTGTGTTTGCTGTAGCCCACCTCCAAGGCCTCCACGAAGGACACCACCGCTGAGATGGGGATCTGCAAGCAACAGGACGGAATCGGTCACGGTCAAAGAGGCTTCACAATGGAATCTCAATTTCGATTAGTCCGACAAGGAATTTCCTGTTGCCATTATAGCCTGCATACATATAAGCGTACAATAGTGGTTTTGAGTTAATATCCATATTAGAGTTCATGCCGAATTCATATCCTTATGAATATCTAAACCACTGAATAGCGTCAAGCTCTCGTCTAATCAGAGCTCGCGGTGAGCCACAAACTTCTACACATCCCCCCTTCTCCGCAGCCGAGTTGGTTCAAAGATAACAAACGTTTTATATCCTCTACTTTTTTTTTGTTCAAAGTTCTCAGATGTTTCCACTCCCGAGTGGAGCGGCGTCGGTCGTAAAAAACGTTACCGAGAAATGCTCGACGAAAACAGAGATGATGAAGGCCAGACGTAACCCCTCTCCACGCCGCAGACCAAAAGCCGAATGTAAATCTGCCTGAAAGCAGACACTAAAACCTGCCACGGACGGGACGGGACACAAAGCAGCTGTGGGAACAGATAAGAAAGTTGCAGTGAAGTGAAACCGGAGGGCCTCAGGCTGACCTACGCTGCCTTGTTTCACTGAGTCAGAGGGGCGTGGAGGGAGGAGAGAGGCATGCAGCGAGATCCTTCCCCCCGCCCGTACCTTGAAACGGCTGATGAGGTCGTATCGGGTGAGCAGCTCGTAGAAGATGAACTTGAGGGCGTGGTCGCTGCTCGCCTCGTTCAGGGCGAACACGTCAAACGACCATTTGTCCACGTTCTGGGGAGGTAGCACAGACAAAATGAATTGGGAGGGAGAGGGGGGGGGGAGGTTTGTAGAAGGCTTGTGTTTTAGTTCTACCTGGTCTTACTCCTATAATGAGATGAAACAAGAAACGGAGAAAGATAAATGGCTGAAATGAAGAAATAAAGAAAGACGAGAAGGGTGTGTGTTCACATTTGCCTATGTGAATGTGCACATACGCATATGTGTGTATGTATGCGACAGTGTGTGTGTGTGTGTGTGTGTGTGTGTTGGTGCGTAGACCTTACTGCTAATACCTTAAGCACAGATATTACAGATGTAGGGTAGCTGAGTCCAACCATGTTGGAAGTGCGTCTGTACATCCTGTTTGGATAAGACAAAAATAAAGAAAATGGATTGAGCATCCGTCAAATACAAATCCGATCCTTAATGGAGACAAACATAAGCTGCTTTGAAATAGTCCATGATCTACTGATGACTTCTCAGAACCCATTCGTTCGGGTCAAGGGACTGTTTGTGCTTCAACAACATTCAGCCACATTAAACATCATAGTAAGTAATGCAGTAATAAAAAGGTCAAACTACACCAAAAGCTTGGTGATTGGTTCTTCATGCTTGCAAAGGCTACAATGGTGCATGCTGGGTAATTCTGAATAGTAAAGGCAACTGAGCAGTAACAATAAATAGCTAATCATATCTAAATTCCACTTCAAAACCTCATAATGTTGAAGTGAAAGTATTGTTTGGACTGGCTCTGCTGTGGCAATCCTGTGGTTGGCAGAGAAAATACGGTCCAGGTGTAAGGCCCACAAGGTATGAATTAATAAAGTGTGTATGCTTGCCCACCCCTGTGTACGTCCACAAATTCTGCGTGTGTCTGTATTTGTGTGTTCCAATGTCCACGCTCCTCGACTGTGTGTGCGTGTGTGTGTGCGTGTGTGTGTGCGGGGCGTGTGTGTCCACCGGCACCCGCGCGCCAAAACAACAACAACCGTGCGCGCCACTTCACAAGCCATTTCATCTGGCTGACATTTGAAGTGCCCTGGCCCCGCCCCTCCTTCACCCCCCCCCCCGCCCCCCTCCAGCCCCAGCCCACGCCCCGCCGGCACCCCCACCTCTCCACGAAGATGCCGGCCTGCACAGCGTGCACGATGCTGCGGAAGCGTGGCTTCTCCTCGGTGCGCCGCAGCATCAGCCCCATCTGGCGCGTGAAGGTGGAGGCCAGCCAGTCACGCACCTCCGACGGCACCGACTCTGACTGGATGTCACTGAGCTCATCCTCAGTGTCCACCAGGCGCCTGGAGGACAGGGGAGAGAGGGAGGGGGGGGAGGGGAGGGGAGGGAGGGAGGGGAGGGAGGAGGGAGGAGGGGAATGGAGAGAGGGAAGGGGAGAGCGAGGAGGGGGGGAAGGGAGGGGATGGAGGGAGGGAGGTAGGGAGGGAGGGAGGAAGGAGGGAGGGAGGATGGGGGGAGGAGGGGAGGGAGGGAGGGGGGGGGAGGGGAGGGGGGAAGGAGGGGAGGGAGGGAGGGGAATGGAGAGAGGGAGGGGAGAGAGGGAGGGGGGGAAGGGAGGGGATGGAGGGAGGCGGGAGGGAGGGAGGATGGAGGGAGGAAGGGAGGGAGGAGAGGGAAGAGGGAGGGAGGGAGGAGCGAGGGAGGGAGGGAGGGAGGGAGGGGGGAGGAAGATGGGAGGGAGGGAGGGGGGAGGAGGAGGAAGGAGGGGAGGGGTAGGGAGGGAGGAGGGAAGGATGGCGGAGCAGGCGGGAGGGAGGGGAGGGAGGGAGGGAGAAGGGAGGGGATGGAGGGAGGGCGGGAGAAAGGGAGGGGATGGAGGGAGGAGGGGAGAAAGGGAGGGAGGGGATGGAGGGAGGGGAGAGAGGGAGGGAGGGAAAAAGGGAGGGGAGGGAGGGAGGTAGGAGGGAGGGGGGATGGAGGGAGGGGAGAAGAAAGGGAAGGGATGACGGGAGGGAGAAAGGCAGAGGAGGGGAGGGGGGGATGGAGGGAGGGAGGCAGAAAGGGAGGGGAGGGGAGGAGAAAGGGAGGGGAGAGAGGGAAGGATGGAGGGAGAGGGGATGGAGGGAGGGGAGGGGAGGGGAGGGGAGGGGAGAGAGGGAGGGAGGGAGGGGAGGGGAGAGAGGGAGGGAGGGGATGGAGGGAGGGAGGGAGAAAGGGAGGGAGGGGGGAGGGGAGGGAGGGGAGGAAGGGAGGGGAGGGGGGAGGGGATGGAGGGTGGGAGGGAAGGAATGATGAAAGGAAAGGGAGAGAGGGATGGGAGGGGAGGGAGGGAGACAGGAGGGAGTATGAGGGCGGTGGGAGGGAAGAGAGAAATAAAGAAATAAATCAATCCTAAATGAATTGTCATATATGTCACAAATGCAGGCTTCAAAGCTCATTGGGCCTTGCGACAGGAATTCAACACATCACAAGCCGTTCAAAGAACCACGACTGTGTCTTCGGCTCAGTTGTAATGACGCGACGGCATTATTATCCCAATAGTCTATACCGAGGCACGGACATGTCCAGGGCCTGACGGTTCACTCCTTATCCCGCTGTTGTCATGGCGCTGCGAGCCGATCATAATCTGTGGGGTCTGCGCAGATGATTACGTCTTGCATAATTCCATAAGCCAGATCCTACAGTATCTGTCAGGGCTGGGGAGCCTGGCCATCGGCACACGGAGCACAAAAGAGTCCAACCTAGGTTTACATTAAAACAGCAGAATCAAATCGGTTTGAGAAATCAAACAGTGACGTCATCACGTGACCTCCGTGGGGCGGCCCGGACCGTTTCTAGATGAAAGGTTATCAGATCTCCTATAAGCGGCCCGGCATTATCAGCGCTGTGCAGCTACGTCTCTCTGCAAGGGACAGAATTGCATTTTTAAAGAGCCGGGGAGTTGTAAAGGAGACGGTCGGTATCTCTGAGCTTGTGATTGGTTGAAGTCCTGATCTGTGTGTGTGTGGCTCCTCTGGTGTACCTGGTCTCCTCGACGTACACCGATTCCAGCACGGTGGCCGCGTACTCTAGGTTCTTCTTCAGGTCCACCAGAGACGCCTCCCCCCTCTCCAGCTGTTTCACCAGACATCTTAACCTGGAGAGAAACACAAACACACACGGGTCACTTCACGGCCGCTTCAACGGTGTCATTTCCCCCCGCGGGTGAAAGGGTTGAGGTATGAGAGAGTTTGGGCCTTTTTTTTTTTCTATGTTTTGATTGTTTGTTCACTCAGTTCCCAGAATTTAACGATGACTCACATTTGTGTGTTTTCTTTGTTGACTAGGATTGAATGTTAATGTGTTATAGAGGCATCTTTGTCACCAGATCAATCCAGATGCTCTAAAATTATTCTTCAAGAAACTTTTAAACCACACATTTATATTCCTCAAGTTTCCAGCCGAGCTGAAAAACGATTACCAAAATTAGTACGTCAATAGCAAGTGAAATACCATTTACTGCCTTGGAAGTCAAGTGCTTTTCTTCAGTGTATTGGCTCCTTTTAAGGCTAGACTAGTGTTTACTTATTGCTGAAGAATTACGCAAGAAGAATGTTGTTTTCTTTTACTGCTGCTAAAGGTATTATAACAATTTTTTTAATGAGATGGTGAGGCAGAGGAAACAAACAATCGACTGAACTAAAGAAGTACCATCCTCATACCCAGTTTTCATTATTTGGTACTCTGCAATGCTCATTTTACCCATAGTTCACAAGATAGCACTGTGAACTACCGGTCACACTAGCGGTCATACTTAGCGGTATTAGCATTACACAATGGCGGATAGGCCCTAAATGTACTAATTGATCATAAAAAGAAACTCAAAAGCATTATGTTGCTCCGAAACCATTCTCTTTAATGACATTAATAAATGAAATCTCTCGGTGGAATGTTACATTACACGACTTAACGGGTGACTTCAGTGACGGTAAAACCCCAGACTGCCTCCCTTCCTGTCCTCTCGTTCTCCGGCCGCTGCCAAGGATCGCAATCACTTCCCGAGCCGTGCCAAAAAAAAGATAGCGGCGGTTAAATTAAACGTATGGTCCCGAAGAGGAAATGGCTGAGCAGAATAGAAAAAACAATGAAATAATAAAAACCGCCCAAAAGAAAAGTAACAACAACAATAACCCCAGCGGTGGCGCAAGAAGGCGATATGAGCCAGGCACGTGATGCGGCTGACGGATGGACTAATGATGGTGATTAACAGCAGCTGTGTACCAGTGAGCTCTCCAGCTAACCTGCTCCAAACAAACCAAACAGTGCTGATTTCTTAGGACAAAGCTCCTCATCAGGGCACGATTCAACCATAAAATGGCGACTTTCGATTCTATAATTGGCCGCTTGTTTTGCTTTTTTTTTTATGGACTGTGTAACAATACCGCATGGACGCGGTGCTTCCTGTGGCTAGCCAGCTTTTGTTTGTCGAACAATGGAATAAGATTGGATGGCCAGTTAAAATGAAACGTAATGCAGTTGTTGTTTTTCAGCATCAAGATTTGCTCAACACAACAAGGTTTTTAAACACTATATGAAGCACAACCATTCCCCTTTTTCAAGTCCCGATACTTTCCCCAGCAAAATAAAATGGATGCAAGTTTAAGATGTCAACATTCATGTCAGCCCTAAGAAGATCATTGAACCTGCTTTTATCCCCACACAAAGTGAAAAGCTGGGTTAATATCCAGCTGCCCTCGCAAACGGACATTCAGACAACGGACTGAGTGAAACATCCTTATCATGAAGCCAGGGTGTAATCTGTCTAACGTATGACAGATCCCCTCACAATATGAATGCAACCATAATTTAAAGAAGAATGGGTAAAAGAACAAAGAAGTATAATCCATCCTTTAATGATGTCAATACAATATTCTCTTAGTGTAATATATAACCATCAGTGCACCATTGATAAATGTATTAAATACATGTTTTTGTATAATTGTATCACCGCCAAAGCCTTTATAAGAGGATCAGAGAGGATTGCTTGACTTTGGATTTATTCCAGCTGAGAGATATTTTTATGAATGTTCAAAAATGTGGTTTATTGCTTTTTTCAAAGGCGGCTGCATTAGATCTAGACAAGTGCAAGAGTCCAGAAAATTGAAAGCTCTTCATTTCGGTGCACCGAATTATAATGAGTTGATATCTATGCAACTGATGCCTGGTTACTAAAGTTTTGTTGAAACATTTCAAGTTTCCTGCCAAAGATTGTTCTCCAAAACGTAATGAATTCATATCTATGCAACTGATTCCTTGTTACCAAATTGTTTTGTTGAAAAAGTTCACCTAAGTTGTAAAGTGGCTTCCTATTTAGCGGATACAGAGGCCGAGGCAAGCACAGACAGGCCCAGAAACACAAAGTGATGTGTTGTTGACTGAGTGATGTTTATTTCATGTGGTCTGATTGGTTCAGTCTGGTGAATGGAGACAGGGAGATAGCATCTAAATGAGTACACACTCCCTTTCAATTATACAGCCTTAGCCGGATTTAGTGGCATCCAGCATAACGAATTTGTCAAAGACGGAACATAATTTTCATTCATATTCAAGTACTTTTTAATTAGTTTATAATCCCCTGAAAATAAGAATCGTTGTGTTTTGTCATCTAAGATTCAGAGTATTATATCTCCATTTTATTTCTACAGTATCCAAGAACGGGCATACCTCTTTTCAAAAGTTTTTATAATTTATACGCCTTCTTAGTTGTATTCAAATGAGTGCAATCACCTATAACTGATCTGGAGGAGTTAAAAAAAAAACGAAAATATACATAGATATTTTTTTCCAAATGGCAGTGGCCTGTCATTGGACGAATAGCATTGCTCGCCATGGCAACCAACTACTCCCTCCCTCCCCCGATGACCGCCCTCGCCCAGTTCAACATGTAGCCTACAGCTCCATTATCCAGACAGTGGACATCTTCCGTTTTAGTGGGCTCCGGTCTGTGTGCTACCATCGGTGTATCAGACGTGTTGGTACCAACACAGCTAATCGCGGGCCGCATCGGGATCCTGCGGGGAAACGTGTTGTGATGAAACTCCACGACCGAACCACTACCTTTCACAAGCTATACCTCCCAATCCACATCTGTGTTTAAAAGACATGGTGGGGCACGCTGAAACCAAAGTTCTGCTCCATAGAGACAGGTATACGACACAGAGACACTAAGGATTAACGCCGCTGATATGAAAATAGACGCAGTTGTCTATTTTCTACTTGTCCGGAGGGGTTGACGTGGCAACAGGATGGATAACACCACATACGCGATACACACAACAAAAAATAAAAGGCAGAATAAGCGACATCCTTGCCACCTGAATCCAGCCACGACTACAAATGCATTGTTTCCCCATCAACCTCCAATCAGATAAACTTTAGTTTCTAGTAAGCATTTGGCTCAGCAAAGGCATGCCAGCGGTGCAGGGGGAGACGCTGTGCTTGCATGCATGCATGTTTCCCTGCCGCCTCCTGTTCCAAAGGCATCTGGCCCTCACATGCCGTACAATCAATGGCCCGGGGTCAATGTTATCGCCCGGGGAGATTAGCGAGCTCCCGGGCAACGTGGCGCAGGTCGTCCGCTGAGAGTGGGGATACGGCCTGCTGCCGCGCCGTGACTCAGATAAGCCCCGTGCCATGCAGAGCAGCCAGGCAGCTGGGGCTCTGGTTTGCGACTTTATAGGGAGAAGTCGATTTAATGTTTTTTCTGAAAGTAAAGATGCATTTATGGGCATGCATCAGAGGGAACGCAAGACGTCAAGCCAGTTGCTATTTGCTGCAGCCTCTCCATCTCTGAGTGGTTTTTGTTATCGATCGCAGCCGACGTGAGCTCTAAATGATCTCCTCAGGTGGCGGTAGGGAGGGGGGGGGGAATGCTCGGTTTTTATTCAACGCAATGATTTTGGTCGCATCCTTTTTAAGTCTGAATAACAACCGTTGAATGAGATGAAACGTATCTGTATATTAAGTTTAACACGATTTATGAGATCGTTCATTCATCAAGCATGCTGGGCTGGTGAGTAAACAGGCTGGGAAAGGTGGATGGGTCGATGAGTGTAAAATACTGCATGTCGTCCTCACACCCGCTGTGTCCTTGAGAACGACAACAGCTCACCCAGCCTGCATTGCAAATGTGTCGACTAAAAGCTTTGACGTTACACATTTGTTTTTCAAACCACTTGTTTTTTTTGTTTTTTGATTCACAACGTCAGACACACAACGACACAAGACAGCCAACGCAGGTTTCTCCCAAGGTTTGTAAATTGGTGCACTTCCCCCGACAGTGTTTGGTAGCTTGGGTGCTTCGGCTGACATTGAACAAAGCATGTCTCCCACGGGAAGCTCAAGTGACAGAGTGTGACAAAAAGTGGCGCAGAGACAGCTTTAAATAAAAGATCACTGATTGGCTGAAAGAAACCCTTTGTGCGTCGAAACGATCAGCTGAGAAACGCACATCAAAACTGTGTGCTGCTTTCTAGACTGCTATGAAATTCAACAAACGATTGTAAAACAAGAAATGCGCGCGTAAGATGGATGATAGGCCCGCCACCAAACAAACCTGTCCAGAACTGAACCCGTCATTTATGAACGTTAAAAAAACAAACGTGAAAGGTTTGCTGTTCTTTCTGTCATCTCCAAAACGTTACCACACTCTTTCAACTTTTGATGTCAGAAGCTGAGGACATCCTGTATCTGTACCTCTTTAAAGCAGCTACACTTTTTTTTATTATAAATGATTCTGTCGGGACAACCTCGCTCAAGCTGCAATGCAGGATGGTGGCGGCTGGGTCTCAGTACGAGTGAGAACACATATAACCCCCATCTTATTCCGGCCGCTTGATTCCTCTCCTCCCCCAGGGGTTCAGTGGGTTCCTGCTCTTGTTTCAGAAAACGAATCGACCAAACAAATCCCAACCTCTGACGCCACGGTCCACCGTGGAACCCCTTCTGCCTAGCATCCCCAAACAGGGGGAGGGAGGACTGGGCTCGGCAGGTTCCTCGGCTCGGCCGAAGACAACGGCTTTGAACCTCTCGGTTTTTAACAGAGCCGTTTGCAAACTGTAAAGATGGGGATTGTTTCGAGTTTGAGCAGCCAGCGCTAGGATAATTTATCCTTACTGTCTCCAAAGAACAGAAGTGTTTTATGAGGGGGGGGGGGGGGCTGCTATATACGCAAACGTGTGGTTTTGGAAGTAAGAGGAGAGCACATCATCGCTTGAACCATGGGAGAACATTATTTCCACAAGGTCAACCTTGCTCCTAGGGAGCAGCGCTGGGCCACACGCCCAACAAGCCAAACAAAACAGAATCAAATCACCAAATAGATTATATATATATATACAAGTCAACTGCTTTCAAATTGTAATCAATTAGTGAAAGCTCCGCACTAAGCCAATTAGCTAAATTGTAATTAGAATGCTTTGGTGACACCTCAAGGTGTATGCGCACAGAAAGGATTAGGCGTGCTTTCCCCATGTAGTAAAACGATGTGAGTTAACCATAATTAGAAAAAAATCCCTTCTACAGGCATTTAACAAGGCTTGCAGATATCAGCCCATCCCTCTTGATTGACTGTCAAGCTAAATAAACTGACTTCAGCAGAATCAATGATCCCACTGGGAAAAGGGCTGCATTACAGAGATACAGTGGTTTATCGACCAAGAGCATATTCACAGTTTGAAAAGCCAGATGAATTCATCTCCCATATGGGCTTTTATAGGCCCGCTAAACAGTGAGTACATTACCGAGCCACGCATAAAACAAAACACCATAAATTCTGAAACTCCCAGGGTCGTAATTCCAAAGCCTAGATTTTACAGCCGCTTCTGAATTATCTGTCATATGGCACACTTTTATTGGGGATAAGAATAGGACGCCACAGACTTAATGAGGAAAGTGCGACACAGTGCAAAAGAGTTGGGGATTTGGACATAACTGAAAATACCTTCTTATAACTATATTATTGATACTGTGCAAGTGTTTAATATGTTTTCAGTATCGACAGATAGTCTGCAATATTCCCCTCAAGAAAATCCATCATATCTCCGCAACATATTGATGTAGTTATTTTTGTTGCAGAGAAAGACACATGTTCCAAACCACATCTGTTGTGCATTCAAGTTTCAGTTTCACATTTCACATACTGTTACCAAAGAAAGTCTGAACATTTTTATAGTATTTCACTTTCACAACTTCACAGGAAAACAATGCATCTGACCATTGCCTCGTATTCTAAGCCTCAATTGTCATTGCATGTTGTTCATTACTAGGCTTGAGGGAAAATCCAGATATTAAATTTTGCGTTTCGCAATGGATCAACCTGCCGTTGGTTATGCAGCCATTGATTTCCACGTACGGGCATGGCCATACGTTGATCAGAAAGCTACAGCCAATCAGAATAAATAACAAAGTGATGCGCTTGCTCTCTTCACTCTTGCCAGATGCAGTGGATAGTTAAGCAAAAACATCTTCTCCTCTGAGAAAACCCATCTGTTCAATGATTGGTCCTTTCATTTCTCAATAGGCTCAGGGCCGGACCGATTTGCGGAGAGAAACAGAACTGGAACTTCTGAGGTAAGGATGGTCTCACTAGGCCGGGCTACTACGAGCTTCCACTGAAAGCGGCCCGTTTGTCCACCAAGCAGCAAGATGGCCAGAGAAAGGAGGTGGCGTTCTCTGCACTCGTTCTTGTGAAAGCAGACACCGCTAATTGCCCATGGGCAGGGGAGGGCAGCGAGGGGACCCGGAGAAACAACTGGAGAGGCCAATGAGCTGCAGTGTAAGCTACATACAAGTTACACAGTGCTGAGTCCCTGCATAATTAATACTCCTTTATTACTGGTAATGATGATGGTGACATTCTCTCTCTCTCTCTCACTCTCTCTCTGTCTCATTTTATGACTGTAAGAGAACATTGATTTGGGAGCTTTCGACAAGCTTTAAAATAACAGAACGATAGATTATTGACAGTAAAGTCTTGATTTGTTTACGTGCCCTACTTCCCAGTCTGCGAAAAATTCCGAGAATCTACAGAAAAGAATGCATGAAAATCCACTGGTACTTATTCCAAAACATTCCAGGAATGGTTTCCAGAAGAGCTTTATTTTTATGTGCATGTACGGTTCATTGTTGTTGCGGCCCTGCAGATGTGGACCGGGATAAAGCCTTGGAAAAACAATCTCTGGTTGGGGACTTAGCCTCCCAGTCCTGATGGAAGGTTGTCTGTAATCTTCCAGAAACACACAGCCATGGACAGTGCCCTCTTCCCCCCCCTATCGCAGGAAACCAATCACACAGCAGAGTACAGATCCAATACTCTTCCCTCACAAGAGTCTGCTTCACTGGTCTGCCGCTTAAGTCATGCGTTTTCTGTATCTTTGATCAATTTGTGATTTAGTTGTATTCATCTTTTGCTCAAAATGCCCAAAAGCATATTCTTATAAGTTAGGCTATAAAATAATAATTAATTAGATGCCGTCAGGCCTATTTATAGAGGTCTGCTGACGTTCAGTTTCATAACTATCATTGTTATTTTATCGTTGTTGTTGTTATTATTTCCTACGTGTAGTTTCAGATCCCAGGGGGATATATTAGCGTCGGCTGGCACTTAGCGAAGCAAACAAACCAGAGAAGGTTCAGGCTCAGGTCACACCTGACCCCCTGCATACGAATGTAATGCAATTCAGCATGCAGCCCATTTCCACCAAAGGGGAAGCCAGCATGCAGCTCTTTAAGAAATGTGCTCAAGTTATAGTGAGCCGAGCCATAAAACCGGAGTGTCCAGACATTAGCATAATAGAGTCGTATAGGTCACGTTTCCCCCGTTGAGCATTTTGTAATGACAGCAACATTCCCTATTGCTTTTCTGTGCTTTGTGCCCCTGGGCATCAGCTTATCTTTGAAAAATGCCATGAAGAAGAGTGTAAATGGGCTCCTTTGCCCTTGAGTACTTTGAGTGTTGAAATGTTGAAAAAAGAAATGGTGTCAAGTTGAATGTGGGCATATAGGGAGGGTCATGGTATCGAAGGAATCAGACTCTCCCCACATCCAGCACGACTTAAAACTCAGACCTTGGAGCAATATACTGAACCCGAATGGACCTCTGAAGTAGAAAAATGGCGATCCATTCATCCCCTGTTCCTAAATTGGGCATGTAAATACATGAGTTGGAAGCAGCATTATGTGTGAAGAGAACTTTGTGAAGAGAACCTTTCTCTTCAAAGACATGAATGACAAGAGCATGCATGGCAATCTAGTGGCTACGTCGACTAAGGTTCTATAACATTGAGCAAGAGAAGCCCTGCCTACCACTCAATGAGTGGATAAAAGTGTTGTAAAGCATGGTAAATATGAGTGAATACTAAATAGTAGTGGACTGCAATGATGAGGCAGTTCTCTCACCAGTGGCCACTCCCTTTGCAGGACAACTAGTCCCTCACATCCTCCCTTTTACACAGACATCCATCCACTGATGAAGGGGTCAACCATGCACAGAAACGGGCAGCTTATCCCAGGCAGACAGCCCGCTCTACTTCCTGAGTCACCACCAGTCCTACAACCCCTCTCTTTTCTCCCAGCCAACTGACTAATCCAAAGAAACGAGACAGGACAAGCTGTCTCTAACGTCATTTCACCTTTCAAAATACCGTGCCAAGCTGAAGTTTCTCTGCAGCAGAAAAGGGAAAGGCTGGGCAAATGTGAGGCAGCATTTGAATAATGTACTCTTGTTGTTATTCCCTGGGTTGTGTTTGATTAGCATAACCGGTGGCGCACGGCACCGCACCGGCACGCCTCACACCCCCACGCAACAGCGTCTCCCCTCTGTTTTCAAACGCGCCGGCCCGTTCTGATAGCGGTGGCGACAGCGCTAGATTCCTTTGGAGAAAATAGTTGTTATTCAGTGGAGTCAAGACTCAAGACTCAAGACTCAAGTCAGAGTGCCGAACTGTTGAAGTGGAGCAAGAAGTTCTGTGGGGGAAAAAATCGATATCAAGAAAAACTCTCAACCAAACACTATGAACGCACACATTTATGAATTATGGAGGTGCCAACTTGATTATTTTATTGTTATTAGACTTGAATTATTTTTGAGTATGCTGGCAGAAAAGACTATTTGTTTTGTTAAACAAATACTAAATGATCCC
>NC_079419.1:7282399-7292399 GCF_026213295.1 Gadus chalcogrammus | reverse complement strand
ACGTAAAACTAAATACACAATGGCCTAGCAATTGGCTCAGAAAGGTGTACGGTGCATATCACAAAGCAGGTTTCAAGGGAAGGATAAATTAGCCTCTGTCTGTCTCAAAAGTTGTACATTACGGATATAAAACATACCTCAGGCAGTTATAGAATAAACACAAGCTCCTGCTCCTCTGCCTATATTTAGAATAGAGCAGGTCAGCTTTGGCTTTTAAGACAGCTGTTTAGGCTACGAAAAACATCAGGATGGAGACTAGATTTGGAACTGCGTCACAGCAGGAAATTCTGCCCCCTCTGTGTGATTACGGCAATTAATTTAGCTGAAGTGTATCCACAAATGAAGACATTCATTCAGAAAACTCTGATCACACAAGAGCCCATGTCTTTGTCAAACAACAAAACAGGCCTTTGCAAGCGCTCACACACATTCATCGACGCGCACACACACACACACAACCAAACGCACACAAACACATAAACACACAAACACATTTGCTCACACTAGAACACACACACACACATCTGTGCACACACATGCATATACACACACAGACACACACACACACACACACACACACACACACACACACACACACACACACACACACACACACACACACACAGACACACACACACACACACACACACACACACACACACACACACACACACACACACACACACACATAAACAAACACAAACATGCACACACACATACACACAGCATTTCCAACACATTTTCAACACATTGTACATGACAGATGCACAGAGAGGAGCTAAGCCGCACTAAGGAGGTTCATCAATCATGTTTGGATGAAAGAGTACTCCACCTTGTAACAAACAGCAGTGGGATTTAATTTGCAGGACCAAATCTTTCAGTGTCTGCCATTGCCATTGCAGCTATCCATGCGGCGCAATAGCGATCATGGTGCTTTGCAATCAAGCTTCTCGTCCAATTTGTCCATCAGCACAGCAAAAAACATTTTTAATGGTCATGTCTATGAAAAGACAAACTTTGCTAAAGAAGGCGAGTTAACCGGTAGCTATGCTTTCGGCTTGCACTCTCATGTGTATCAAACCGTCCCTCAGCAAACTATCATTTGTTATTGAAGATTATAATTCTTTGCGCTCCCCTCATGTGGAAGTAATGGATTTTGCCATTTTCAGCTCCTGCCTCGGAAACAGAAAGCCACCTGAAAGATGGGCGGCCGAGGCCTGCCACATAGCTTATGATGGCATCGGCCCTGTGCTACGGTAGATATGGAAATACACTTGAAGTCTATCACTCCCAGCGGGACCAAAATGGCCAGGCCGGGCTCCGGAGGAAGGAGGACAGATAGTCTTATCCCCGCAGCCCTCCCCCCCCCCACTGGAGGGGATGGCCAAGTCACAAAACACAAAGCAAAAATGCCACATGCACTTATTTTCAATGCAAACCAAAGTGAAGGCTCCATGCGCTTCGCATGGACCTAATGATTCATGCAAAACCACACGCGTCGCACCCACACGGGTGTTGCACACACACACACACACACACAAACACACACACACACACACGCACACACACACACACACACACACACACAGACACACACACGTATTCAGTGTGCCTCTGTCAGGATGCCGCAGGTCATTACCTCCTGGATGAACCTCAACCAGCAGCAGCAGCCAGGAGGGAGGTGGCAGGGATGGATAGAGACAAACACATGGCGCGATGGAACTTGGACGAGATAGACGGATAGATTAGAGGGCCAATTCTCTCCATAAATCGACTGTATTATCTTTCTGGGGGGGGCGACGGGGTGGGTGGGACGAGGGGGACGGTACGGGGGGGAGGGGGGGGTTGTCGTGGTGTTTACGCTAGTGGCCCTGCTCTACAGTTGGGAGCTGGAGATAAACTGTTAAGAGATCAATGGCATCCATCTACAAAAGACAATTAGGCCCAATCCCATTTCTACCCCTTACCCCTTCCCCTTATCCCTTCCCCTTACCCCTCCCCCTTACCCCTTCCCCTTACCCCTTCCCCTTACCCCTTCAAAACAAGGGGGAGGGGTAAGGGGAAGGGGTAGAAATGGGATTGGGCCTTAATGTTGCAGTCAGGGTGATGCCTGCTATGCAAGAATACCCCGATGTAGGAAGGAGGGAAGGGTAAACAACAACAAAGAATCCAAGACCCGATCCATCATCATCGCTCTCGTTCGTGTTCCCCGGAGTCTGCGCTAAGTATGCCAGAAAGAAGTGAGAAATAAGTCACAAAGGCACTTGTCTGACAATCACGTACGGTCCAAATAATCGGCAGACGAAACACCCCGACAACATATCTTGACTGAGCAGCCTGTCTGACTTTGTCAATTCGACCCGAATGTATTACATGTTTGATCATGGGAAAGGTGTGTGCATGTGAGTGTGAGTATATGTGTTTTTCTGTGTGTTTGTTTGTGTGTGTGTGTGTGTGTGTGTGTGTGTGTGTGTGTGTGTGTGTGTGTGTGTGTGTGTGTGTGTGTGTGTGTGTGTGTGTGTGTGTGTGTGTGTGTGTGTGTGTGTGTGTGTTCGTGTGTGTGTGTGTGTGTGTGTGTGTGTGTGTGTGTGTGTGCGTGTGTGTGTGTGTGAGTGTGTGTTTGGGCAGGTATATCCGCAAGCCTTTCTCCTTAAATCCCTTACGCAGTCACAAATAGAGGTGTGTGTGTGTGTGTGTGTGTGTGTGTGTCTGTGTGTGTGTCTCTGTGTGTGTGTGTGTGTGTGTGTGTGTGTGTGTGTGTGTGTGTGTGTGTGTGTGTGTGTGTGTGTGTGTGTGTGTGTGTGTGAGTGTGTGTGTGTGTGTGAATGTTTATTTGTGGGCACATGTGTCCGTAAGCTTTTTCTCCTTAAATCCCTTACACCGTCACAAGCAGAGGTGTGTGTGTGCATGTGAGTGTGTATTTGTGTGCGTGTGTGTGTGCATGTGTGTGTGTATGTGAGTGTATGTGTATTTAGGACCTGTGCAGTGGTGCGAAAGAAGGAGCTGAGAAGTTGTGATTGAAGAAGCGGCGTGTGAATTGCGGTGACTCAGGTGTTTACACCGCAGGAGAAAAAAGAAGCACCTGATTCCAGTCAAGTGGAGACAGGGGCAAGAGCAAGAAAATAGGGAAACATAAGAAAATAGGTCCGCTCAAAAGAGTGCATTTAGGCTGGTGTGGAGGTTCTTTGAGCAGGCAATTGGCTGTCTAATTACCAGGTAGAGGCCAATGAGGCGAGGGGGGAAGGGAAAAGGAGGAGGAGGAGAGAGAAGTGAGAAAAGATGAGGGAAGACAACTGTAATAAACGTAAGACTCTCACAATGAACGCACAACATACAAAGGTGGATACAGACGGACGGAGAACACAAATGACACATAACCAAATTATTTAGTTGGGTCTCGGTGTCAAACCAGCCTGTGATTGGCTGAGCCCACGTGCAACCACCACGGCCGCAAAACAATTAACACGAGAAGCACAGGGCCATTTCTTAGAAGTCTTGTGTTCCCTCTGTCTCTCTGTCTCTCTTTCGCCCTCTCTTTTGGCTCGTCTTTCCCTCTGCCCAACCATTCTCATCAATCCCTCTCGGAGGACAACATTGCAGCATGGTTGTTCTCCTAAGATCTCCATGTTTTGAGTTTTGAATTGTACCGGTGGATCCCCGGGACGAAGCAGGCTAAGCCCCATTGATGCTCAGCAACCTCGGCATGTTTGCTTGACTTTGTGGGGCTTCAGCGACCTTCTATTAAGTCCATCAGTGTTCTATTTCTGACCTTTGTTTTATCGGAATCCCACGATATATATTGTGTGTCTCTATTCCCTTATCCCTTCAATCCCGCGGTGTGTTTGGGTTTACTCATAGTGACGAGAGCCAACTGAAAAGCGAATATCATTAGTACATCCATCCAGCCCCCACCACGCAGCTGAATCCCTTCCAATAAAGAGTCCGATAGCATTGGTGACTGACAAATGGCCGCATCGGTCGAGGGGAAAGAGATTGACACGGGGGTAATGATTTCTAATGGGCTGTTCTTGAAACACAGCCAATCCGCGGAACACTTGCCCTCTGATTACTGACATTAACCAAAGAGCTAGTTTTCCACCGGTGGTCCCTTAGCATGACAATATCTGTCCTCCTCCTTCCTTCCTTGTATTGCTTTTTCCCCTCCATTCATCTCCAAGTCCATCGATCCATTGACTCCATTCACGTCTTATTTTAAAATATATTGTATATGGTTGACTGAGATGGAGAGGAGAACGGAGGGAGGGGGTTGGGGCATGTGATGGTGTTACATCTTCAACCTAGTGTTTAGAATAAAACGATGTACGAATCATAAAGTAAAGAGGGTTCACTTTCAGGGAGGTCCATCAATTCCGCGTCTACCAAAAGCCATCACGACTGTCAGATCGAAGCCCATCATAAGACCGGCTAGCAGTGTGGACTAGCTCCCTCCAAGAAGGCTTGTTCTCCAATTCCCAGCTAATTTAGTGCAGAGCATATTACTATGCTAAGCTGTGAGTACAGTGTGCGAGACAAGGGTTCAGTGTTAACCACAACACTGGCAGAAGAAACACCCATTAGCTCGTAACACGAAGATCCAAATGAGTTTATCGTAATCCCCGCCCGTTACCATGACATTAATCAGTGACCTGAATGGCTGCGACACTGTGTCATTGTTTATTTCTTAATTATATTTATACCCACAGCACATGTGTTTCACATAAGCCAACATGTATTAATTTAAGCATGTTCGGGGCTTCCCGTGGGATTAAGATTGCTCTTGGGAGGTCACCAAGGACTTGGCAGGCAGAATCTCCGTCCAGTCCGTGTGCCGCCCTGCACTGTGAGGTTTGTGAGCGTTGTGGACGGGCACCAAGCACAGCAAAAGCGGGATGTTCTGTGTCGCCCGACTGCACACACAACGCCTTTGACCTCAGAACAGCAGGGAACCAGGGGCTGAAGAATCATTAACGCTCAAACTGTAGTGTGGCACTGCATTAAATACAAACAAACACTATTTGGTTTAGGTGTGTGTGTGTGTGTGTGTGTGTGTGTGTGTGTGTGTGTGTGTGTGTGTGTGTGTGTGTGTGTGTGTGTGTGTGTGTGTGTGTGTGTGTGTGTGTGTGTGTGTGTGTGTGTGTGTGTGTGTGTGTTGCGGCTGCGGCTGCGGCTGCGTCTCGCCGGCATGCTGCACCAACAAACAACTTTTAACATCTACACCCGTTGTAACTACCAGCGTTAATGTAGTTGATGCATCAAGAGTCCGAAAACTCGTTTTGATCATGTTGATCACCCTACTGAAACTCGCTTTCAAACAAGCGTTGCTCGGTGGGAGAGTCTATCGGCTACCGGAGTATGCCGACCCAGTCACGCCGGGCGCCCTGTGAGGTAAGCAGAGAAGTCACCATCTTAGAAGTAAGCTGTACGTTTGACTATAGTCTGGAGGAGGCATTCCTTGCCAAGGTTCCAAAATACCAACTTCTCAGAAATGAGATTGCACAACTGGGGTACACCTGCAAACTACTTGTGTTTATATTTGGAAGCCTTGGCCATGTCCACAGACTCGTCATAAGGGGTTTGCAGATGGCTGGAATTCCGAAGCCAAAAGCTAAAGCACTTGCGAAATTCTGCTCCATATCTGTATTAATAGGCAGCCGCCACATATGGAGGAGACGCTGCTTCCTGTATCCATAGACTGAGATCAGACATGTCAAAGAGATTCTGGGCTTGATGAGTGCATCTACCAGTGTTTGTGTTCAAGATTTGTTATTGTAAAATGTGAACATAAATAAATGACTAAAATGTGTGTGTGTGTGTGTGTGTCCGCGCAAACCCTTGCCAACTGGACTAGCCATGGTGGAGTGTTTACGGTTGACGGCCTCGCCTCGGATCAGATGGCAGACCACTCTTCTAAGTGGTTTGATTCTTCTACAGGGTGGCAGGGGAGGGGCCATACATCAGCGCAGGATTTCACATTAAAAGCGCGTGCCACGCCACTTGCTGCTTGGCGGAAGTTTCCCCCTCGTCACGTTCTTGTTCCCGGTGTCTCTCGTTGTGATGGAACGTTCTTGCAAGGCAGTGTTTATGCAAACAATATATCCTCCTTGCCTTTTAGAAGGAAAAAATAAGTATCACATCACAACACACGTCATGCCGTGCTGATAAGTGTGTTTTTTTGGGATTGGATTCATTATGTATTTGCAGTGGCGGGAAAAATGCACTTGCAGACACTTTGTGACATTCCCTTCAGCAAGAGCAGTGATTTGCGAGAGAGGCGCGTTTGAGCAATGTCTTTTCTCAGAACACACAATGGTGGGGGGGAGGGGGGGAGCAGTGAGGGTGCAGACGTGAGGACAGATGTGCGGTAAGGTCCCAGTTGTTTATTTGCAACCTGCGTGAACGCACTCATCACTCCAGCACCGGTCACATTAACACACTCTCTCTCTCTCTCTCTCTCTCTCTCTCTCTCTGAATCTCAATCTCAATCTCTCTCTCTCTCTCTCTCTCTCTCTCTCTCTCTCACCTCTCTCTCCTCTCTCTCTCTCTCTCTCTCTCTCCTCTCTCTCTCTCTCTCTCTCTCTCTCTCTCTCTCTCTCTCGCCCTCTCTCTCTCTGGACCCAGCACTTCCCTCTATACTCTTCCTTCTTTCCTTCCTTCCCTCTCTGCGTTCTCCAGCCCCATGCCCCCCACCAAGAAGATGGCCACCTCCATCTCTCTGCACTCCTAACCTTTCCATCCTTCTTTATTCCTTTCTTCCATACCTCCCCCCCCCTCCCCCTCTCTCCCCTGAAGAGAAGCAGCCATCTCTCTCTCCATCTGCGAGCAGAGGAGAGGAGAGGCTGCACTGGTGAGCCAGTAATGACAAAGTCCCGGTGTTCCTCCATGTCAATTAGCCCCGCAGTAATTACACAGACACATATGGAGCTGTCAATCACCTGCGTGCTCCTCCGCACAGGAACTCAGCCAACCCCCCAGCAGAGAGGGAGAGCGAGGGACACTGGGAGGGAAGGGCATATAGCCAGAGAGAGAGAGAGAGAGAGAGAGAGAGAGAGAGAGAGAGAGAGAGAGAGAGAGAGAGAGAGAGAGAGAGAGAGCTAGGGACACAGGGAGAAAGATCATGTAGCCAGAGAGGGAGAGAGAGAGAGAGAGAGAGAGAGAGAGAGAGAGAGAGAGAGAGAGAGAGAGAGAGAGAGAGAGAGAGAAAGAGAGAGAAAGAGAGAGAAAGAGAGGGAGAGCTAGGGACACAGGGAGAAAGGGCATATAGCCAGAGAGAGAGAGAGCGAGAGAGAGAGAGAGAGAGAGAAAGAGAGAGAGAGAGAGAGAGAGAGAGAGAGAGAGAGAGAGAGAGAGAGAGAGAGAGAGAGAGAGAGAAATCTAGGGTCACAGAGAGAGAGGGAGGGGCAGAGAGCCTGACAGCTAGAAACACAGAGAGAGGGAAAGAAAGAGAGAGAACAAGAGACAGAGGAAAAGAGAGAAAGAGCGATAGACAGAGGGACAAGGAGCAGAGAATCGGGGGCCATTATAAACAGCTAGCTCTACAATTTTCAGTGATTACCCTCTGTGCCAGAAAGGAGCACCACTCAAGTGTCGATCAATCTTACCTACTAGGAATGCCATTCATCAATACCAAATTCTGCAAACCGAAAATTACAAGTGGGACCCAAGTAAAACCCTAAATCCGTTTTTCTTCTTTTATATTTTCAGTTGCCTTGCTTAAATCTTGTGGAACTGAGGGGTTTGTGGGATTTACTTCAACAGCACTGCACTTCAAACATGAATTCGCTAATTCTGGCACCTGCCGTGCCAGGTGCGAACAGAGCAGGTCTCCCATGTAGTTGTATTTATTTCTCACTATTCAAAGCAACGGCTGCAGGCTTGAAGACGTGTTTACTCCGTATTGAGAAGCGGAGAGCCGGGTGTCCTTTCAAGTATAAGAGACGATTCATTCATTGACCAGGGATTTGGCAGGCTTCTTTGACAGTGCAGAAGAAAAAAGACAGCTTTTTACACAATTCCAACAGTTTTTATTCGTTGTCATCGTTTTCTAGGAATCTGGCATCTTAATAAAGCCACAAATTTGAGGGATTCCTTTTTTTTATTACTTTGACACAGCTCTACACAAGGCAGGTTCAGAAACAATACACTTAGGCTTAAATAATCCATTTAGAGCGGAGACATTGATAAATCCTTAGTTTGACGGCTTGTAAACAGATCTACTTGATAAAAAATAAGTCAATAGAAGGGCTGATTTCCCCAGAGCACCCTGCGACATTCTCGACAGAGCTGAACAAATGAGACTTTAATATTAAAATAGATAGTATCCCACCAATGGAAAGTTTGTTTGATTCGAGTGGTTTTTCGAGTGGGCATTACGCATTATTTAAAGAAACATATGCTTAACAAGCAAGTAATTGTCTGAAGATAGAAAATTGGCAAAGAACAATTAATTCATAATACGATAATGATTCCAACTGCTACTCACTTGGTCAAAACAATTTACAGAGCGCAGAACGGGGGAAAAAAAACAATTGAAAATGTTGAATTGTACTTCGTTTTGCTCCAGCATTTAGCAGTGCAGCATGGAAACAAGGGGGCTCATGGGTAATTCCGTTTTCACTCCACGTATGACTGCCAGTTTAATCTAAACATTATGTGCCGTTGTTAGCTAACAATGTGTGTGTGTGTGTGTGTGTGTTTTGCGGTGGGGTTCTCACTCAAGAGTAGTTGGGAGGAGGCTGGTTGTTTGCAGGGTGGGCGCCCAGATGGGCCTCACAGCATCAGGACTTACCTCTGTGACGTCTTCTTGTACTTCCTCCTGTGGGAGAGAGTGACAGGGTAAACGGAGGGCGCAGTGGTGGACAGCTGTGTATGGTGCATAGAACGGGTTGCTTCTAGTACAGCTGTTCTAGTACTTACTACCTGCTTTGCATTGGTTAACATGCATACTGTCTGTATTAGCGTCCTCTTAGTTGACTCAAGTGCCTTTTACGATGATGCACAAAAAAAACCGCATCTTTCATTCAGACGAACGGTGAGAGTGATGCAATGATCGGACAAGAGGAAAGACGAAGACAAAACAATAACCGACACACATGCACACAAACGCACGCACGTGCGCACACACAGACTCACACAACATGACATAAACATTACAAAACATTACAACTTTTGACCCTTAACATACCCACACTTCCACAGAGATATCAGCACAGTTTTAAAAGCCGCTTAGACATGAGTGTTTTATCAACAAAAACACATACACATTACACACACACACACACACACGCATACACACACACACATATGCAGATACATAAAAGCCCCACATTAGTGGCCTTGTGAGTGTTTGCATACATTTACATTCCAGTCTCACAGAGTTCTCACCACTTAGCCTGATTGCCTTCTCATATGTCTACCCATCTGTCGAGGAGCTCTGCACAAAACTGCTCGCCTAGGATCGCCACTCCTCTGGTATTACATTTAAATAATTCTTTACCGCAACGTGGGAAATGAACCTCCACATTTGAGGAGGACATAGATTGTTTTTGAGTCCATTAAGGTAATCAAATCGGATATGGGTCAACCTGTTAATGGCAGCACTGAGTCTTTGCAGGCAGTCAATGAAATTAGCTTTCCTTGTTGCTTCACTTTCTGCTCATAAAATGGGATATGTCGAAGGTGGGTAAAAGTTGCGAGTGAAAAGTAGGATTAAAAGAGAGAAGCAAAGATAAATACAAGTACAGCAACAGAGAGGTGAGGTACTAACAAGATTCAAAAGAGAGTCGTCAGTGCTCCCGGACACCATATGTCCTCTTTTATTCTCTCAATCTCTCCAATAAGATATCAACCCCCCTCCCCCCACCCACAATTCCTCTCTCTCTCCCTCTCTCTCTCTCTCTCTCTCTCTCTCTCTCTCTCTCTCTCTCTCTCCCTCTCTCTCTCTCTCCTCCTCTCTCTCTCTTCCCCTTTCTCTCTCTCCCTCTCGCTCTCTCTCTCTCTCTCT
>NC_079419.1:7268201-7282299 GCF_026213295.1 Gadus chalcogrammus | reverse complement strand
GAGAGAGACACAACAAAACAAGGTTAAACAGAAACTTCTTTCCTTTCAAAACAAACATATGACGTTAAAATTATGCAAACAATTCAACAGGGGGCGGTACGTGTGTTTGGGTCGGCAGTGCAATAATGTGTGTGTGTTTTGACTCCAAACTGAAAGTTCTGTGTTCAATCCCGATGTTTAGTCTAGTCTACCTCTAGGTATGCTTGAGCAAGATACCAGCCCTACCTGCTTCTTCTTGGCATGTATGTCAACAAGATTTTTATGCTCACGTTTATTAATGCTTTTGTAATATATGTCTCAGAAAAATTAAGTCTTCGCCACAGTTAAAGGAAATGAACGTGACAACACCACCCCGCAGAAAACCTTATAGGCTGAACCGGAGCATAGAAAATAACATGGCAGTGGAATTGGTTATGATGGAAGGACAAGATGATACAGTCCATTTCCAATGAAGGCATGCTTCGATGAATACTGTCCAGGCGTGTTCACCAACCAGGGAATGGATTTTTTGTGGATACTTGTGAGTTTCCATGACAACCCAGCCTAGCTTGCGGACAGAGTGCCGGTGATTCAGGGGTGAGAGGTTGTGAGCGAGAGGTAATGGGACACTCTACTACGGTGACAATACACAATACAATGTCTCAGTATGTTTTCTTGTTGCTTTTGTTGTATGGGGAATTATAGCTGCCAAGGGACCACTGCCTCATTATGGGTGAGTGTTTCTGTGGCCATGTCGCCGCCCCTATAATCTCCTTTTCAGGTTCTCATCCGGAAAGTTTGGGTTAATACGTATGTGGTCCTACGGCTACTGACTCCTCAAACCCCACATCTCTCTATGTGCTCCAAACCTGTTATGAGAACTCAGATTGCATATTTTTTTCTCTCTCTGCTTTATGTTTGCCTATTTATGGGGTTATCTTCAAAACATGCAGAACCTTGCGTGTCATAATGTAGAAAGTTTCATACGAACGTTCAATGATCCTAATCAAACTATCAAAAACATATTTCTTTGGGTTACCTCACAATGAGACAAAACCGTTTCACACTAAAACATAAAATATACAGCAAGTACACAGTAAGCCAAATACAACCACAACCCCAAGCACGACATGCCACAGGCTCCAGACTCACGCACGGCGTTTCATATTACAGCTCAAACATTGATTTCCGACACCAGCCCAAATGGCTTGCACTGGAGTTGAGGGGGAAAACAAAAGCGAGTGGCACAGACAAGTTCATCAACACCGTGTGGTTGTCAAGACAATAGAACAAAGTCCTCAGTGACGTCGGAGGCACACAGCCAGCCCTCCGCTTGTTTCCATGGTGTAGTGCCATTACACACAGAAGACCCATAGAGACCTAAATTGGAGCGGGCTCCTGTGGCCGGCCATGGAGAGAGCGGTAGAGAGTGAGACAGCGAGAGAAACAGAGAGGGAGATGCTGAGATGTGCATGAGAGCACAATGAATGAAACTGTGCATCCCCAAACTCAGCACTGTAGCCTAAACCCAACCGGTCAAGCCTTGTTCCCCTGATAACATCCCCCCTCCCTCCACCATAACTCTTACACTCTTTATCTTTTTGCCCCCCCCTCCGCTCTCTCTTATCTCTCTATCATGCTTCCTCCTCTCGTCCCGTCTTCTCCCGATCTGTAACCAAAACAAACAAACACGCATTGTCTTTCCGTGACTCGCTCACTCTCCCATGTGCTCGTTCTCTCTCTCTCTCGCACACGCTCTCCCAGATCTGTAGTCGCGGCCACGCACAAACACATCAACAAACCCCCCCTCCCACCCATCTTATCTCCTGGTGCGACGCCGGTTTTTCACCCCCCCTGGAGCACGCTCACCGATAGTGATGTTGAAGCCGTCGATGCTGAACGTGGCGCTACGACCCTTCTTGAACCGCTGCTTCCGAGAGTTGGCTTCCATCGCTTGCGCGGCTTCCATCCTCACTGCCCTTTTGACTCTGCTTGTTGCTGCTTTCTATGTGCGCGTGTGTGTGTGTGTGTTTGAGTGTGCGCTTCAGCTTCTGTTGTTTTTTCTTTTCTCTCTGATGGATTGTGTGTGTGTGTGTGTGTGTGTGTGTGTGTGTGTGTGTGTGTGTGTGTGTGTGTGTGTGTGTGTGTGTGTGTGTGTGTGTGTGTGTGTGTGTGTGTGTGTGCGTGCGTGCGTGCGTCCGTGCGTGCGTGCGTGTGTGTGTGTGTGTGTGAGAGCAAAAAGTAGAGGGAGAGAGAGAGTCGGGGGTCTGGGGACCCACCCCGTGGAGGGGGAGCGGTGTATTCCTCTGACTCCAGCTGAAGTGAATCGCAGGAGGGCAACTGTCGGGAGGCTAGCCCGGTCGTGTGACAGCGCTCAGGGCTGGAGGATTTTCCGCTGTGTTATTCTCATGCCTTCTCCACCCCCTGACGATTGCCTGCCACCCCTCTCCCTTCCTCTAGCACTCTCTCCCATCCTCTCTAGCTCCTACTGACTATTTCTCCCGCTCTCTCTCTCTCTCGATCTTCATTCACTCCCCCACCTCTCTTCCGCGCTCTCTCATTAACTCGCCCCTCTCATTGTCATATGATTTTCCAGGAGGTGTGTGTGTGTGGGTGTGTAGGTGTCTGGGTGTGTGTGTGTGTGTGTGGATGTGGTGTGTGCGCCTTTGTCAATATGGGTGAGTATTGAAAATGTAGGTGTGTGTGTGAGATATTCCAATGTATTTGTGTGTGTGCGTGTGTGTGTGTCTGTGTGTGTGTGTGTGTGTGTGTGTGTGTGTGTGTGTGTGTGTGTGTGTGTGTGTGTGTGTGTGTGTGTGTGTGTGTGTGTGTGTGTGTGTGTGTGTGTGTGTGTGTGTGTGTGTGTGTGTTCTTTCACAGTTACTATCAAAGCTGCTATGCAGCGATATCATTTTTCAGGGGACCTAATAGGGATTGGCTGAAGCCTATACCTGACGTTTCAGCTCTGTAGCTCACTAACTCTTAACCAATTTATCGGGTGCCGCACACACCAAATAACCCCAAATACCAAAGTATAAAGAGATTAGATTTTTTTGATAAACTGTAATTGCTGCAATCAAAAATGTAGTACAAGCCTTGTTTTCAGAAAAACTAGATAAGAAAAGAAAGTTCTACAAAATAAATTCTCTGTACATTTATTGACATCACTTTTTTGCCATTTAGCAGAGGCTTTTACAATGCACAATGCAAGATGCTGTATCCGTATATTCATACAGGGTTAGTTGTATGCATCTTTTAAAATAAATAAATAATATATATCCCAAAAAGAAATCGTAATCGGTTAAAAATATTGATATTTCCCTTAAAACTGATTTTTACCTGTCCTGTTTGATTGTATGTTGTTTGAAACACTGTATTCCTGCCATCTTTGCAAGGTCTCTTGAAAAAGAGATCTTCAAATCTTCAATGGAAATCACCTGGTAAATAAAGGTTTAATAAAAGTAATGCAAAAGTAAAGTTTGTGTGTGCGTGCGTTCGTGCACGTTTGAGTGTGTGTGCACACACAAAAGTGGGTATGTGTGTGTCGGTATTGATGAGTCTGCAAGTGAACGTGACTCCTCCCGCTGTCAAGCATTTACACTTAAACAGTCATCCCTGCTGCTGAATGGCACAGCCGAGGTAACAAGCCTCACATCTTGGCTCTCTCTCTACAAAAATCACACACACACAAAATAAATGTGCATGCATACAGAAATATAGATCTATCACAATGTTTTACGACATAAAATGTAATTATGGTGCATACTATATGAAATGCTTTCGGCCCATGAGAGCTATGGTTGCGTATTATGAGGTAGGATTACACCTTCAGTAAAAGCACCACGCCGACACATATGGACACTCAAAGGGAGAGAGCATGCTAAATTTAAAAGGTCAGCGTAGAAACTGATCCGTTGCCATGGGCTACCAAAAGTCTCTCTGTTTGGAGTCCACATCACCATTCCTTTGTGTTATTACCAATAAGAAATTATTATCACCATTCAAACCTCTTTTTTTTACTCTCATTTGAAGCCATGCTCTGTTTGTAGAGCTGTTTTTCCAGAGAGATGAGAATGGTGAGATTCGGGCTACAAGGCTATTTTGGGAGCTATCTTGTAAAATATGCAAAAATTCATTACATGCATCAATCCCCCGTTGAAAAAAACAACTCTGTCTACTTCTTCAATCATACACACATTGGGCAGGTCAACAGGAGATAAAAAATATTTGTCTTTTAGAGCCACCTGACATTTAGCGATGACATATTTCCTGTTTCACCCATCACCTGATTAGTGTGAAGGACCATGGCCAATGATTTCCACACATGCTGTAACATGATAACGTGGCGGAAAACTAATAACCTGACATTTACTTATGATTAACATTTTATTGTTTGTTGATAGTGCAATTCAAAGATGAGCTTGGAAACTCCCTCTCTCTCTCTCTCTCGCTCTCTCCCACTCGCAATACTCACCCCCACCCACACGAACACACTCCCACCATCTCTGAGGTAATTGCTCTTTGTAGCTCTCTCTCATGGTTTTCCCTCTATTTCAAAGCCAGTTTTCTCCCTCTTAAACTCCCTCTCCATCCCCCTCTCCCTGTCCCTCCCTTTCTCTCTCTCTCTGCCACAATGCATTTATTGATTATTCAGGAAGTTACTCTTTCTTCATTCAGATGTGGCTAGAAAAGGAAACAATAAACAAATATTGATGGAGGGTTTATTTTGAGGTTATAAGGTTGTGTGTGTGTGTGTGGGTTCTTGTATACATTTCGCTTTCATCACCAGGGCAATTTAGCTTTTGGTTTACGATGTGAGTTTGGTCCTGCAAAGCATACCTAGATCTACCTAGTCTCTTTTCCTCCATCAGGGTAGTGTGACTTGGCATTTTTCACCTCTCATTATAATACACTCTGAGAGGCGAGGGTGCCCCAGTGAACTTGTGACTCTGTGGGGTCTGTGATAAGCTCCAGACATTTCAAGTGGCAATTCATTATCAACCACATAAGGATCAGACCTACTTTCACTTTTAGCGTCCATTATTGTAACGCGACCAACGGCATGGTGTGAATTAGCTAATTACAATTACTAACCCTTGATATATTCTGAGATTATACAAGCCCACTAGATATTTTTAACACTGATTCTTGCCGTCTCCCTTCAGGTCCTTGAAATGGTTTTACCACTAATTGCAATAACGCCCTGCATTCACTAAATATTGCGATACAATAGTATGTTGTTTTTTTTGGAATTTGCTCAGGTTCTACAGGTTGTGGGTGTCCACCGTTGTTGTTTAAAGAAATGTGACAGAACAGAACGTTAATAGTGGACCTAAGTGACTACAGGCAAATGCACTAGCGCCCTCTGTAGGGCGGTATCATTAACTTATCAAAAAATAAAGAAAAACTACACAAACGCATTTTGAGTCAACATAACCATAAAAAAATTACAATACAGCCATTACCACTAAAGATTTGGAAAAAATAGAGCAAGAGTCGCAAAACCACAGGGGGAGCATAAATCCTGCAAAAATTTCAAAACTAATCATTTGGCGATTATGCCGTGATTACTCTCCAACCTCCCGGATACCAGAGATGAGTTTGTGACTTATTCATGGCTTGAAATGGCTCATTTGTCTCAGCTGTTCATTTCAGAGTTTTTCCAGGAGCACCGCTCTGTCTTGTCTCCATACCCCTCTCCAGATCCATCACTGGGCCGGCTGGCACCTGGTTTTCTCCCCTCCTCGCCCCCTCTTCCCTGAGCCCTTTTGGCACTCGCCTCTTTCCGTAATTGACATATGGGGCTGTTTCCCTATTGAGATCTGCATTTCCCACCATGTTCTCCTAAGAATTTCTATTGAATGGTCTCAGAATTTCAAGATTTTAATTTAATATAAACGATTTAAAGGGGTGCTTTTATGACTGTCATGTAAACAATAGTATGTTAACAATAATAATTAACAAACATATACAAGCTCCTCTCAACTTGTGTTAAGACAACTGTGAGTCAGAGCGTATCAGCCTCTTCTTTCTGATTGCTTTTAATATTCCATGGACGACATGTAACTGTTGTAACACCACCGCACCTCAGCAAAATGACATGTTTACAGCCTCAATCGCGAGTCATGACTCTCGCTAATTTTACATTTGTACAGCTATTCTTTGTGTTCTATTTTTTCATTGGCCAATAAGCATCTGACTTTTCTTCACACTGTCCCACTGTAACTGCTCTTCATCGGATTAGACAACAAAGTAGAATCGAATTGATGAAAAATCATTGACACTTTGTAGCGTCTATATCGTCTATAGCGTCTATAGGTAGGCCTACTGTGTAAGGGGGAGCAGTTGTCTATGCTGGGGTTACTGTTTTTGCATCAGCAGCCGGCTAGCGCCTGGAAGGTTGCTGCTAGCCAGCTGAGCAGTGGGTGGTGTTCCATGGGAGGGGGGACATGGGACATGCCCCCCAGTGAAGCATACCAGCTGCCTGGCAAATATGCATCTTGTGTCGCCCAAACATCTGCGCATTCCTTTCCAAATATCCATTTCCATCAAGGGTCATTACAGAGCATCAACGTCACCGTAACTAGGCAACAGGGAGACCTTTGAAGTGCGATGTGTGAACAGTGCACACGTTACGCCTCGGACGGGAAGGAGTTAATACGGAATTCGGTGCTCATTAAAGGGGTAGTTCGGAATTTTGGACATAGGGCCTGATTCCGAAGTGAGCATTGGTATTCTATATCACTGGAGACAGTTTTCAACACATTTCATTCAGTCCTTCTAGTTGCAGAGTTCGCTCGTGCTAGGCTAGCGCAAGTCAACGGGCAATGCTAGCCTGCTATTAAAAACAGTCTTACCCACTCCACAGTACACCCGAGGTAAATCAATTATAACGCCAGACTATAGATTTAAATGTCTGTGTTGATAGAATAATGTTAGAAATAAAACTAACCATGCATCGCATGAATCATCGAGGGACTACTTTCTCAGCAGAATCGGAATTCTACTATGCGCTGGTTAGGTTTGTAACCGAATCACGACAGAAGAACGTAAACAGAGAAGCGTGGGACAGAAGCGCAATTGAACGACTAGGCAACATGATGGTTCAGTGTGCTTTTAGAAATTGTAGAAATAAACGGTACAGATGGGCACCACAAAGTTTCCACCAATTTCCAGTGCGAGATCCAGAAAGGACTCAACTGTGGCTTGTTGCTGCTGGCTTTGACATCAAAACACCGGCTCGTACATGTACGGTTCGTTGGATACAACAAATTCCTCATAATCGTCTTCAAAAGCAGATGCATCGCTAACTCCTCCAAACGTGGCCATATCTTGTCAATTTAATACGCTTGTAGAATTCCTTCGTTCACTGTACTCTGCGTTTGTAGCAATGACAGCGACAGGTAACCTAGGTATCAGTCCGCCGCTGCCGTAGCCTACGTACAGGAATATAAACACTGCTGCTGAGACCCCGCAATTCCCTCAAAATGCAATGCAATGCAAGGTTGGTTTTATTTCTAACATTATTCTAGAAACAGACATTTAGATGTATAGTCTGTCGTTATAATTGATTTACCTCGGGTGTACTGTGGAGTGGGTAAGACTGTTTTTAATAGCAGGCTAGCATTGCCCGTTGACTTGCGCTAGCCTAGCACGAGCGAACTCTGCAACTAGAAGGACTGAATGAAATGTGTTGAAAACTGTCTCCAGTGATATAGAATACCAATGCTCACTTCGGAATCAGGCCCTATGTCCCAAATTCCGAACTACCCCTTTAAGAGCCCCGCAATGTTTACGATGTTCACGCTCTGGTCCTCTGTGTTATTTTTAAGCAGCAATTGTCTTCTTCGCCTTCCCGCTGATGCTGTCTGAAACCGAAGGTGTTGATGTGACTTCAAATTTTACGATCAAGTTCCTTTTGACCATCCACCCTGCGGTTCGTTAAGGTTTAGTGAGCGTGCTTTCTGAAGACGGATTGACCACGCGCAAAGATTTAAACAACATTCTGAAATGAAAGCAGCAAACCTGACAATTATAATATTGTTTGAAAATAGAAATCCCAAATACTTACATATACTGATTGGTGAATGTAATTTGCTTTCAGACATGCCCTACGACGGAATTTCTGGGCAACATTTAAATAGTGAAGTATTGTTATGTAACTAAAATATACACACTGCGCTGAAATGTCCTGTGATCATCTGATGCTTTGTCTTCACGCAAACGTATTGTTGGCACAGAAATCCACACCTGTTCCCTACAATTTCCATTGAGAGTAAACTGTCTCTCAACCTTTGATCTGGGCATCAAACGCCTGCACATGTTATTACTTACACACATTTATCTACACCAAAGATGGAAGGACACAGGGGTGTGTTCGTGTGTGTGTGTGTGTGTGTGTGTGTGTGTGTGTGTGTGTGTGTGTGTGTGTGTGTGTGTGTGTGTGTGTGTGTGTGTGTGTGTGTGTGTGCGCGCAGACATAGCCACTCTTGTTTCAGCTATAACAGTGTGTGCAAAAATGTGTATGCCTATGTATCATTAGTATTTAATTTTTTCGGGCGGGAGGGGGGATTTAGGAGAGGTCAGACCATATGTGAGAGGATATTAACATAATTGTACTTAGCATTCTATACGTGTTAGGAATGATTGAATGTCATGCACGCATGTTAGTATCGTGGCATGGCTCTGAATCACTTCACAGAAGTCCCCTGGCCCTCATAATGATGACATCACGGGGACCTCTGTGGACGGCGTGCCGCCTCCCAAAAGAACAGTGTTGGGAAATTATGATTGTGTCATTAAACTCAGGAGCACATCAACTATTAAGAAAACATCGACGCAATCAAAGACAAAAACAAGCTCATTAACAGGGCTCCCCTAGACTCCGCCGCGAGGCAGTGGAAGCGTGCGAGCACAAAGTGTACTGTGTGCTTCACTGTTGCCACAGTGACACCCCTGTGTAATTAAGACATACAGGGAGCCAGCCATTTCCCCTGCTAAACGGTCATTAGAGAATCCTTTAAGGCTAATGCTGAATCGCTAGCTCCAGGTATGACAGGCTTGACAGAACAAGACACCAAATGATCAAAGAATATCCTGACAAATATGACGTGGAAGCAGGGTTCGTTTGGCACACAAACCGGGTTTTTGGGTTGAATCCTTGGTAACCGACCTAAGTATGCACATGAAAAAGACAAATGGGTGGCCTCATCATTGGGTTCCCCGCGGGCTAGATGAGCAGAGTGCCTTTGATTGGGCCGGCTTCCCTTTCACACCCCGGTCAGAGAAGCTTCTCCTCAGAGGATCACAGGGAAAATAAACTACAAGCAAATATTTGAACTGAGTCCGAAAAAATGAACCGATACTATCCATTTAAAGTTAATTTAAAAACATGTTTAGTTTAAACATGTAGACAGCCGTTCAGCCTGTAGAAATTTATCAAGGAAGGATTAGGGGAAAATCGGATCAAAATATCAAAATTCACATTCTATATTAAAGCTAAAGAATATATATATATGGATCATAAATATACGTAGAATATACAAATATATAAAACGATATATATATATATATATATAGAGCATGTATATAGAGAGAATATATAATTTTGTGTGATTCAAGAGCTATTATTTGTCCATGTGAACTGTGCAATCACCTTGCAAGCAAATAGAGGCGTTTCACATTTCCACAGGACCGCCGACACATAAGGTTTACTATAGCAGAAGTACGACATGCACTGCAGGATACCATCTATATATGACCTAGTGGATGTGCTTGCAATGTAATCAGAGCCATGGTAATAACAGTCCTTCAACACGATGGCCATTATAGAATGGTATTCCTTCAGTTGTATGTATTTATGCCTGACTATTACAAAGTCAAGAACCAAAATCATCTTGGCCATGTCCCCCAGTAGTAGTAGCTCAAACATAGGCTATCGAATAAGATGGATATAGGTGCATCTAGCCTATGTTTCAGATTGAAGGGTTTTAATCTATGTCACGGTGGTTTACATGTGATTTAACTGTTATGTAACATCTTCTTACATTATCCCTTTCATAAATTAGAGGATAATGCCTGACGAGTGAACGGACTAGGCTGAATCGTGATCCCCCCGGAGATAAATCAGGAGATGTTTCAGGTGAGGCTAGAGGAGGAGACTCCTCGCCTCAGGTGCTATTCGCCAGGGAGCAGGGAGGAAATAAACAGCAGCCCTCTCTTTATTAGTGACCATGGAAACGACACAAGTCCTATTTTGAGAGGCCTGTCGGGGACAGGAAATGTTTTTCCTTGGAGAGCAGAAGCCGAGAGTTTGGTGGCCGGTGGCGCTGAAGCGAGTCGACGGTTCGGACGACTCGTTTCACGCGATGGCGACACCAAACAGAAGCAGGGATTAACTCTAATATTCCAACAGGAATAAAATACATTAAAATAAAACAAGAAGGGTAGGCTACTATTAATCCCCCCGAATACGATTCTAATCTGGAGCGAGTTTTTAATAGTGTGTAACGGTGTGTAGCTAGCTAATTCTGAAACGCCCCACGTGTTCAGAGGGAAACCAGGTGAACCGAGAGTTATACTTGTTTGGTAGGCAATCTCGTTGTATTTTCTAATTTAGGCATATTAAGGAATAGGAACACATTCAAAACACTGTTAACACTCATAACAAGTGACAATAAGTGATATCCTTTTGCCAAAGGGGCAGATACAAACAATAATATCACCTTGTTCAACGAACAGCCATTTGAGATCCACATGGGTGTTTCATCGCAACTCACCATGAGACGACTTGGAAGGGGGCCTGGGTCCATCTCCCTCCGGCGGAGCGAGCACCTCGGACAGCGACTGCCGCGTGCTCTGTCGTCCCACCTGGCTCGAGGTCACGTTCGAGCGCGCGCTTCTCTTCTTGACCCGATCAGAGTCTGGCGCGGTGCTGGATCGCGCGGCGGCGGCGGTGTCATCGTGGTCCGGTTCCGAGCCCACCTTCACTAACGCGTTGCGTGTTCTGGTGAAGGCAGAGGTCACCGAGCCCATCACCAAAAGGGTGACACCTTACTCTGAGCCGCTTGAAGAAGTGATGTGTTTTAGCTTGTCTATCATTGTCATCCGAAACGCAGAAGCCTACTAGGAAATGCTCGCTTACCTTAACCAATGATACGCTATGCAAAAGTTTTTCGCTGTCCCTAGTAAACCTTCCAAGATCTAGCTTTCTAAAAACTAAATTCCAAGCGAATATCCATATTTCATAAGCGGAGGCTTTAGAAACATAAACAGAGTATAAGCGGGTCCTGTCTCAGTCTGTCTGCTCAGTCCTCTCCTCGGAAACCCAGTCCCTACTAGTAAGGGACGTCACGGAGAAAGTTGTTCTCTTGGCAAATAAATCTCGTGGGTCAGGCCCGCAAAGACAGAAAATTATTCCAAATGAAGTAAACAAATCGGCCCTAAAAATAGATAGCCCCAGGTGTCCCGAATAATTAAAACGGAAGGGAACATGTTGTTCGACTTCGTCATTATCTATAAACATACAGGCTGCATGTGGTCTTCTCCGCCGTTTTTGTGTTTGGTCTGCTGAATGCGTTTACACGACATTTAAAACATCATAGTATAATTCCGGCTTCATTGACAAAGCAGTTTGGTTCCAACCCATGTGCAAAAGACGCCAGCAGGTGTCAGTGAAACACAATCTTTTCATGCTTTTTATTTCAAATGACAGTTTACGTTGCTAATGTTATAGGTTAAGAAGGTTATCCTTTTTTGCCCAAACTTAAAGCCTTACATTATAGAGTTAGCTATATTTCAATAGTGCAATACCTGGGTAAACACAGGTGAAATCATTTAATATTAATCATTAGCCAACTTCATCTTGTTGAAAAAAAACAAACCTTGGGAAATAGGATCTGGTATTCTTATTACAGATCAATGTAAACCCTATTTGTTGTTATCATCGGTAATTTCTCCTGAATCGCACACAAATAAATTCACTTCCTGAAGATCGTGGATATCCATAATCCCAATTTTGTGCACAGAAAAGGGGTCTTAATATTTTATTGTTGCTTAATACCTGATATTTATTAGAGATTTCAATCGTGTTTATGACAGTATTGGGTTACCAAGGTCATGACTTGAATAAGCATTGCTATTGTTCCAACTTGTTTTTTGGAAAATCAATGTGACAAAGAAAATAGGTTCAGCATTTAGAGAAGCAAGATCCATTCAACTGACAGGTTCAAATCTTGTACACATAAAGGCACTTTAAGCAGCAGTTATCTTTTTGCTGAGTGGTTGGTCTCTTGTTTGACCGTAAGCTTGGGTCGTTCACAGCATAACAGCCAAGGACTTTAATCATAATCTTCATGGTTCTGTGTGGACTCGTTGACCACCTAGACAAAGAGAAAGAGGAAAGAGATAGTTGCTCCCTTATATATAAAAATCAACACACCACCTACACAGGGACACAAACACACTCATACACACACACATGTGACCATTAACGTCCCGTCAATTTAAAATCACTTGAAGTTGAATACCTGTCCATCCCTGGTCTCAATTGTCTTGATGAGGACTTTCTTGGATGTTGTGCTTTCTACGTGAGGTCTGGACTCAATCATGGTTTCTACGGTCATGAGGGAAAGAACACAATACATTTTTTATTTTTTTTCAGATGACAACATGAAAGAAATTACATAAATGAATGTTTGAAACCGTTTCTACCTCTCAGATTCATAGATGAGAAATTAGCCATAGGAACGGAAATCCTGTTTAGAGTACAGGACTTGTGGTTAAATTCACGGGATTGAGTTGAACTGTATGAAGCAGATATTTACAACACCCAATAAAGCCTTGAAGGTTGTCTGTGTTTTACCTGCTCTCCTCTCCTTCCAGCAGCTTCCTGTAGGTGGCGATCTCGATGTCCAGGGCCATCTTGACATTGAGGAGGTCCTGATACTCACGAAGGTGGCGGGCCATCTCGTCCTTCATGTTATGAATGTCGTCCTCCAAACGGGCAATAGTGTCCTGGTTACCGGACGTCTCCATGGAGAAGTTCTCCTCCGTCTCCCTCATCTGCCGCTCCAAGGATTCATTCTGGGATGGCGGCCAGAACGCAGCACAATGGTCCTCAACGAGCCGTTATGCAAACGACTTAATGATCCTCCAATGAGACGAATCAGCTGATGGCTTTTTCTAATGAACTCACGTTTATTGCTTATTTTCACAAATAGGGAATCCATTTATTTTGTCTGACTTGTCTGATGCACGGTTGGTATGGAGGGGGTACGTTTTTGCAAGAAGCTACAGATTTGACTGTTGTTTTTTGATACGTGTGTGTTGACTACTCACGGTTCCCTTGAGGGCATCAACCTCGCAGGTGATGGTCTGCATCTGGCGTCGGTAGTCATTGGCCTCCTGCTTGGCCATTTTTAGAGCTTCGTTGTTACGAGCGGCAGACTCGCTGAGGTCGGTAAACTGGATAAAGCAGTACAGTTAGAAGACATGGACCTCAAGTATTAGATCAGTTGGTGCAACATGTATTTGCACTATTGCATTCATAAACTTGAAAATCCAAACTAAATGTTTTTAGGGATTCAAAATTGTGTTTATTTCATGAAGACCTACTACAAAATAATGATAAAGCACAATCTGTTTTTACAATTGATAGATTGTACTTTTTAGTTTACATTTACAATGTAACTATGTAAAATGAATTGAAGGAACCAACACCTACAACACCTCACTTCAGCTCTCCCTCCTCCTCACCTTTGATTTGTACCAGTCCTCTGACTCCTGGAGGTTTTTGCTGGCCAGGTTCTCGTACTGCATGCGGACGTCCCTCAGAGCCGACGTCAGGTCAGGCTTGGCCACCTCCGTCATGTCCACCTGGAGGTGTTGCTCCTGCACCTGGACGTGCATCTCCACCATCTCCTGTAACACGGTAGCACACAAAGGCATACGGGGGAGACTTTGACAACAGGGTGTGGGTTGTAAAACATGGGTTCTTCATGCCACTGTCTGAATGCAAAGTGTCAGATGATCACTAACATGTGATGGCTGCCCTGATTTGATGCATAGAGGATTTTTTTTTACACAGGTTTGTAAATATCCAACTGAAGCGACAATATCT
>NC_079419.1:7115701-7265701 GCF_026213295.1 Gadus chalcogrammus | reverse complement strand
ATTGCTAGGTCTAGGCTAGACAATGATGTGATGTTAACCACATATTTTCATCCGTTTTGGCTGCTGCATTGGGATAACAAATACATTTGAGTAAAGAGTAGAAGGCTATATGCCCATGTTAATTAGAATAGGGATGGTTATGCAGCGAAATCTAATGCATGCCCCAACTTTTTTTTTCTTCTAATAGCAGCTATCATGAAATGAGGAAAGAAGAGTAGAACAGGGAGGTTTTCATTGTGCTCTTTAGACTGTGCAAGAATGCTGTAACCCTTCCTGTAAGCACAGCATCTTGGGAAAACAGTTTATACATAGAATAAAATAAATAAATAGGAAATTGCATATTGTTTTGCACTTCGTTGTACCCTTGAGATTTTCGACACACTGTATGTTCTACCCTGTACTGTATTTTTTTCTTATGGCCCTACCTCTCTTGCACGCTTGTACAAAACAAATGTTTACATGATTTTTGAAGACTAAGGGCATATGTTCCATCAATTTAAGACGGTTTGAAAGAAAATACAGACCCGGGAATTATAAACTCTTGTACAAATTAAATGTTTTGATGGTTTTAAAGTAAAATAAAGTTATAATCTTTAAATATCATTTTTAGCCTTTTTTTTTGTGCCCATCTGGTTAAACAATGGCCCCTCCTTTGCCCCCCCTAGTAAAATGTGTCTAGAACCGCCACTGCACAGAACTATTGTAATCCTTTCATCAGGTAAGCATCATGGTGGCCCAACGTACAGTGATTACAATGTATGTGTAGCCTAATACTGCACCTGTCTGAAGCTCTGCATGTTGGCCTCAGCTTCCTCTCGCTGGGCCATCTCCTCCAGGAGCCTGCAATTACAAAAAGTTTAAATAATTACACATTTAAAACCCTTTTTTTATCGAAAAGGACCCTTGGGGATGTTGTTAATTGAACAAATATAAATACCAGTGCATACCTGACAACTAATGATAATCATATCTAAACATGCTGATAGAAGACGCCAAACAATTTGCCTTTCAAAACTGCAACCTACTTCTCTCTGAGTCTCTCGATGTCATCTACAAGGTTGTCTCGGTGAACCTCCACGCGGGCTTTCTCGTTGGTCAGCTGGTCCACCTGGCTCCTTAGCTCTCGCATCTCCTCCTCGTAGAGGTCTCCGATGCGGGACGAGCCTTTGCCCCGCAACTGCTCCAACTCGGCCTGCAGGATCTTGTTCTGTTGCTCCAAGAAGCGCACTTTGTCGATGTAACTGGCGAAGCGGTCGTTCAGCGACTGCATTTGCGCCTTTTCATTGGTGCGGTTCGTCTTAAACTCTGTGTTGATCGCGTCAGACAAAGAGAAGTCCAAGGTCTCGGATGCCAAGCGGGTCGTGGCCGAGCTTCGGACCCTTTGCGATTTGGATGCATAGATGCCCGGGCTGGAAGAGAGACCGAAGGATACGCGCGTAGAGCGCACCGGAGCGAAGGATTGGCGGCTGGAGTAGGTCGACCTGGACATGGGCCTCTCTCCACCAAACATCTTTTGGTAAGAAGAGTGGGGAGCTGTTTTGTAAGACATCTCGTCGGTCTGGAGCAGTCGCTGTTCGCAAGCAGATTGATGCCGTCCTTCTTTGCGCCTTCTATAGCCTAGCCACAGTAGTGCCCGCGGAGCGCGCCCCTGACCACGTACGCGTAAAAGGTGATTAGTCATTAGACTCTCCGCGTGCAAATGACGGGGTTTGAGTGACAACCTGAGGACCATGTTAAAAAAAATAACCCCCCAGTAATGCAGAATGAAACATTCTGCATCCTAATTCAGTGGTTTCACTGAACTTGCTTTGCATTTTTATTTCTGTGTGTGTGTGTGTGTGTGTGTGTGTGTGTGTGTGTGTGTGTGTGTGTGTGTGTGTGTGTGTGTGTGTGTGTGTGTGTGTGTGTGTGTGTGTGTGCAATTAAGCCCACACCTTTTGTTATATTACCCCCAGATAAATAAAAAATAGATAGATAAAAAAGCTAACATAAAAATACAATTTCAATCACACATTATTCAAATAAAGCACAATAGCCCAGTAAATCCAATAGCATAAATAAAACAATCTGTGGCCTTTGATGAGAAAAATGCATAACAGATCAGACACACTGGGATAGAGGCAGGGTGTGGTTCCTTGGCGTAGGGGTTTGTATTTCCCCCAGTCATTCCGTGGTGCCAGTCTTGTGACCCACAGACAGCATGGTATACAGCAAAAACAAGGGGGTTGCTTATTCTCCCTTGTATTAAAAGGAAGATAGCAGAACATTTTATTTAAGATACAGATATTAATTAACAGGATCCAATGTCTGTTTGTTTCATTAAATACTATTTCTTTATATTCTCTCATTAACTCATCTCCATTGCCATTTCTCATTTAAACATCTCTCTCTCTCTCTCTCTCTCTCTCTCTCTCTCTCCCTCTCTCTCTCTCTCTCTCCCTCTCACTATGTCTCTCTCCCTGTCCACTGCATTAAGGTGCTGCAGAGCTCCCACGTTCCTGCTGCAGTGTTGCTGGAGAGGGTCTACAGTCTGCCAAGCCAATGCTGTCCTCAGCCTTATTTCCATGGTAATAACAACTCTGCATTGAATGGGCTGGGAGGCAGTTGCTCATGGGCACTTTCTCCTCAAATTCATGGCTGTTGTGGATGAATCAGGTTATCTGGATGTCAAGCATGTGAACATCTTTGTTTTCTTAAGCATGTGATGTGCTGTAGTGTGTCAATGTATCTGATAAACAAGAGTATTCAATGTATTAGGTTACAATGCTCCATGGCTCCAATCCCAGCCAACTGGAAGGTCCTGGCTTCAACTCAATGTCTGCGGTCTCCCTGTTTGGTAACAGTTGAGAGAAATGCATACACAACACATACTTATCAATGCCATGCAAATGATCAATATAAGATGTTTTGTTGAAAATAATGACATTGTTAATCGATACAAAATCAATACAAAATAAAAAACTGTTCCAGCTGTGTTGTGTTGTCTTATAGTATTTTATCTGCCCAAACAGGCACCTATCACATGCTAAAGGCCTTTGAGGTACTTTTAGAACTCAATTGATGAGATAGCTGGTAACTCAGACAGTCAATGAGATAGTCTAAAAATAACAGGAACTGCGAGCTGAACTAAACAGCTGGACTAAAAGATAGAAGCGTAAAAGATATACATTTGTTAAGCTGGATTCTATTAATTTGAGTGAATTGGAATGCTTTCTCTCAAGTTTTTGATCATGAGATAATATATCTAATTGAAGAGGGTAAGTAAAGCCCACTTTAATCTAGAGAACTTCAACCTAGGAGATAAAAAAAATGTGGGGGAAAAGTTGCAAATGATTTAGAAAAATACGGGTGCCCAGCCAAAAAAAAGATACCACTTACAAAATCATTTTTGGCTGGAAAAGGCAGACCCTATATGCAAAGGACGTCCCCCAGTTAACAACTTAATATAATTTTGTCAAAAACAGATAAAAATATGTTCACCAACACAATCAATTGAAAAAATGTTCCACTGGAAGAAGTGATTTTGGGGCTTACTTATACTTACCCTTTAATAGCTTAACTTTGCTGGCCATGGGATTTTGAAACACAAAGGGCACTGGAAGAGTTAGTGGAGGCACTTGAGGACACAGGAGTCTCTAACCTCACTGGCTGCTCAAAGTTATGTTGCTAGGCAGCCCACTTCACTCCAATGTTAATTTACCCAAAATAAAGATCCTCATTCCTGCCCGAGGCTTCGAGGGACAGACAGTAGACAGCAGTATGGGAAACTATACACAGTACACAGCAGCCATTGTGAGTATTCAGGCCAAATCAATTACTTCTTTCTAACTTGTAGCACCTTATTGCTATGGATTTGTCTCCTGTGTTGCCAATTTTAAAACTGATTGCAGGGACAACTGAACATTTTAAAGTATGCAATAACTAAATAGGGGCGTACTTTTCTAAGTTGTGTCTTGGGGCAGATCAACACATAACATCACGGGCATTGGCCGGTAAAAATGCCTCCTTTGTTTTCATTCCCCATGATTGTGAATCACTGACCCGCATGGCTCATCGCCTTGGCAACAGGCCCTTACAATGTTGAGCAGAGTTTGAACCAGACACAGAGAGCTTCGGGGTGTTCCCTGTGGACCACAATAAGTGTTTTGAGGGTCAAAATGACTCATGAACGTTATTCCTTCTTATCTGATGATTCTTTCCAAATTATATTTCCATTTCCATTTCAGTTTGGTCAATGTCATGAATGATCGATATATCTGTTAAACAATGAAAAGAAACCAGAGTTTTTGTTCTTCTCCACAGTATCCTGACATGGCAGCCCAATCTGCCGTTGTCACCTCAGGTGTCAGAAGCATATGGGTCCCTGTGGTGCATCCAAGTGTGACTGACAGCAACAGATGACATTCTCCTCTCTGTATTGCCCAAATACCCAAAGAACTTTAGCGTTTAGCTTAACATGTTAAAGGAGGTCAGTGAAAACAAGCCCATAGACATTCAACAGATTTAATGAAACATACTTTATGATGTTAACATTAATACATGTTTGTATCAATCAAGTTAGTTTGGTTAGTTTGTTTACAATTTCAATCAAATATCTTCATCGTAAACTAACTAATGAAATCATATTCCCAACCTACTAAAAACATAGTTTAGGCATTAGTATGTTTAACAATGTACCACATTTACATGTAATGATAAATTGTAGTAATAACAAGGAGGCTTTATTTCACAAATATATATCATATTTATATTTATATTTCAAGTAATACACATAAACAGTTCATATTTTCACAATTGCACTAAAATATGATTTTTCGAAAACATAGCCTTAATAATAGACGATGGAAACAATGCAAGCAGCATTTACCATTGTTGATGAACAAATCCAGATAGTTAATTGGTATTGATATTATACCATTTACCTTGTGATGTACCTTTGAATATCAAAAATACCACATTAATAATGCTATACTTACACCTTTGAGTCTACATAACTGCTTTTAATAAAAAGGCACAAGTCATTGCAACCACCAAACTCATATAAGTCTGATGGAGAGGCAAAATACAGTACAATAAAATAGCAAATTTCAGGCTTTTCTTCACTCTGTGATTCTCTTCACATCATTCAACATTCAGGTCAGAATACAAACATCCGTGTCAGCCAAAGCCTTGAACAAGTCACATCTCAGGATTATACATTCATAAGATGGGACAGTACTGCCCACACCTCCGACGGAACTCGTCAACTGAGTCCTGTGCTAGCAGTACATGCCCTGCTCCACCAGGGGGGGTTGTAGCCGGTGCAACAGCTGCTCGATCCCCCTCAGGATGCACCCTGCTGTCTTGCATCTTGAATTCCACTGACGCGAATGAAGAGAGACTGCCGTTCTTCTTAAGCCACGTTTTGGAAGTGTCAACAGTGGGCGAGACCTTGAGGCCTTTTCCTTTGCCGTTACTTGCTTTCCGCTTTGAACTTTTTATGCTGAGGTCATCCAGAAAGGGATCTGAGTCACTTCCGTGTGGCATGTTGTAATAGTTGCATTTAGGTCTGTGAGGCTTAGCCATCTCTTCAAGATCTGAGGAGGATAGGACTGCAAGGGGGTGTTGGTGGGTCAAGGCATGTTGATGAGAATCTTCACTGGTGTTATCTGGAGACATACCCGGGGAACTATCTGCATCGTCGTACATACCCATCAGGGCTGGGGGGGATTTACGGATTAAGTGGTTTTCCTTAAGGAGCCATCTACCTTTATCTATCAAAACGCCACCATTTGAATTCAGATCTGCCACCTGTGATGCCCCCTCTGGGTCTTCCTTCAGCGAACCGGCAGCACTGGAATAAGAAAGGTCCTCTTTTGATGCCTTAGTACCAGAGTGAGAGGAAGAAAACGTTTTTAACCCTGGTCCTGAGTTACTATTAAGGGATGGAATTGAGTCAGTGAGCTGAGAAGTCTGATCAGACATTTCAGATCCCGGTGCTGGATCCCCATTTCCAAGAGACATGTTTTCAAGCTCATCCCCACTCCCTGTGACGATATCTATGGATTCCTGAGTGTTATATCCTCCACTCACTGAGGTCTCTGGCCTGTAGTCAGATAAGTCAGATGTGTTGGGGCTTGGGAGTTGCTTCAGGCGATACAGAATGTCCTCTCTGCCCCTTGTCATTAGCATTTGTTGCGTGTGTATGACCTTAGCTTGATCAGGTTCTATCCGAACGTTTCCCAGAATATCGTATGTGAATTTAAGGGAAGAAGATTGAAGGGCGGAGTTAACAAAGTCTATTAACTCTTGTGATATTTCCACTGGTGTGGGTATCTGGCTTCTGTTTTCCTCTTCTTCCTCATTACCTCCGTCCTCTGATCTTAGATCATGGGCAGTATCGGACGCGTTATCCTTTTCATCTTCAAACTGACTTTCATTAAAACATGATTTTAATGATCCGGCCTCATCGGTTTCCTCTTCAGTTTTCTTATTGGCTTTCTCATTGTCGCTATTATCGTTATTGTCTTCTTCACAGATAGAGATATCTGCATAAGCAATAAGCAGTTTGCCAGTTGGTTCATCCTTTTCTTCATTTAAATCAGTCTCCTCCGCTCTCACACCTAAATCGAATGCATCCTCTTCATCCTCATCTTCCTTTTCTTCATCAGATGATTTTACCCCCTCAACTTGCTGTTCAGCTTCTAAATCAACCTCCTCTTCCTTTTCTTCATCAGATGATTGTTCCCCCTCAACTTCTTGTTCAGCTTCTAAATCAACCTCATCTTCCTTTTCTTCATCAGATGATTGTTCCCCCTCAACTTCCTGTTCAGCTTCTAAATCAACCTCATCTTCCTTTTCTTCAACAGAAGATTGTTCCCCCTCAACTTCCTGTTCAGCTTCTAAATCAACCTCATCTTCCTTTGATCCATCAGAAGATTGTTCCCCCTCAACTTCCTGTTCGGCTTCTAAATCAACCTCATCTTCCTTTTCTTCAACAGATGATTGCTCCCCCTCAACTTGCTGTTCAGCTTCTATATCAACCTCATCTTCCTCGTCTTTCCCCTCCTCAATGTCCTTTCTGCAACTCTCCTCATCACTCTCTTCACAACTCTCCTCCCCCATTTCCTTATCTGCCACGCCTCCTTCTCCCTCTTCATCAGTTGACTCTCCTTTGTCATCCTCTTCCGCCACCGCTTTTTCGATTGGGCTACCCTTTTCCAGCTCATCTTCCACAGAATCTGCTTCTTTTTCCTCCACAACCTCTGGTTCCTCATCCTCCTCATCAACCTCGTTTTCTTTGTCTGTAAATCCCATTTCTCCTGAGCTATCGCCTGTGGCCTCCCCTTTGTTACTGTCTGTAAACTTCCCTGGCTCGGTCTGGCCTTCATCTAGTTCTTTTTCATCTATTCCCTGCTTACACCATTCCTCCTCCTCACTCTTCACCTCAAGGATTTCCTTGTTAACGTCCTCACCCACCTCTGGCGTGCTAGCTTCCTCCTCTTTCCATCTTTCCATGTCATCCTCTATATTCTCCTCACCAGCTTCATCCCTCTCCCTTTTCGCCTTGACACTCATTAAACTGTTGTTGTCTTCATCCTGTGTCTCCTCTAGTACTTCTTCCTTCTGTAAAAGCTTTTCAAACTCCTCCTCTCCGTGTTCTACTTCATTCTCCAACTCTGTCAACCTTTCCTGATATCCATCTTTGAGGCTATCTCGCTCTACTTCTTCCTTTTTTGCGTTTACTGATGTTTCCGAACCACAGTCATCGGTCACTAGCCCTGGCTCAGAGAGATTTTCAAGGTGCTTTGATTGATCTTCATGCTCCCAAGTATCTGTCTCTCCTGCTTCTTTCATTTCCTGAACTTCATCTACTTCTAGTTTTGAATCAGAGATGGGATCATTTCGTTCTTGACACAGTGATTGTCTCTTAATAGTGCCATTCAAGTCTTCAGTAGGAAGCTGGCTATTTTCTTTTTCCTCTGCGATGCTCAATGAGTCAGGCTCTTGTGACAGTTTTGTCTCATCTGCATTTTCTTTGTGAAATCTCTCCAGTTCTTCTTCTGATTCTGAATGATGCTTTTCCCTTTCAATGAATGTGCTCTCTTCGTCTTCAGGATAGAAGCTCATAGTTTGTCTAATCGTTGATGAGATTTGCTCTCGTAGGTCTTGTGGCATGTTGAGCTCGTCCATGATGTCTGTCATATCAAACATGTCACCTGGTTCTGAGACATCTAGTGCAAACTCTTGCTCAGAGACTTTGGGTGAAAGCGGTTCACTTTTAAGCCTCTCTCTGTGCACCTGGAAATCTCTCCAGCGATCTCTGAGGTCAGAGGATGTGCTGTTATGCAAATCTGTTAGACTTGATCGCTGCAACAACTCATCGTCTATAGTGGAAATCTTCTGCAACGATTCCATCACTAGCATTGCTTCTGAAGTGCTTCTTGGAAGATGGCTTTCTCCTGCCACAGCCCCTTTTAGTGATTCTCGCAGGGTCACCGCTGACAAGAACGAAATGAAAGCTCTAGAGGGAGTCCCAAATACTGTGGCCACTTGTGTTGAGAAATCCGCAAGGCTCTTAGATTTTTTGATATTACCTGGATTCTCGGTCTCGGAGGCCCTTCTGATGCACTGACTGGAGGAGAAAAGTTGCCGTAGCACTGGATTTACTGTAGCTGGGTTTGGTAAGAGATTGGAGACGGATGACGATGGTTCGTTCTCAACTGGACCAAAGGCCTCAGAAGATCGGTGCATCCTCAATGTTTTCTCTTGCTCTGCGGGGTCTATTCTGACGCTCGGCATTGAAACGCATAGTCCCCTCAATCTCTGTGTGTTGTCTGTTGTAAAACCTTCCTGGCATAAGGGGACTAGTAGGCCAGACTTTGATGTTAGGAGAGCATCTCCATGTGAAAGATTATTTGCTGATGTGTTAGTCTGACATTCATTCACAGCCTCAGATTCGGAATCACCACCTAACTGAAAGACAACCTTTGTTGGAAGCTCCGGTTCCTTTTCTGGTTCCTTTACAGTTGCCTCCTCAAAGTATGGGACTGAGTCTGGGCTCATTTGAGTCTCCAGCCACTTTTCAACATATTGATTGACCTCAGAGGGTGAAGGATTGATAACTGGCATTGAAACACTCTCACTTAACTCAGTTGGTTTTGGTGATGCGATTTTCTTTTCACTCAAGGACTTTTGCCTGTTTAATCCCTTTTTGACCTGCCCATGTAACTGTTTTGGTTGTACAATATTGTGCAAGTTTTTCTTCATTGGAGGCCTTGCCATTTCCTTTTCAGGGATGTTTATATTGAAGCCATTTTCCCTGGGAGCCCTCTCTCTTATCTTCCCCTCTCTCTTAGTTGAATGACTTTTCACTTGGTCAATGTTGGGTGAGATGGCTTGTTTTTCACTGGATGATTTGTCTGACCTTCTCCCTTTTTTGACAGATTGAAGCAGTTCCGTTTCCTTGCCCTTCTGACCTTTTTTACTACTTTCAGATGAAGTACCACTCTTTTTACCGGCATTGTGATCACGGAGCTTCTCCGCAGATGAACTATTGGTTGTCTTTGAGGAACTATCTTTTTGTTTAGCTTCTGAGTTACTAGACGACGGGGTGCTTTTCATCTTTCCTGCAGGATTCATTGCCTTTTTCTTTGCCCCAAATCGTGCTGGATTTTTTTTTTCTTTTACATCTGCTTTAGCTGGAGTCCCTTTTGGATTTGTTTTACTCTGAGATTCATTGCTACTTTGAGACCTTTGTTTGGGAGATATCGGCTCTGACGACAGCGAGAACACTTCTTTAGGTCTGTGCTTTGAATCAGGACTGGAGGATGGGGGTGTAAAATCAACATCACCATCAACACTCCCTGAGTGTTCTCTTGATTCAAGGGAGGCCGAATTACTCCTTGGATTTTCATTAATATATTCATTCTTTGCTAAATTGTCGTAACCGCCCTGCCTCTCATAGATGTGCATCACTGTCTCTGTGATCTCCACTCCATTGTTTTCTAACTGGAGGACATCGGCTACCACTTCTGATTGGATGGAGGGGTGCAATGCTTTATTGGTATCCCGAGCTGATGCAGTTCTCCGCGGGTGTGGGACAGGTCTGCTGCTGGTGCTGCTACTGCTGCTGGTGGTGTTGTGTCTGACCACACAGTACGCCTCAGTCACCTCTGCTTCGGCTGTCTTCTCTGTGTATGAATACCGCCCTATGGTGCTCTCTCGAACCCCTGACTCCGTTACCGTTTTGATGCTCTCTACCGATGTGTTTGTTCTAACATGATGAGGACCGGGCGTTGAGTTGCGCTTGAAACCTGATTTTGTTCTTTCTGATTCTGTGGAAGGATAACTTTCACATGCTCTCTCGTCACCGAAGCCAACACTCTTTCCATTTGCCACAGGTTGGTTTTCTTCTTTGGCTGCATCATGGCAGCTGCTAGAAGAATCGTTGTCCATGACGTTGTTTGAGTCAGGCAAGCTTAAGCCTGTCCCAGACCCCGAGGCACAAGCTGTCCTGCTGTTAAGGCTGCTGCGGCTAAGCGTTGTTGTCCAGTGGAGAAGCTCCTCTTCCTTGATGGTCAGACGGACCTTCATCTCCACTGTCATGCTTCCATCTTGGTTCACACGGAAGGACTTCTCAATATCCTCATCTTGTGGCATGATGCAGGAGCGGGGTGGCTCCTGTGTCTCCATATCCATGTCTGTGTGGTTTCCATCGGGGTCTGTTTCTAGTGATCCATTGTGGGGATGTTGGTGAGTGTGAATGCCTCCATTCAGAGACTTGTTTATCTGATCAGCCATATATCTCTCTGAAGATAAGGAGAAGTTCCTGGAGCCCCTTCCGCTTGAGTGGGGTTTGTTGTCATCTTCATTTGAAGGCATTTAATATTGCAAGGTTTCAGAGTGAGAGAGTCAGAGAGAGAGTCAGAGAGAGAGTTAGAGTGTGAGAGAGAGAGAGAGAGAGAGAGAGAGAGAGAGAGAGAGAGAGAGAGAGAGAGAGAGAGAGAGAGAGAGAGAGAGAGAGAGAGAGAGAGAGAGAGAGAGAGAGACAGAAGGAGAGAGAGTACATGAGAGAGAGAGAATTAGGTGTTAGTAGATCAAATAAAATAAAGATAATGATAAAGAAATATGTTTTTGGTGTAGTGTTTATAGCATATCAATAGAGCAGATGAATAGATACTTACAAGCCAAAGGCTGAAAGCTAGCTGGTTCTGCTGCATCTGAGTTGCCAGACTGTGACATGTAGGCTATTGTATGGACATTGTATTTGGACGAGGTTTGTGTATTGTAGTTTCCCAATCGAAACGGTTCATTGCCTGCAGCTACAATAACTCCAGAACACAAAATAAGAGCAGCAAGCCCATCAACCTAAAGGAGGGAGAATATTCAAAGTTTAGTAACAATTTCATTAAGATGGTAATGTTAGTTCCATGAAGTGAACAGAAGCACACATTTGGTCTAAAGCCTATTGAACTTTCTAATTTAGCTACAGGGTAATCTGGAAAGAGCAGAGATCATGATGAAGCACTGAGCTGCATTAGAAACCCTGGGTGTTGTGGACATATGGAGGAGAGGATTACAGAGTTCACACAGCAGGGTGCAGTCTTTGTAGCACTTCTTAGCACTTCCAAGGACATAATAGTATAGCATCAAACTGTATCCTATAAACTTCTTTAAAATGTCTTGGAAGGAAAAATTTTATCTTTCTGCATAATGTTTTCCCCTTTTACGCTATACATCGCTATACATTATTTTCATTTGACCTTAATCTCAGTCATTTAAATGGACACAGAAATGCATATGTTTATCACTGTGTTTTAGTAGTGTTGCACCCAACATAATATGAAATGGAATAGTATTTTTATGGTTTAATAGATGGTAGCTGGAAGATCTTAAAACTTCAAAAGTTGGAGATCTCATTGTGAGATCCGTTACATTAAGTAAGCAAAATCCAATATATGGTCTATCGAGCATTTAAAGGTTAAGTAGGTCAAAATGAAAACAAAACAATGCATAGGTATCACACTGAAAATATCTATTTTCGGCCTACGCAGCGTGAATACGCTGGGTGACATTGACCAAATATTCCCTTATTAGGTTTCCCCTGACAAAATACTTCAGAATGACACATTAATATGAGAAAATTTCAAAAAAATGACATAGGTAACATAAATTAATCAGATTTCAGACCAAAGAAACAGGAGAAGCAGAGCAGGAACACTTACCCTTCTGCCATCGCTGGAGTAAAGCTTCAGAACAGGAAACTGCATGACCTGAGAGAGGTAATCCAACAGAGCGTCAAACGTCGGCGCTGTTCTCTTCTGCAGCAGCACCGTGCGCTTCACCGTGCTGTCCCTGTTCTTCACCACCACCAGCCTCTTGGGGGTCCGTACCGAGACCCTTCTGCCGATCTTGTCGGCCCTGTCGGGGCCCTCGTTCCGCCTGCCGTAGCTTCGCCGACCGGTGCTCGGAGGCCTGGTGGTGTTCCACGGTACCTTCCGCCGATGGACCACGTCCAGGTTTAGAGGCTTGACGCGCCTCCGGTCCGAGCACACGTACGACCCGCCGTCGTGCAGATCCTCCAGGCCCCGGACCGAGTGGGTTCCCCGGGGGGTGCTGATGGTCCGGACCCCGAAGGGCAGAGGCACTTTTTTGGAGAGGGCGTCCAGAAGGGCATCGAAGGTCTTGAAGGTCCTGCCGTTGATGACCATGCGATGCCCGCCGAACTTGGGGTCCCCGCTCTTGTAGAAGCACACTCGCTTGGAGGCGGAGGGGTCGGGGATGGGCTGTAAGGGTCTGGAGATCAGGCTCTGCACACTCACAGAAGACTCCCTCTGGGTGAGGGAGTCAAGTTGGGACGCGTTGCTCATGTTTTCCTGGGGAGGAAGCTGTAGGAAACAAAGAAGGGCATTAGGGGTAGTCTAGCATAAAGCCTTGGTCAAAATGTAACTATCTCTGGGTCAAGCAGAAGGTAAACATAGGTTAAGATTGTAAGTATGTGTACATTGTGTTCACCTTAATTAAACTCCTTGTGTATCATTACTCTACTTATCCTCAGACAAGGTCAAAAATAGTACATTTCTTTATTCACCTAAATTACATTTATTATTTTAATGATTATTATGTTCTTCATCCGAGGTGCAGGCTATAGCATATGCTAGTGGTACATAGCTGGATTGGCTACATAACAGACATGACACTGGAGCCGGAATATAGTTTAATGACTGTTTGAACGCTGTTGTAACTTGCTGTATATTGATTATTTATATTGGGGATCTGTTCAGTGTACTACTTGTCAGTCAAGGAAAACAGAGCTACTTTGCAGCAGTTGGAATTATCATACATCTTTGCTACAGGCCTATAGATCCAGTTAGCATGTTGTAGATAAGATCCAATCTTTATTTTGCAAATGAAAAACAAGATGAAGGAATAACAGACTTTAAAGGACAATAAAGTTGTCTTACCGTAGCTTCCATTTTCCTAGAATTGTAACCATGAAGACTGGAGAAAGATGGACTCCGGTACACGCTGTGAGTTGGGAAAAGCTCCTGAGCTGCAAGAGTGGCTATTTTAGGACATGCAACACCATGGCCAATTTGCTTAATCTTTACCAACAGTTAATCAGCATATCGGGATAGAATACCACCGGAGTGAGGAAAAAAAACAATAATCCAGCAGTCATTTCGATTGATCAATTGTGCTTTCCACATAAATATTGTCCGTCTCACACTGTTATGCATGTGTTGTATACTTTTTTTTTATGATTCAAAGGGTTTTACTAGTATATCGGGTTTAACTATTAATATTTACTATTATTTGGTGGTAACTATTTATATTCATGGGATTCAAATTTGTATTAAATACAGCAATATGCCCAGACATTTTGTTGTTTTAATTGATAGAGGAATTAAAATAAATGGCTACATTTGAGAGAAGTAAAAAGACTGATCAGGTGATAGTAAGAAATTAGCAAATGGGCCTGAAAGTTGAGTGTCAGACATAAGCAATCTGTGTCTATTGCCGCCTGCTCTACAGATGAAGACTGTTCACACTGCTTGTATTTTGCTGGGAGCTCCGTAATCAGATTTGATTAGCCTGGGCCTAATAGGGATTAGGTGAGAGGTCTTGGCGTATCTGCTGACCACATGAGGCACAGCCACACAGGGTTTTAAGAGAGCACTTTTCTCCGCTGCAGGTTTTCTGAAATCCTCCTGCTAGATTTCGACAGAGACACAGGCTTGATGTAAGGAGGTCATCTATTTAAGCATAGGCTACCCCCGCACAATTATTTTGTTTTGCTACACCTTGTTTTGCCATGATAGGTATTTGGAAAATCGGGACTGATACAACCTTCCGTATTGTGTCCACATCTACTTTATACAGTATGGTCCACACTCAAAATAAATGTATTGCCAAATCAAACAACGATATGACAACAAGTGTGTTATAACAAATAAAACAATATGTTATAAATAACGTGTGTTATAATTTTTCTCATTGCATATGTAAAAACCTCTATATATATATATATATATGTGTGTGTAACCCATTTACTGTGGGTTACACACCAGTGACAGTCATTAACAGTTGTTTGTGACTTGGACTGGGTAGTAATGCCTAATGGGGAATGTAACACTGAGGGATTTAAGGAGTTAAAATAGGCCTACAGAGGTAACACACAAGATGGCTCTAGAGGGGAGACAATTCATTGATTTGTTGTGATATAGTACTGTGTAGTTATTTGACCTAGGCCATATGAAATGTATATGGGTTTATGTGTAAGTTTGTAGGCTACAGATTCTTTGTAAGCTTATTTACATTGAGATGTAGTTTACATGTTGTTGTTGTTGTTGTTGTTGTTGTTGTTGTTATGTGAACTTGCTTATTTACTGTTATAACAAGATGCAGTGTGTGCCTCTCTTATGAATCATTTATACAATATCCCTTCTTCGAACAATTAATATGCATGGAATATGATTAAATTAAGTGATACATTGTGCGATAGTTTCATGACGACATGAAATAGGACAGAGGAGTCTTTGAACTAAATCGAGATTGGGGTGGACCTTTGTAAAAAAACAACAACATAAAAACACCTGGGTTGGGTCAACTTCGCAATGTCAACCAATTCCAATTTAATACGCGTCAACAGGAAACAGAGAAACGGAGCCGTTCAGTAGAAAGTAAATAAATGACTGCAACGCCATCTAACGACGTAGTCAGCGTTGTGTCCACAGAGTGCGTCCATCATCACATGGGGATGGTGGGAGTCATGTGCAGGAGACGACTTCAATGATACAATACATATTTACACTTCTGCTTGCTTGGTTGATGTGGGTAATGCAGCAGGTTCCAGCCAAACGATCACTATCAGAACCAGAAGGGCGAATGCATCCTTTCGTCGTGTGTTGATTAACCTTCCCTTGACTTCGTGCATCGACTAGTCAGGTCTGGTATACAACCGTGGTGGGTCGGTGTGCCGTGCGCCAAGCAGTCGCCGCTGGCTCGTTTTTTTTTTAGTGGCGTGCTCTTTGTCGCTATATTTTCTTTTCATCTGGTACTAATTTGAAGTTTTCCCGAACGATTCCGCCATGGGGAAAAAAGAAGAGGAGGAAATTATCCGGATTGCGAAGAAAATGGATAAAATGGCGCAGAAGAAGAGCGGGGTGAGATGCAGTGTGTGCGCGCTTACCTGCTCGATCAGCCGTCCCGGCGGATGTTGTTGTGTTAGCATCGGGGCTTTTGCATTGCAAATGTTTGCTGCAAAGATTAGTGTTGTGTGTGTGTGTGGGATTGTAAGTGGAGCGCTTGATGTGTCCCAAATGTGTCTCCTATGATGCACAGTATTTTTCTTTATAAGATAAAGGATTATTCCCAGCTGTTTTGATATAACTTGCCTGGCTGACTTGTAGCTAGCTAACAGCTAGCCCTGTCAAAGTGGCTAGATGGTCACTGAGCCTTATTTAGCTTGTCCTCGATTTAGCTGACCTGCCCGGGTTAGTTGAGTGGACAGGCGACCCATCATTCTTATTCATTTTCATTGCATTCATGTTTTTTCGTCCTTGTTTTCGTGCAGCAACAAATGTATTACAGGGTTGTAGAGTAACAATTGTTTAAATATCTAAGCTGAGCTTTAGATGTGTGAGTAATCAGTTAGCTATAAAAGCTAGCAGTAACTTTGAATGGCACTTTAAACGTGATCCAGATTTTTTTTTAACTTCGTTTAAGTAAATGCATTTACAACATACATTATATTGCTGCGCTAATCTGTGGGCTTTTCATATCGAACTAGCAGGTTCTCCCTACTAAATGTCCTTCCACTTCTAGTCTGGAGCACTGGACCTGCTCAAAGAGCTCCGCAGTGTCCCCATGACTCTGGAACTACTTCAGGTATCTCATGCATCTTATTGACATGACGTATGTCTTTGAGCCTCACATATGACCCAGAAAGTAATGACTTGGTAATAAGGTGATTACAATGTTTTGCTCAACATTTTAGTTTAAACATGGATATTCTCTTCCATCATTCCTGCACCAGGCACCGTTGCCTGTTAATTCATGTTGATGCACCTGGCCACCAACTCGCGGTAGTTTATATATTGATCAGTGGACAAGAGATGAACAGACCAGCCATATATATATATAAGTCAAATGATGTTGGGCCAAACATTGACACAATTTTATTGAATGTCTGTCTACAGTCGACGAGAATCGGAATGTCTGTCAACGCCATCCGCAAGCAAAGCACAGACGACGAGGTGACCTCCCTCGCCAAGTCTCTAATCAAGTCCTGGAAGAAGCTCTTGGGTAAGTGTAGCTTCCCTGTTAATGTGGTTAACGTGTTTGCACGAGATTGCAAATGGACAGTCAGTGATTAACGAAATATGTGAAGTTGACGTGGTGCTTCTGTTATTTTTGACTTGCCACAGACGAACCTGGAGGTGGAGACAAATCCTCAGAGGACAAACAGAAAGAACAAAACTCACCTGTTATGTCTCCATCACAAGGCAGCCCAGAGGCAAAAGAAGAAAGGTGAGGCGATATTAAAACTGAACTCATGAGCAGCAATGTTCAGAAACATAAAGCTTTTTAACAATACCGTTGCTCTTCAGAGTCAGTTGATTAGGGCCCCCGAATAAGGAATGTCTTCCTCCATTCCAGCTCCAGCAGTAACTCCAGCAGCAAGTGCGATCCGGTCGACATGGCGTCCAACTCACTCATCAACACCTTCCCTCGGGCCCCCGGTACCTCTGACTCAGTCAGGATCAAGTGCAGGAACTTGCTGACCGCTGCACTGCAGACGGGGGGTAAGACCTGGTTCTCCGTGTTATAATTGGTATTAAAACACTTGTATTCGCTGCTGTTATTTGTGGCTTCATGCGTCACCTCTGCTGGATGAGTGTGGGAGTAGTTGTTACATTTTGACCTTTTTGTTTTTCAGAGGACCATATTGCCATTGGCTCTGATTGTGATGAGCTTGGAGCACAGATTGAGGAATATATCCTTTGTAGTAATTGTCAGCTGAATGACAAGTTTTTTTGTTTTTGTTTATTTAAAAAAAAAAAAACACCATTGACTATGGTTCTGCGCAGTAGCACACGCATGTTTTTTTTTCCTGGAATCCAAAGCCTTCGTCTCATAAATAGCTGATGGCTTTTATTTATTTTTTGGTCCGTGTCCGTACCCCAAACATGACGACAACAGCCCATAGGGTTGCACGCCCCTCATTCATACTACTTCCCGGGAAGGAAAACCGTACCCGGCGTAAATCCCTTGACACAGCCCCCCCCTCCCCCATCTGCACGCATCTTCCAAGAGTTCAAGAACACGGACATGAAATACAAGAACCGCGTGCGGAGCCGGATCTCCAACCTGAAAGACGTGAAGAACCCCAACCTGAGGAGAACGGTGCTGTGTGGCAATGTGTCGCCCGAGCGCATGGCCGGCATGAGTGCAGAGGTGCGTTAGTGACGTAAGACGTACCACCCAAAGCCCCGCAGAGTTTGGTCCAAATTATTTGATTTGATTTTTTATAGATATGTGTGAAATAAATGTAATTAATCAAAAGTTTTGCGTCAAAAATGCCGAAGTCAGATAGATGACTTGGGGTAGATAGTGATTATTGAATGTGAGAAGCACTCTGATTGGCTTAGGATACAACCAATGAGGCACAGTGAATCAGCAGAATTGGGAGAGTAGTTAAGTTGGACATCACAATTTGGCCAAAATATGACACTGGAAATTATGCTATGAGGCAAACGATTTATAGATGAGCTGTATTGAACATTCAAACTCCTTTCTTTTCAAACTCTGCAGTATTCAAAAACAACAATTCTCGAGTCACTTTTTATTTTTGTCTTCAGGAAATGGCCAGCGACGAGCTACGAGAGATGAGGAAGAACTTGACCAAAGAGGCGGTGCGGGACCACCAGATGTCCACCACTGGAGGCACTCAGACCGACCTGTTCACCTGTGGCAAGTGCAAGGGGAAGAGATGCACCTACACGCAGGTACGGGGGGGTGGCTGTTTCTCCTTCAGATGCAATGGGTTACTGGGCAACGCCTTCGGTTGTCAAGTCTCCACAGACCACTAAGGGGCTGTTTGATCTTTGGTATTTACTTGTATTGGATAGTTTTATGTCTGTTGGCTCTCTAAATAGACACAGGGTTTGTGCTCTGGATCAAGAGGAAGATGTCACGTCGTTTGTATTGCCTCCAGAGTGTAAGCTGCATTCATTGATGAGGATTGTCTCTTTCAAACTCGGATACCCACAGGTCCAGACCCGCAGCGCTGATGAGCCGATGACCACCTTCGTCTTTTGCAACGATTGCGGAAGCAGATGGAAGGTATGTTGCTCATGACGGACCTGCTGTAGCATCCGAGGTCTGGAGGTTATGTTAAGGCGGTGGACGAAAGGGTCTAAAAACATCACTGAGGGATGTCTGCACTTCGCACCTTACCTTACATCTTGTAAGGGAAATGGCAAAAACAAATGTCCCATTTCAGGACATTGCAGTGGTTTAACACTTAATTAAGTAGTTATAAGTAAATGAAAAAATTCTGTTCTTCTAAAAGCCTCAATGAAGTTTACCTCTTTATATAGCGAAAGTATAGGACGCTGGTTGGGTGTAGTCATTCATCACAACAGCGGCCATGGCAAACAGATGGGCCAGCATTCAGTTGGGCACCTCGCTCCTTACACTATCAGGGCCATCGAGAAGTAAGTGAGGGCCATCCTGGGAGCACAAGTGTGCGACTACAGAGTTGTGACTTGTGTCTCGTGAAGAGCAACAGTTGACTTTGGTTATGTGGAATCAGAAAGATATTAATTTTTGCTTCAAACCCAAGTAACCGAATGGGGCCCTTGAAGTCCTACAAATCATTAAAAATTGGATTGTATCTGTATCAAATGAATTCCTACTTTACTCTGATTTAACATGTCCGGTTAAGGACGGATTAAATCTGTTTGCATGTGGACCAATGCTTCATGGCACGAATTGTGTATTGTATGATGTATTGTTTTAGCTGTGTGTCTTCTTGGCAGTGACTGCCTTCCTTGTTTTTACTTTCTCATATCCGTCTTTACTTACTTAATTCATGTTTCCTGCTGAATAGCTGAACCTCTGCTCTAACACGTTAATTCTGTTTATTTTCTAGTTCTGCTGAATATGCAAGCAAGCTCCTTGGCGTTTGGAAGTAGCAAAGAACCTTGACAAGGATTGTGACTTTCTGCAACAGATCTGAACTTTGTGGTACTTGGTGCATAAGTCACCATATACACCACTATTTTTATTTGAATATATTGTTTATACGTGCATTTTATTGTCTAGCGCCCCCAAAACACTCAAACTCTTCTACTTGTTTTTAGCTATTTTTCACTGTTAAACTGTACACAGTCGATTTTAGCAGCAGTATCTTTTTTATGTAGTTTCAACTTTTTTTTATTGACATATAAATTACATTTACTACTGTTTCGCTCTCCCCTCACAAGGATGTTTTATTTAATGCCAATAACAACTTTAATCCATTTGATTAAAAAAAAACATTTCCTAACTCATCTATTATGCGGTTTCAGTTCTTATGTGTGGCCGCCTGCTTGCCCTCTTTCATGCCTGTTTTACTACTTGTGTATTCATGAATGTTAACATCCATGTTAACATCTATCAATAAAATGTACTTAATGTAGGATTTCCCTCCATGTACGGTCAAACCTTATGTTGAAAGAGAATGCAGATTAACCTGTTTTGTACTATTACAGTATGTCAGATATTTCAGGCATGGATGGAACTATGGATATATATCCTGTTTGATACCATTACAATTGTAATGTTCTTATTGGTATTCTTATAATGGAAGGTGAACATTTGCTATTATAGTAGCCTAAAGGATTTTTTCCCACTTCCACAAGGTCTTCCAATCTTAACTTAAAAACCTGTACGGAGTATTATCAATATGTATTTCCCCTCCAGATAGTATATTGGCTTAATGGGATAATTCAAACTGAACCAAGTCACATTTCAGCCTGCCTTTACTACTCTTTTCATTTGTGCGTAAAAGGAGTGGTTTTATTTTGCTCTTTCTCCTTCTGGGAGGTGCCCAGGGATTATGATTCATTGGGCATGTGTCAAGTTCAGGCCTCACTTCAGCAACTGTTGAGAGATTTGGATCTTCCCATTGGTTTACTGAAATGCTTGCCACTTGTGAAAAAGCTTGAGGATGCTGTCATCGTTACCATAGAAAATAAGGATTACGGATTTAAACAATGATTTCTTATTGCCATCGTTTTGCACATAAAGGTTGATTATATTGAGTAGTAATGAAATAGCATTTCATAATCCGTAAAATTATTGTGCTTTATTTTATCTTTAAAGAATCCAAATGCCCACAAGTCATTGTTTTCTTGGAGAGTGAACAGGAAAAAAAAAACTAAACCATATACTGTAAACATTCACATTATTATTTTTTTAAATGTATTCTTCAGTAAACTTACCGCAAAATAACACATTTCATATAGTAAACAGAAGAGATGACATTTATAGGCAGTATCACTCCAAACCGTTGGCTTAGATTGCGTTTGAGGTTGATCTACGTGGTGTCCATCAGCTCAAATTGCACAAATCAAGTAAAAGTTTCAACTCTAAGACAGTCACCGTGAAGCACAGGTGGGCAGACAATTTCCGATCAACCTCCCGTATCCCTTGCCCTTTTGTTTGTCCTTGATAAACAAAGGCGTGTGTTGTCATTAGCCACCACCTTACTATGATGCACTACCAAAGTAGACTGATGTGTCCATGACTAAGGAATCAACACACAACACATGCAAAAACACTAAAATAAAAATTTGGCCAATGAGAAGGACAGTTCCTCGTTACGGACTTAAGAGTGCTCCAGTAACCATCCATATGGCAATTGTTTGAAGAGAGAACAAAATAAAAGGAAAACGTTGCCAATGAGAAAGATTTCACAAAATCGAATGTCAAGGCACTTCCTCATGTGAGGATCTTGTCTTTGTGTGACATGTTTGTGAGGCAACCAAAATAATTCAACTAAAACAAGCAAAATAAGTAAGTACTTACCACTTGGCAACTCCAATTTAAGTGGATAAAAGCGTTTCTATTGAATGTATAAACACAGTTTACATGGTAGCTTTGGTGTCACTGCTGAGCAAGCCTGACCCTTGTTGAAATCCGACACTGCAACCAACTGCCTGATACAACAGAGAGAAGTGAAATATCTATTATTGTGGAGCCTTCACCTTAAGCTTAAGTCTGCACAGTCGTCATCAAAATTGGCCAGTCATACAACAGTTTATCCGACCATTTTTTTCCACTATTTGCAAACTAACACTTCAAAATGAATGTACTTGCTGGTATTTCAGTGTTGGCAATCGATGACAACAAAACACAATACTGTACAGATAGAAATACCTCATCCGTGCTAATGTTGAACTATGTTAGATAAGCACTTGCTTTAACCTCTGAAGAAATGCTTTTAAATAAATACATTTGGACCAAACCACTCTTTTGCATTGAAATAGTCTGACATGAGATAAGATTGAAATAACAGAAGCAAATTGCCCCAGGTGGCAGTTAGGAGCTAGGATTGACCTTGTTTTCACTTTCTGTTACATCACCAGCTGACTACTGTTCACAAAGAGGTACTCACGTCATACAAATGAACTGGAGTTGCCAAGTCAATAATGTCCCGTGTACCAAGGTGTGAGGCTTGCCAACAGAAACAGGGTGAAAGCATGTTAAACCATCCAGCACCCTGCAAAGCTGCCTACAAGTATAGCTAACGAGTAGCCTTTGACTGAGCTTTGATTTTCATACGCAGTAAATATAACCAGGCATTTCCCCCACAAAATACCCACAATTCCCCCTTTTTTCTCTATTTACAAACTCATCAATATATATATAGTCTACAGTAGGAATAATCATTTGCCCCGCCGAAACCATCATACAAACAACAACAAACCGTTTTTAAAAAACAAAAACAAACATTTTTGAATCACAAATAAAATAGGTTATTTCTATCAACGAGAAAAAGACGAAAAAAGAAAGAGAGAATGTATTTGTTTTCCTTTGGAGTGTTGTTTCGCTATGTTGATCCGGTAGCAGTACTTCTGTAAGGTCGAGCCCTAGGGAGAATCTGAGACCTGAGTGTCTTCCGCCAGGTGCAGATCATGACAGCGCTGAGATCCGGGTTCGGTCTCGAGTCCGAGGCCCCCAGTTCAAGTGGTCCTACACTGAAGATACAAAGGAAAAAAATATAGATAGGGTCGGGGGTGGTGGTGGTGGGTGGAGGTGTGGTGGAGGGGGGAGGGGGGGGGGGGAGAGGTTTGTGAATCGATTTTGAGAACAGGTCACAGGTCACATCGTCGGCCTAAGATTCGGGGGACTGTTCTGAGAGGGTTTTGAGCAGGTTTCTGTAGGCCGGGGAGTTCATGTAGCGCGGGTACGAGTCTCTTTGCATTAGCGTGTAGATCTGCAGCTGAGCGTCGTCAAACGTTTGGATGGAGGGCTCCAGCATGTTCTTGTTGATCACCTCGCGCACGCGGGAGTCCAGGCTCACCTGGAGGAGAGGGAAATGAAATTAAGACACACAGACTCTGAAACACGCGGTTTCCTGTTTCCTGTGTTTACAGCGTTTCCTGTTTGCTGCCGAAGGATAAGATGGCTAAGGGTGATTAGATCTCATCCGTCAGAAGACCCCCCTTTTATCTTAACGGGACTTACAGGATTTGGATGATATTATTAATGTAATTATAACATAATAATTATAACTTAGTTTTCCCAGAGCAGGTAGGGATTAGTGTATCTCCCCTAGGGAGGTAGGCTGTGGACATTGTGAGATCGAACACAGAACTGACCAGATGTCAAAAAGCTCTACACAATCTCAAAAAGATACTTCAGAACTAGTGTTTCCCCCTTTTAAATGTGCAATTCTTGTACGAGCCCAATTTGAAACGCAGATCCCAGACCTCCTTGGGTGACAGAATGGAGATGTAGTCCTCGTAGATGACACGGGCCTTCTCCTCGATGGCCGTCTTATTGGTCTCCTTGGTGAACTCCTCGCACGCCATCCAGAACAGCATGTTCTCCTCGCTGAACTCGGTGCGGAGGAACAGGCGGAAGGCGGCTCTCCCCACAGGGCAGCCCATCAGCTTGTCAAAGGACTGCCCCCACGTGTGCACCTCGTCCAGCGTCGGCGTCGGACTGCGGACACCACACAAGACGGCAAATGGTTTCGGGGGGGGGGGGGGGGGGGGGGGGGGGGGAGTGATTGGGTTAGAAGGGATGCTCTGGTGATCATGCGGTAGCAGCGTGTTTGGTTCGGTTTCGATCCCCGACTGACCTTTCTTCGCAGTCTGCGGTCCCTTCCTTGACATCGTGGGAAGCCTTCCGATTCCTTTCTTCTCGGTCTTCGTTCCTAGCACGGGGTCAAAGCGGACGTGTAAGGAACAAATGGGATTCAGACTTGAGAATATTATTGTGGGGATTGGGTCAATGGTGTCTGTGAGGTGTATCTATGTATATGTGTGCATGTATGTGTCTTGCATGCACCCACTGAAAAAGAACCCCCACACACAGCCACACACAGACAGCCCCCCCCCCCCCCACACACACACACACACACAAGCACAAATCGTCACCCCCACAAAAAACCCTATGTAGAATCATTCCAGAATAGGAGACCTGATTCATCACCTGTAGCTAGACGCCACCTGCTCTGCTGAGCCCAACAAGCCCTACACTAAGGTTGCCTGTGTTGGGTAGCGGGTGAAGAACATACCAGGAGCAGCTACAGCAGCAGCACCAGCAGAAACAACAGGCATTGGAGCCCCGAGGGTTGGCCTGGCCCGGCTGGCCCTGCTGGGCTGGCCCGGTGCCCCCCGCCGCCGTCTCCTGCTGCACCGACATCTGCCTCTTTCGCATCTCCATCCGCTCTGAACCCATGGGCTGCAGGGAGAGGGACAGCCAACACTGAAGACCCGCACACACACATACACACACACAGTACAGGACGGCCACACTCTCCGAGGCCTGACCTTCAGTATGATGTGGATTTCATTTAGATTGAGGGTGTCATCCAAATGAACCAAAGCAATGGCCAAAATTAAACAAAAATACCGAAACAAAATTTTTGGGAGGTTGACGGTTACAGCAGTATGAGAAACTAGATAGACCGAGCCAATCACGTGATACGGATTTGGAAATATATGTATATCTCTTGTGTCAGTCTGCAGTATCCAGCCGGTTTTTTATGGCATGGTCATGGTAAGTAAGTGGTTGTCAGTCAGGCTGAATATATTCTCTGGTCAGCAGTAGTGTGGGTTTTTTTGTGTGTGCGTGTGTGTGTGTGTGCATGAGTGCGCATGTGTGTGTGTGTGTGTGTGCGTTTACGTGCATATGTGTGTGTGTGCGTGTGTGCTTGTGTGTGTGTGTGTGTGTGTGTGCTGGCATGCCCAGAGGACATGTTGTGATGGAATGCATGGCTCCTGTCAGGGAGGCAGGAATCATCTGGTGTTCCAAGGACCCCTGCTGTGACACATCCCAGCATCAAGCAATTCATAAAGTTATTTAACCAAGAGGGACGAACAGATGGCATCTGTAGCGAGTCGAGAGGGAACAGATCACAGGGGCTGGTTTCAGAGGCCTTCTTGGTTCATGGCTCCGGAATTTCAACTCAAATATCTATTCAGGGAACCCCCTTGAGATGCCTTACACGTTTAAAGATGTTGCCAAAAATATATTCAGCTATGATATGCTATATATCTTTTGTATATAATAAAAAAAATACTATTGTTTTATGATTCTCGAATGGATGGGTCCATGCACTTTTAAGCCCTTTGCAATTCTGACTACTGTTGTTTAAATGTAGGAAGCCATTAATCACATTATCCTCTTTTATAACTGCATCGAGCAGGGCTGGTAAGGCCTCAAAGACATAAAGACTGGCAATGCACACAGAACATCTTCAAGCCTGCATGCTTCGAACGTATAGCTGCTGTAGTCGCTAAGTATAGCGAGCAACAAACAACCGCTGGCAAAGCCCATCTGATCATTTATGTAACAAAGCTCTACGCGGTCAACCCACGGCGTGATTAGACTACTACCTGACACAAGAAACGATGCTTTAAAAATGTCAGAAGATTGGGCGGATGGGGGGAGGGAGGAGGGGGGGGGGGGGGGGGGGGGGGGGGGCTAGAGGCGCAGCTTGTGAATCTATAACCGCAGCATCGCTCCATCAGTCTCTCAGTGAATTCAACATAAATTGGTGCGGTGCTAAAAATGGACGGACGTGATTCGTATTATGACATTTTTGTCTAGCAGAGCAGGGTTGGTTGAACAGATCGTACGCGTCTAACGAAATGCATTATTTTACACGTTAGGTGTCGGATGCTGTCCTCAACAGCTTTAGACGATGAAATGGGGGGGTGGGGGGGGGTATCCATTTAGAAGATAAAACATATCAGAAAACCAATAACGAGCATAATGGATCCATCGAAATAAAGCCATATAATAACACGGTAAATGACAGGGTCCCTCTTCAATTCACAAATGCAACAAAAAAACAACAACAACAACAACAACATCATTGCCCTTATAGGATAAGCTATACTCGCATCACATCAAGGAAAAGTGGGACCGTGTGAAGAAGAAGCAGCACACAGCTTCATCATCACCCCCTGGACGACCACCGAAAAGACACAGCCTCGATCTGTTTCAAAGCCCCCACTGTACGCTACGGCAAGGTAGAGACATGACACACAACGCCATCAAACGCGCCTGACACACACCGCCCGTCAAATATCACACCAGTTGGCGACTAATACTCACAAATTCACCATGTATGCCCAAAGTGAAGAGGTAATTCTTTGCCTTGATTACATCCGTTGGCACATAGGGTTTTTTTTCCCAACCGGCTGCTCCATGTGAGTACGCATGCGTCTTCTCCAAGTAGTAGCCCGGTGGAAGCGTAAACCCCCTCTGTCATGGATTTACTGTGAGGCTCACTGTAGCTCCTCTGCCTCTCTCTGCGTTCAATCGACTATTGGCCTGCACAATGCACCGTTCTCTAGCGAGCAGGGGACATGCATGGACTAGCCTGTATTCTTGGCGTTACAACATGTAGGCCCTATTTGCAGTCGTTTCCACCAAGTAGGCTACCCGTTAGACAAAATGTAGAATGAATTTGGGAAATGCAATGGTTCATCCGAGCTTCTTTCGATTGAAATTCCACCTGTAAGTTGTGCGCTGTCCCTGGTCCTGAAACAGCCAACGCGTCATAACAGCTTTATTTTCGTTATAGTCCCTGTTATGTAGGCCAATAAAACCTATAAACCCTGATTTCGGAAAGTTTACTGGTTGCATGGGTTAAGAAAATGTATTATGCTCCTATGAAGATACAGTGCTCTGGATGATTTACATTTGCATAACTAAGTATAAAATAAATTAATTCGATTTGTTTATCGGCGTCAGCCGTCCCTCAAAATTTAAAAAAATCGGTAGACCTAAGGAAGAAAATAAGGATAATTACAAAAATAATGAAAAAAGTAAATAAAGCATGAATCAGGTTTTTCGAAGGTCATTGCTCTATGATAATTATAATTAACACGTCGAAACATTGTTACATTGATATGTTTCATCAATTAAATATATAGCCTTCAGTTCACACGTAGTTTGTGTACCAAATTATTATGTATGTTCATATATATATACATATAGGTCTATATTTGTGTCTCTCTGTCTGTCTGTATTTCGATCTGTGTGTCAATCTAGCTATCTATTTTTGTGCATAGGTCTCTACTGTATGTAAACACCAGATGGCAATCTGTACAGTCTGTACATCGATTTAACTCATAGATATCCTAAACTCTGACAACAGTTTCCCCAATACACACAATAAAGTACAACAGAGTACACACTTAGTTTGATGCAACAATGCATTCAAAGAAGCATCTGAATTATAAAAGGATTGCTCATACAGGCAGGGAAGCGCTAATAATAATGCAAAAAAAAGAATGAAAACAATATATTTGACGAGTTTCATAAAGTGAACTTCTATTCATTGTTTTTGGGTCATTAAGTCTTTCTAAGTGACCGCTCAACTGGGGCATGCCATGCAAAGTCATTTATGTCCTGTGCCCCCCCCATCCCCCCACCCTGGTCCCCAAGGGGAAAGAACATGTGACTTACTCCATAGCACTTCATTTAACACCTTCCCCTGTGTTACTGTTACGCAACACGGCCCTAGCAACAGCAGTGTCAGATTGACATGCCCATGCCGATGAAAATGAATGTTGTGGTGATTAGAGCACTTTATTTTTTCTTTTACTCCCAAATCAAATAAGCCAGTGGAGATGTGCGTAGATGGCCTACACAAGGTTGCATGGGACACCGAGGGAAACAATTGATCGACAAGATGGAAGATGGATGGATGATTTAAAAATCAGCCCTTCTCATCGATCTCTGGGTTCAAAGAAGTGTCATAGGAGGGAGAACCACTGTGTGTCTGTGTGTGTGTGTGTGCGTTTGTGTCTGTGTCTGTTGCGTGTGTGTGTGTGTGGTGTGCGTGTGTGTGTGTGTCTGTTGTCTGTGTGCGTGTGTGCGTGTGTGTGTGTGTGTGTGTGTGTGTGTGTGTGTGTGTGTGTGTGTGTGTGTGTGTGTGTGTGTGTGTGTGTGTGTGTGTGTGTGTGTGTGTGTGTGTTGCATCACTGCTGATACACATAGACATGAGATATCAGTCAGATGTGCTGCGACTAGAGAGATGTTACTGACTAAAACCACCATGTTGTTTTTTCTTACGCAATCATTGATATACATCTATTTCTGTTGAATGTAAAAATAAAAGTAAATGACTACACTTTACCCATAACGATGACTGTCTTCACTTGCTAACACTTAAATGCAAGTTAGTTTAATGTTAATATTATTTGTCATTATTTATCATTCTTTCCATCACAATTAGTCAATGACGCCATCAGCTCTGTATGGACAGTTTCCCTTTTTTTTCAGTAAATTAATCAATTTGTTGTGCCTCACTTTGCCCTCACTTGCCAATAGTTTTCAGGGGAAGGAGATTTAATACTGGACTAATCAGTGAAATGGTCTTCTGGAACAGAACGGAAAGTGGTGTGTAGCATACTCAACCTCAATGGCATTATCATATATCACAGATGCTACTCCATTAAGAAGGCGGAATTTCCTATCAAGGATTTTTTTGCAAGAGATCGAATCAACAAAAACATCTATATTTCTAATTTAACGGAAACAAAATATGACTGTATATTTAACCGTCACAGTACAGCACATCCAACCGTCATCCAAGAAATCTCTATTCTCTAATCGCGTTCATCTTAGACAACTGCGAGAGTTCAAACACACATTTCAATCATATTCAATATGAGTACATACGGTATGAATAAATTCCCTTCATTTATTTTTGAGATAGGGCTGCTCCTTTAAAAGCCCTGGACAGCACATGAAACTGTTGGTGATAGTGACCTGGTGTGACTCCACTTAACCACCACCCCCCCGTCACCACACCTTCCTCCTCCTGTCCTCTCAACTCAGTGGTGGAGGTGGGCGCCTGAATTCACAGCCTGAAGAGACACGCCCTCCTAATCACATCAGAGCTCTGAATGGAAACATGCTTCTCCTTACTACTGCAAGCCATCGGAAATCTTTAGTTATCCATTTAACAATCTGCTGGCACACACTCCCAGCCCATTTCTATTCTTAGTCTACTGTTTAATTTATTAATAGCACCTGGAAGGATTGTTGGGTTTGTTGTCTTGGTTTATAAACAAACCCAAAAAATAAAGCATAGTTAAAGTCAAATTCAAGACAAACCCCTTAAGGGCTTGTCTTTGTGTGATTCATTTTATTACTTGTTATGTCGTAGTACAACATCTTAGTAAACTCACTTTAATCTTCTTAAGCCTTGTACAGACAGGAAGTCTCTAAATAGCTATGTTGGTGCTCAAGATTAAAAAATGGCCGCCCATACAAACAAGTAGCCTGTAATGCAAGTTCAGAAAAAAGCAAGCTAAAATATGAAGTGTCAAGTGTTTGTCAAGTGAGTGATTAACCTTAACAAATACCAACCTCGATTCCCCATTCACACACACACTAGAGTTAGTATTCAATCTCAAAACCTTTACCCTCACAACAAAAAAAAAAACCTTGATTTGATTTGATCAGCCTGACGGTTCAAAGCTGAACAATGGCTCGGTTGAGAACTTCTACAAGAACCGGGTACTCTGAGTCGCACACGCCGTTACCTCAACACACACCATCTCCAGCTGCTCGCTGTCATGGTTGGGGTCGCCGCAGCCCCCCGTGGCCTGGTAGCCCTCCCCCCGGCGGCAGGCCTGGGCCAGACCCCGGGCCCTCTGCCACATCAGGGCCCTGGTGCGGCCGATGCCTCGCACGGCTGGCGTGGGCCGGATCTCCCACCGTCGTCGGGCCACCTTAACACTCGGCATGCTCCATCCAGTGCAGGCCCACGTTCCCCCTTCTGCGCGGCGATAGGCCTCTCAGCGAAGCCTGTGTGAGATCATGGGCTGAATGAAGCAAACCCTCCTTCTCTTCTTATTCTTCTCCGTTCCTTCTTCCCTCCCTCCCTTCCCACTTATGTGGTCCCCGGGTCGGTCCTGAAACTCATTGTGCCGAACACACGAGGAACAAGTGGTGATGACCACATGCAGAGCAGCGCGGTCGCAACTGAGCGGTCTGAAGGGGATTAGGACTCGGCACTGTTCACGCTGAATGCAATCCCGATTCCTGCTCACCATCTCACCAGCTTAGGGCAGATTAAGCCCTGAGATCTAGGTGTTGGACAGAGACGTACAGATATACAGAGAGAAGAAGAGAGTCTATTGTAAGGGCAGTTCAATTGATGCATGTGTTGTGATCGTATATATTTGCTATATATAGCATTTAGTCTGGCCTAGCCATACTTTCTGGTCTTCTTTAATTAATTGTGATGTACTACAGAAAGCCTTTTGTAAACTTTTAAATATTATTTTATTTTTTATTCCGTATGATACTAATACAATGACTATTCTTTTCATGTTGTCTAGCCTATATTTGGTTGAGCATTATAGTAATCATTAAAATGACGGACATACAAATTTTAATTGGCCTAAATGAAACAGATACAATATTGCATCCCTACAGGCCTACAGTAGAACTACGGCAAACACACACAAACGTAGCATGGCTATAGCATTTTCCGTTTAAAAAGCAAGATGCAAACAATACCAAATAAAAGATTAAATTAAAACTGCTATGAATATTCTTAAAAAACATATGATAATGAAAGAATGCACAATAACAACTATTTACAACTTGCTTTTACCTCCGCCACTGGAGTAGTGCTACAACATGTGATCTGGGTCACATGACAGAGCGTGACGCGCTATCGGTCAGCTGTCTTGTTCGCCGAATGAAGCCAAACTGTGTGTGAGTATGGGACATATGTCTCTCTTTTGCTCTCCTTTATGATTTACTAGTGAAATTACGGTTCGCATGTATGCCCGTGTATGTATATTGACATTGTGTTTTAATTAGACAGCGACGCTGTAGGTTTAGCAGCACCTAGCCTGTGAACTCAGCCTTGCTATGCAGGTTAGCAGCAGGTCTTATGATTATTTATATCGCCATCGTTGGGTAACCCACCGTCCCTAAGCGATCTAACGTATTTCACATAAACCCAGTAGAGAGTCACACTGGTGCGACGTTACTATGTGAAATGCTGCATTATTTCGTTGTGCGACAGGACTGTGTCAAGTCGTGACATTGGCTCTGTTAGCATGACCTAAAATCTAATATCTCTGAACTTAGCTAGCAGTACACACGGATCATTCATCACACCCCCCTGGCTGTTATTTTTGTACAGAATGAAAACTACTAGCGTTCAAATGTAATTCCTTAGCCATTCACATTGCACGGTTTTAATTTGGTGATGTATTTATATAGGGGCCAGTCCTATGTGGTAAGCTATTCTCCAGAACCACTTGGAGATTATTTATTAAGGCTCTTTTCTATATATTAGATCTTCATCATGCAAATACTTTGCTTATATTGCATATATTACAAACAGTTCATGGGATTTGGATCCAAGTTCTTTGCACGAGATGCCATGATGAATACAGTGGACCTAGAATACTACCTTGGATTTATCGTTCTTGTTGCTGAATCCACCTAGGTGAAGTCCCATTTTAAACTAGACCCAGACTGCTAGATCAACTAAGACAAGATGGACATCCGAGGTGCTGTGGACGCGGCGGTCCCGACCAACATCATCGCTGCCAAGGCAGCAGAGGTTCGGGCCAATCAGGTCAACTGGCAGTCCTACCTCCAGTAAGTAGAAACCAGTAGCCTATACTGTTCCACATAGCATGGTCATTCGTTTATGTTTAACTCATGTTGGCGTTGAAATATTTCATGAAAACCTAAATTTCATCTTTTTTATTCCATGAAGTTTATCAGGCTATAGGTATATAGTTTTCTCCCCCCCAAAGCCAGTCAGATTTGTGCTTGAGTTTTGATGGCTCGCATTCACTTCCATGCACACAGTCAACGCTAAAGGGGAAGCTAATGAAAAGGGGCAACAAATAGCTTGTTGTGAGCAGTAAACAGCTAGGTGTCTGGCTCAAAATATGCTTGACACTTTAGCCAGTAGGAGCTCCACTTTGAGCAAGTGACTTTCCAGTTGTTAGGCCATCTCCCTTCTGAAGGGCTGGTTCCCATTTTCTCTACTGTTTAGCATGGCTGATTGAAGTACACACAGTCTTGTTACATGGTGTCCTTCTCTGACTATGGTTCAGTTTTTCTCAGTCTGGGCCTGGTGACTCACTGTCCCAATGCTAATGGTGTGTTCCTCAATCCTCAGACGCCAGACTTCTGAGTCGAAAGTTGAAGATCTCCTAGATTTCTTGTGTCATTTCTCAGAGGCACATCCCCTTTTTGTCTTCTTCTTTTGGAATTCTGAGAGTAGACTGAGAGCAGTGATGATGACTCTCTCAACAAAATGGCTGCGCCTGTGAAGAGATTTATTTTCTTTGTATTTGTACCACGTTGGTCATTTTAATGTTGATTTTAAATGCTCTTACACACTTGATTACATTGCTACTTTATTCCGGTCACATAAATTGCATGGTCTTGCTGTGCGTGCAATACAACGTAAAGTTGTTTTCGGGCTGGTTTGCTAAAGAGGCTTATGTAGCTTTCAATAAACAACGACTAGCCAGTCACAATCACAAAGACGAACAGGAACGCTATAAATGCTCCGAGACCGGAAATTACGTCAAAAGTATAACTCGGAAGGCTGGCGTCAGAGGATTCAGGAACGCACCATTAACACTTCCTCATTTTGGCTGTACAGGCATCCATGTGGTTTCCAAGCAGAATACAAGGACATTTAGGAATTGATTATGTTTTATTTTATCCATGTGAGAAAATAATGGAAAGGTATTTTATTTCATTGAAATATTCAATCCACTCTTAAAGAGCCTTCATATGAAATAAAGTTACATAAATAGAGAAATGGTTGCCTAGATGCCATTAACTCAACAGAAACAAAATATTATATAAATTAAAATACATTTGACACTTCTATCGCATATTCCATTTGACCTTCCCTGGCTTTGTTCCAAAACGAAATCCTACATCCTAGGATTCCTATTGCTCATTCATTTAACCCTCAAGAAGACAAGCAGGAAGAAAAAAAATCGTGTTAAAATGAGATAACTGAGCTGCTGAAGTGTATTTCAAAGCGACGTTCACCATTTATGATCACGGCGAATCACAACATTAAGACTTGCATTTCGCCTTGTCTAATAACATGGGCCTGATTGCAATCGGCAAATAACTTATTACATATAAGGGGAGGTGGCTACAAGGGAAAACATCTGGATATTTGGGAAGCAGCCAAGAGCTAACAACTAATGGAATGCTGCCCCTGTGTCTTTCTTTGAGAGGAAATCGTAAGATATTCACAGCAATTATAGAGTGGATGTTAATGTACATGTGTCTTTTTGAGGTATATTTTCATCTGTATAGATGATCTTGCTTGGCAATTTATCAGAGCTATTAGCTATTGGCATAACACATTGAATTGTGAGATAGCAATAGTAAATTGTCAATGTATATGTGTAACGTAACTTTGTATCAAAGCTCTAAATCAGTTTATGCTTGATCCATCTGACATTTTTGTTGGCAATATTGTTTTCTCACAGGGGTCAGATGATTTCTGCAGAAGACTGTGAGTTCATCAAGAAGTTTGAGGTGGCTCACTCTGAGGAGAAGCAGACCATCCTGACAAATGAAGGCCATCAGGTTCTGTGAATATTTCTTAATTATCTCTATTCTCTAATTCTCATATTTGCCTTCTATATTGTTGAATTTGGTCTTTCTATTTACCCATCCAAAGAGTTTGCCCACAGAATGTTTCACCTTGACTATGACCAACCATCCCTGTTTCTGAGATAGTTTCTCGAGCAAGATGTATATTACTTTATCTCTTGCTAACTAAGTTTTCTTCATATTGTACATTTAAACCTGCACTATGTTGCTTTTCTACTGCAGCTGTTTACTCAATTAAAAACACTCTGTACTGGGAGCTTTCTCAAGAATAAAATGTGTCCATCCAGGAGTCAATCCAATCAGGGATTCTTTCTCTATAAAGGGTTTCATTCTGGTCCACGATCTCAGACTACAGTAACCGTAGCTACAACTCAACCACTAGAGGTTGCTAATGGTTAAACATACTGCAGATTTAAAAATGTTAGTCATTCTTCACACCAGAGACACCTCGCTTACATACAACAGCATACCAGTAACTTATGTCACTATTCCTGACCAATCCATGTTATTCTTGCACCTGTTGACCTTCGAATAAACCCTGCAATACGTGCACAATGGCATTAAAATGCATGCTTGTATTCCAGCTCATTTTGTTTTTCCTCCTATGTGCTCAGTGTGCCAAGACCTTCCTAAACCTGATGGCTCATATATCCAAGGAGCAAACAGTCCAGTACATCCTAACCTTGATCGATGACACCCTGCAGGTAAACACAAACATCACTTAATGCTTTGTGACCTACAGCACCACACTCTCGCTTGACCAAAGGTCTCTGATAGGGTCTCTGTTTCTTTGGCTTTATGCACTTTGCAGCTCGTTCTTGTAGCTCAATGTATTGATACTTGATACTTGATATCAGATTTATGTGATGCAAGTTGAATATACGTATGAGTGTATAACTACATGGCAGTTTGCATTCCTACTGAAAATAATGTATTGGTCAAACATGGCATATTACAGTCACGGCTGATAACTAATTTAATATAGCAGATTACACCTTGTGTCAGAGTTGGGTTAGCGCTTTGAAGTCCACAGACCTATACGTTTGTTGGCCTTTGATTTATGTGGGTGGCTTGATGTGTGTGTGAGAGAAACCTAAATTATTAATCCGAATTTGAAACAGTCAAGCGCTTTTATTTCGTCTATTGTGCGATAGAATGATAAAATCCGAAATGAAAAAGGCACTGTCAGCCCTCGGGCCCCTAGAGACAAAAGATGACATCCTTTTGCGATCATATTCTATTGAAGTTCATAAATAAGTGTTTTGGCAGGCCTAGCCGAGTGGAACTATCCGTGGTATTGGAAGGGGGATTCAATTATAGTATGTTTTATTTTGTTGATCCTGATCGAAGCCCCTATGTCTGCATGAGTAAAGTTCAAGACAGGCTATAGGAGTAATAATATTGCGCTCGGCTACTTGATGAGTAAAATTAGTGAGTTCTGAAATCCTTGATTTTATTTTCATGAATAAAAGCGTGTTTGTTTTTTTTCACAAATCGCCACCTGTGCACACACACACACGTGCCTTCTTAATGTCCTCAGGAAAACCATCAGAGGGTGAACATCTTCTTCGACTACGCCAAGAAGACCAAGAACACGGCCTGGTCCTACTTCCTGCCCATGCTCAACCGCCAGGACCTCTTCACCGTCCACATGGTGAGTCAGGGCCCTCGCCACGGCCCTTCCACGGTGCTATGGGCCCCACCACGGGGTTGTGGGCCCCAGCATGATGCTGTGCTGGGCTGGGCCGTGAGATAGCTGTTGATGTCTGTGAGATGGCTGTTGATGTCTGAGGTCTGTCACACGCACTCACAGACATGCACCTGCAAGCACCCGTATGCACGCACACAATCACACAGAAAGAAGAACCATTTATGAATGAGATGCAGAATTATATCACACGTTCCTACCTATGATGGTGAACTAAAGTGATGTGTGTATATCTGACTCATTCTTTCTCCGAAACTACTGACGTGGTCCACATGAGATACATTTTCAGTTTAGCTGATTCAATACTGACGACCATGTTATATCTGGTTCATATCAAATAATGAGTGGATATCGCTAATGAGATTCATGCTCAATATGCCAAAATCAGCCAACCTCAGGATTAAGTTGAAATGAGCTCTCTGCTCAACTTATGCTTGTGACGGGAAGGGGGCTTGGCAGTTTCAAATGTGCATGCCAAGGTTATGCCATCATCTGAGTGTGACATTGAGGCACTCTGGCTGGTGAGCTGAGGGAATTGCAAGTTTGGTGTTGTGATTGGATTCATCTAGCTGGGTCTTGCAATGCTAGAATGCAGCAGTAATTAAAAAGATTCAGAAATGTTTTGCCCACTCCTCTTCTCTGCAATGAACCGTTTCCAATCATGAAATAATTAATTCAATCATCAATAATTCCTCGCAAATCAGAATCCCCCATTTTCGCCGAAAAAACAGGCAATTAGATTCCCTGATGACAGCCTCTGCCAATCTTTGAACCACGAGAGAGCCAACCTCACAGCCCCAATGCAAGAGATGGGGAGAGGCCGGCACCCATGCAGCTCAAACAACACTACCAGATGGCACCCCGCAGCCCCACGCATACTGCCCCCATACTGCTTCTCCCGCCATGCAGACACTTTTTACTTGTTCCTAATAACGGCCCCCAGAAGTCCCACCACTCATGCAGGATCATTCCATGAAAAACAAACCTTTTTCATGGAATGATTCATTTTATTTTAATGAGGCCCCTGTTTATCTTTGAATACATATGGGTCAATTTGCCCTCAGCTGAAGTTGTGCCTGTAGCAAATGGGCTTCTGCCTGCATGGAGGCAGAGGGGAGATCACAGAAAGCCCTCGGCTTCTGTTTTGCAGCAGAATTGCAATTTGGTGGCGGAATTAGTAGGTGCAGGCAGCGTAGAGGACGAGAGGTGATTTGCATGTTGATGGGGGTCGTGGCTTTTCACTCTTCCTTTATTCCTTATTTTGTCATGCAAAAATGAGGTCTGTAGGGTGACCTTGTGAATCGTTCGGACTCCCAGCTGTAGTCAATTCCCCCTTGGTTAAATATAATATTTGCATACAATTTAAATGCATGTTTATATTTGTGTTGTTTAGCGTGGTAGGAAAAATGTCATTCGTTATGTGGTTTCAGAAGCTGCTTTTTGTCAATATAAAGTCTAAATTGTCAAGACTTAGTATTGTGTCGTACTCTGGCAGTCAAACTGTTTATCATGTTTAAATGTTTTCATTGGTTGATGTTGGGTCTTCTCCCTTTTTTCTATAGGCTGCAAGGATCATTGCAAAGCTGGCAGCCTGGGGTCGTGAACTTATGGAGGGCAGTGACCTCAACTACTACTTCAACTGGATCAAAACTCAGCTCAGTTCCCAGGTAAATGCAGAGCCATGGGATTTGAGTGGGATCCTAACTTTTTACGAACAGCCTATGATTAAGAAAGCAGACCACAATATGAAACGGTATTTTCAATCATTGAATTCCTTAGTCATCTTTACAACCAGCCAAAAAAGGATGTTGACTCATTTAATTTTGTATCATGCCTCAACTTCACTGCAGTTTGAATTATCATAGGACCTTCACTGTGTATTTAAAGTTTGGATGAATAAATCTTTATTTGTTTGGTAAGTTACATCATATTTCTACATGCAGCAAGCTTCCTATTTAGAGGGATATCGTTGTCTTTTAAGCTGATAGCGGTAGAAACAATCCTACGCCACTTTAGAAATATAAACATGAAGATCAGCCCTGGCTTGTTGTGATACGTTTCTTGTTTTGATGTCTGATAGGTTTCAATTATGAAGCACTTTGCAACACACTGGTGTGGAGGATGAGCAATTACTTAAAAGGGGATTTGTCTTTTGCTTTTACCTAGTAATCATAAATCGGCCTATTTATTTCCCCCAAAGCATCATATGTATCCTTTGTTTCCCTGAAAGGCACCGGGGGGGGGGGGTTATTTATTTATTATTTATTTATTTATTTAATGTGTCTTATATAAGCGGCACTGCTGCTGAAAGTGGTGAGATGTATGAGCCATCTCTGTTTTGTATCTCCTGGTAGAACCTTCATGGTACAGGTCCTGAATCAGGCCTTGGCGCAGGGACTATTTCCCCCAGTGAAGTGAGTATGAATGGAGTAGGTCACCTTAAGAGGCCCGGATGCTTCCCCCCCCCCCCCCCCTCTGCCCCATGACCTCGATGGGGAGGGGAGGGTCTGTGCAAGCTGGCTTCTGTGGGCTCTCTTCTACCTTCTCCCCCTACACTCTCTCTCACCCTCCCATCCGGTCATTACCACTTCATTCTTCTCACTTGTATCTCCCTCCAGCTGCTTTTCCTTTTGGAGCCCCAGGCTTAAGTGAACCACATGTAGGGTACGGCACAATCCCTGCCAAAAAATCGTGAGCAACAATTACTTTGCGAGCGTGCGCGAATCACACTGCCGCGTGCCCGATGTGAGCCCTCCTAGTGCATCCCTGCGTGGTATTTCTCAGCCCGCCAGAGCAATGATATACCCTGCGAAAAGAAAATCATTCATTGAGCGCGCACATGGAGCGAAGCACCAAGAAACTGCGACCCCCTTGCACGCAAATGATGACTTTGCCCTCGTGCTCTAGCAAAAATGCTAGTATATTTGTTCTGAATAAACAAAAAGGTTAGAGCACCCAATCCCACTTAGGGATACAAAACAATTGCCATTGTCAGCTCCGCCCACTCAGTGCTAAAAGGAAAACCTGTGCGAGCACAAAAAATATCAGAGCGAGCAGGAAAACAATTTTGAGCACGAGAGCAACGACAGCATTTGTGCCTATGGCGGAGTCGGTTGTGTGCTGCTTCACTTCGTTTTTTTGCATGCTTGATAAATGATTTCCTCTTTGCAGGCTTTACGATCACTCCCGCGGGCAGAGAATTACCCCGCGCGAATACAGGGAAAAGTGCTCTCCATAATGGTGTGCACGGATTTGTCAGATGTGCGTGTGCAATTAGCGGAGCGTTTTATTTTTTTTTGCCAATGATCTAGTGCAGCAGTACTGCTTTAGTCTGCCAGATACAGTGTGGAAGTGTCCATTAAGAGAGCATGGTGTTGGCTGCCACCGGTTAGGCTGTGGTGCCCAAGTGCAAATTGCATGTCTTTAAGCAAGTGCTCCCTAATGCTTAATTGCCTATAGTGCATGCAGGGACCCCACTTTGGCCCAGAAATACACGGAACACTCGACACGGGAGAAGAATTCGCCGCTGCAATGGCACCAGTAGTCTCTTTTCATGGGTCTTTTAAGACGGCATTGATTTCCTGTACAGCTGATATCCCAAAAACCTGCTGATGCCACGTAATCAACTTTGCGCTCTCTCTCACTCTTTCTTTCCTCTAACCAGTTTCTCCTCCTTATAGCCCTCCTTCCTTTTCCCTTTTCCGCCTGCCAGACCCAAGTTGTGTGCACATTAATCTAAGCCTTTCTCTCTTCTCAAGCTGCTCTACTCTAATCTCACGTACCATTCACGTTTTCTCTTCCTGCTCAGGTGTGCTGGGACCTCCTCCTTCCCCACACTCTCTCGTTTCTCTATTGTGTGTATCTGCGTCCGTCTGTGTGTGTGTGTGTGTGCGTGCGCAATCTAGCATGTGTCTACCCCTGGGCGCATGTGCAATGCCTTGTGTCAGGTCGGAGGGGGGAATGCCTTTCACAGACACGGTCTTAATCACTTTGTGCTGTCTCTGCCTGCTGTCTCTCACCCCTTTCTCTGGAATGGTCTTGTTCTGTCGATACTAAACCTTTTACCACTATCACGTTCTGCCCGTCTCACGCAAAGGCAACTCCGCCTAGCCCATCCCTTCTAAGTGTGTGTGTGTGTGTGTGTGTGTGTGTGTGTGTGTGTGTGTGTGTGTGTGTGTGTGTTGCAGAGCTCCCAGTATGTCCAGTGTGTGGCCGGGTGCTTGCAGCTCATGCTCAGGATCAACGAGTACAGGTTCGCCTGGGTGGAGGCTGACGGTGTAAACTGGTGAGTTTGAAGACAGTTTGAAGCCTTCAGCAGCCGACCCTCATTGTTACTGTGGAGTTGGGTATTACAGAGAGTGTGTGCGGTGGGCCTCAGGATAAATGTCAAGCGTTTCCGTGATTGACATAGCACTTGCCCTTCTTTTTGAAAGGGTGTTTGTATTAGTTGTACAGGTAGTCAAATATCATTCATGCATACGCTATGCGTAAGACTTAAACTTTTTGCACATGCATTGTGCAGGTGAATCAATAGCACTTTAAATTGAATTCCAGTTACTGAAAGGATAAAAGGAAACGAGCTTTAGGTACATTTCACGGAGCGTTAAATTGGGTTCACCCTCTCTATCCTTTTTTTATAATTTTCTTGGTGTGTGTGTGTGTGTGTGTGTGTGTGTGTGTGTGTGTGTGTGTGTGTGTGTGTGTGTGTGTGTGCGTGTGCGCGCGCGCCCCTTCTCTCTCCCCCTGTCAGCATCACGGCCGTGCTGAGCAACAAGTGTGGCTTCCAGCTGCAGTACCAGATGATCTTCTGCGTGTGGCTGCTGGCCTTCAGCCCCCAGCTCTGCGAGCAGCTCCGGCGCTACAACGTGGTGCCGGCGCTCTCCGACATCCTGCAGGAGTCTGTCAAGGAGAAGGTCACCCGGATCATCCTGGCCGCCTTCCGGGTAAGGCGCCCGTCTATCCCAAATATCACTCTTTCAAGATGGAGTGGGCATGTTAAGTCAAAGTCAAAGTCAGCTTTAGTGTCAATTTCATAACATGTACCAGACATACAAAGGAATCAAAAGACGTTTCTCAGTATCCCGCTAGTACAGAGGTCTTCAACGTTTTCCAGGTCAAGGACCCCCAAACTGATGGAGAGCTGGAGCGGGGACCCCCTACTTATATATTGTATAAAATTGTGTTTTATATTAAACTGGTCCTATAGTGCCATGTATAAATGTACCTTGTTATTTTGCATTCAATACTAATAATATATAATATATAATAATACACAGGTTCATATATTCATGTTTTTATTTTAAACATGTGCAACGTACAGTGAGTAGGGTGGCCATGCCACTGCCATTCATAAACATAACATAACATAATAAACTGATACCTGCCAAGATCAACAATGTCGGTCAATTGCATGTAATCATGCATAAAAGCTATTCAAATGGACATTTTTACAACATTAATGTGTAAACGAAAATTAGTGATGTCTTTCACTGTCTTTGTTAACACTCCGCGAGTAGTCCGGTAATTTATCTACCCCAGCGTGTCTGGTTGCTAAGCAACGTCAACGTCTTTGGCAGACTATTTCTCTGCTCTCTCCTAACAGTCTTCGCTGCTTACTCTCATCCAAATACGTATTGTTTGTGGCGGAGGAGGGGGTAGATATAATTAAAATCAAATGCATAAAAATGTCGCAGCCAGCCCCGATGTGTCAGTTGTGCGTAAAAGACCGTACGTACGAACGTACGTACGTGCGTACGTACGAACGTACGCTTACTACTTTAGTAAATGCCATAAATATAGTACATTCGGATCGCATTATAGGAAAAGATCTATTCCGATTAGAAATTGGATCAAAAGTGTCTACGTAAACACGGCTAGTGTGTTGGATTCATGTTAACCCCCCCTGCAGTACCTCTGCGGACCCCCTAGGGGTCGCGGATCCCCTGTTGAAGACCTCTGCACTAGTATATATATATGTCGGGGATATGGTTGGGTCTTAATGCGTCTGGTAAATGGACTAAATGGACTGCATTTATATAGCGCTTTTTTAACCAGTGGCCACTCAAGGCACTTCACAATATTATCCAACATTCACCCATTCATGCACACATTCACACACCGACGGCGGTGTAAGGCATGCAAGGCTACAGCAAGCGCGTCGGGAGCAGTAAGGGTGAGGTGTCCAGCTCATGGACACATAGACACTCGTTTGTTGGCGGTTGAGACGTTTGCTTGCAGAACACGAAGTGATGGGTCACGAGTAAGTCGTGCTTTTGTGACAATATTCGTGCTCTGCATGTTTTGCTTCTAATTATCCTTCACTCTCATCACAGCAAATTCAGTCCGTGATGAACTCGTTTCGTAACAAAGTGAGGCCGACCGTGAAGAGGCACAGCCACATAAACAGACATTAATGCAATTTTATGGTGATGTTGCGTCTTTCTGCGACGCATGGAAACGGCTCAGGTAGTCTGTTTGGCGTTAAGTGTAGTCCTAAAAGCAGTGCTCCGTTCCCCGCTCGGCTATTTGCAGATAATTAATTCTCCCTTTCCATGCCTCTTGTCAGGAATATATTAGAGGCCATGGCACAATTCGTCTCTTTCTGCTAAATGGATATTTTATTTGCTTATTTGATGTCCAAGACTGAAAACGTGGGCAATCAAAATAGAGACAAAAGTTGTCAGTATAAGCTGTGAATGAGTTTGTTTTTTGTTTTTTTTGTTTTTTTGAAGAACAGGATTTGTGTAAAAGAATTGCAGTGTTGTTTTTTTTTCCTTTTTTGATTATTACATTTTCGACGATGACTACAGGCTGGTTTCGATGTCTGTTGCTCAGCACAGCTCAGTCCCCCTTTGTGACTCAGCTAAGTTAAACACTTCCAAGGTTTGGTGCTGCTTCACGCACCAGCTCCCAACGCTGTGACCAGCTCCGTAACTATACATCACATCATTCCATCAGAGTGGTTATTTTATACAAAGTACTATATCCGGTTTTTAAGAGAGGGTTTTGATTTAAAGGTTGTATCAGCGATGTTGGGTGACGTCACTTCTGTTGGTATTTGAAGTGAGATCCCAAACAACCATAGCCAGCTCGCCCTTCCCTTACGTGTTTCGTGCATCCAGTAAAAACAATCATGAACTGCAAAACCCCACCACACCCAGAGAGAGGTTTTTCACTGGTCGGGAGAGTGTGTGGAACATTTAAATTGTAAATTAAGCATTTTTATTGTACTTCATTTAAGATTGCTCGATTGTGATTGGCTGGGAGGGGTGCATTAATCTGGCATATTGCCCGCTGACTTGTCGGTTCTACTTGCTGCTGACTGAGCACAGTAGATTGTATCGTTTTCTATCTTCTTCTTTGTTATAGCCTACATTTATTGCAAATAAAATTTATTTGGAATAAGTGAGTGCATGTTTGATGGATCGTCATTAAAGCTGACTTGATACGAATGTAGCAAAATTAAACTAGTGATCAGATGCAGCCTCGTGTGGTTGCTATAGAAACGAGTTACCTACAGCTGAGCTAACGTTATTCACTGTAGTTCTAAAGGGAACTACTTTTCGAGGGAGATGAACTTAAACAGAGTATACATTTAATAAGCATGCAATACGAATAAGGGAAAGGCTAATTATTAAAGTATTTGAATTGTTTTATGTTGGCCGGCGAGAAGTAGAATAAACAGAATAATCACCTCAAGGCAGGGCAATAAACAGTTTGATATGCCCGGCTCGTGGAAGGTTACCGCCCTCGACTTCGTCTCGGGCGGTAAGCCGTCCACGAGCCGGGCATATCAAACTGTTTATTGCCCTGCCTCTCTGTGATTATTCCTTACATATTTCCAAAAGTTGGTCCTGCTTTGGGTAGTCTTGTCTTTTGGAGGGTGTAATTGCTTGGGGTCTAATCAGCATGCCATATCAGAACCCTCCGCTCCCCACTGCTAAATGACTGATTTATGTTGATTGTAGTACTTTGGGTGTATTTCAAGGTTTCGCACACAATTATTGAGAATGCAATGATTAAAAGAAATCATATCCAGCTTCCTAACCCCAAATCCAATCCTCTAGTATGTACCGTTCATGTCGTTAAAAACTTAAATATGAATTTCAATCTGCCTCCGGTCTGCAGTGTGTAGTGCGTCCTTAACAGCAGAGGGTGTGAGCTTTTATAATGCAGTTTCATCATAGCTCTGCCCGGAGTGGTGGTTTTCATTCTCTGCTGTTGCTTAGTCTATCTGACTCTTTGTGTCTGTGTTGAATGCTCGAAACACCAGCCGGGCTCCTGAAGAGCCATGGAATCTGCATACAATGAGGCGACTGCAAGCATATTCCCCCGAGTGCATTCAACTCTTGCTTTTTTTTTCTGTTTTCAGTCTTACAAATACAAATGTTGTTTTGGAGGCATGAATCATAATAGTGCATATTTTTAAAATATACCATTTTATTCTCTGCACTGTGAGAAAACATCTATATTTATGTCTTTGTATTTCGACACTTTCAATCCCACTCACAGTTCTATGTTTTTTCTGAATGGTAAATGGACTGCATTTCTATAGTGCTTTTATCCAAAGCGCTTTACAATATTGCCACAATATTGAAACTCATGCACACATTCACACACCGACGACGGAGTCAACCATGCTAGGCGACAGCCAGATCGTCGGGGCCAGTTAGGGTTAGGTGCCTTGCTCAGGGACACCTCCGATACTAGGAGGAGCCGGGGATCGAACTAGCGACCTTGCGGTGACCAGTCATAGCCGCTCTACCTCCCTGAGCTACCGCCGCTGAACTCTGAACTCTCAGACTTTTACAGAGTTGGTTCATTATAGCATTTGTATCGTTTTGTAGTGACTGACTTCTGAGCGCGCTCCCTCCCAGAACGTGCTGGAGAAGTCCGGCGAGAAGGAGACCCGCCAGGAGTACGCCCTGGCCATGATCCAGTGCAAGGTCCTCAAGCAGCTGGAGAACCTGGACCAGCAGAAGTACGACGACGAGGACATCTCGGAGGACATCAAGTTCCTCCTGGAGAAGCTGGGAGAGAGCGTGCAGGACCTCAGGTGACCGTCAGACCCCTGGCTCAGACCCCTCCGTGGCTCTCACTCCGCCAGTCGTCCTCTGCAGCCCTTGGGTTGCTCTATGTCATAACCAATAGGCTCTTCTTTGAGACTTGGGTTTGATGCTTTTTTTTTTTTTTTTTGGTATTAATATTATATTTTAATTTATTTAACTTCTTGGGGGTTTTATGCAATTTCTAAGATTGTATAAGCTTCCCTTTGTCTTGAATTTAGTGTGACTAGCTTTAAAACGTCTAGATTAGTAGTTTTAATCTGTTGTTTTAAAGGTGCAGTGTGTGGACTTGGGTGGCATCTAGCAGTGAGGTTTAGGATTTCAACCACCTAAATTATGGGCGGTTGAAAACGGCTCCTTTTAACAATAACAAGTGGGCTCTATGAGACTCGTGTGCACCATTCCTTCCTCACCTCTCTGTTCTGTATTTGTTTTTCTATCCATTAGCTCGTTTGACGAGTACAGCTCGGAGCTGAAGTCGGGTCGTCTTGAGTGGAGCCCGGTGCACAAGTCTGAGAAGTTCTGGCGGGAGAACGCTGTCCGCCTGAACGAGAAGAACTACGAGCTCCTCAAGTAAGCTTACTTGTATTGCTCGTAGAACAAGTGACCCCCTTTTGTTTCAATTTGGGAGATGTCGTGTCACAACTTCCATCTAGCCGACATTAAACCATAGCCTAATAATATTTCCTTCATATGACCGGTGTGTAGTTGAACAGTTGGCTGTTTCAATGAGACATGGCAGGAGTATTGCTTTTCAGCCAAACCCTACCTGTAGAGCTACGGCTACAATGCAGAGACAATGCCCTGGCCTTGCCAGCGGCTAGCTGGTCCAGATGAAACTATTTCATCAAGCAGAAAATTCCATTAACACAAGATCTCAGGCTGGAAAACAAATCAGTTTGGGGACTAGGGGGGCGGGGGACTATGACAACGGCCCGTAGGTGATGGAAGAACACTCCGTCTCTGTCTCTCTCTTGTCTTTAGTGTCTGTGTGTGTCTCTCTCACTCTCTCTCTCTCTCTCTCTCTCTCTGATTTGTATATGGCTGTCTCTCTGTGTCTCCGAGCACCTATTGATCCGTCTGATTTATCTTGTATGTGACCAGAGTTTGATGAGAGGATTGTGTTTAGCATGGCTCTACTGATGAACACCTCTCCGTCAGGATCCTCACCCGGCTGCTGGAGGTGTCTGACGACCCCCAGGTCATCGCCGTGGCAGCCCACGACGTCGGGGAGTACGTGCGCCACTACCCACGTGGGAAACGGTACTGTTTTCTAGTTTCAGCAGTGGTACCCCATTATCACTCCTATTTTACTCGTAAGAGTTTCATCACCGCTCCATCCTAAAGAGGCCTGCCCGACCCTCGCCCTATTGTCAGGGCTTTTTTTCTAAGTGTCAAAGAAAAGTTTGAGGCAAATTTAATTGAAAAATATTGCACACGGAAAGACCGGCACGAAAGGTTTAGTCGTCTCGAAAATCAATTGTCCAAGAGAAATCAATCACGGAAATAAGAATATCGCCGTATAAGAATAACGATTTCCTCAATTGGCTGAGCGGTGGTTTCATGACGACGATCCGACCTTGGAGATCTCGTTCTCAGTGTCTTTGTGCAGACACTGCAGAGCAGTGTTACTCTCTCCCGGCCCACACCTGAAAGTTTCCCATCATCAACCTCTGACAGACTTTACCGTACACCGTCGTCCAGACAGGGCATCACATGTGTCCACCTCTCGCTCTCTCTCTCTCTGTCTCACTGTCCGTCTCACTGTCTCTCTCTCTTGTCGTCCCCCCCCCCCCCCCCCCCCCTGTGCAGAGTGATCGAGCAGCTGGGAGGCAAGCAGCTGGTGATGAATCACATGCACCATGAGGACCAGCTCGTCCGCTACAACGCCTTGCTGGCCGTGCAGAAGCTGATGGTCCACAACTGGTATGTCCTGTTATGTTTTGGGAGCTGGTATGTACTGTTATGTTGTGGGAGCTGCTATGTACAATGATTGTGGGGATATTAAGGATGTAATGTTTGTGGTATGTATGTGGGGAGCACTGGTTTGCATGCATGTATGTGGGGGTAACTGTTTATTATTTTTGTTTGAATTGACTTGATTTTATGTGCCTTTTTCTTTCTTGAGTTGGTTTCCTGCCTCCGGGAAACTATTTGTTTTAGCCCCAGAAAGCCGCTCACTGCACGGTGCCACTGTTAAGGGAATAATCTCATTGGGATGCAGGCCATGGCCTTCTCACTCGAGCAAAGGCCTGTTTTCCATTTGTTCCCTTTGCTGGTTCAAGATAACAATTACCAAGGGATAGGAGAAAGTCAGGTGGTACTTCCTGATAAAGTTTTCCTCAAAACTAAAGCCCTGTTCTACAAAGAAGAAATACAGTCCCTGCTTCTCTTGGACCAGCCTTTCTCAAACTTTTTTCAGCCAGGGCACCTTTCAAAAGTGCATAAAATCTCAAGGCACCCCAGTGTAAAATATGATTAAAAACGACACTGCATAGCCTAAACGTAAATGCAAATGTCCTGTTTATTTAGACAGGACAGTAATGAACAGAGCATAATACAACTGTAAATATTAATAATAATAATAATAACAACTTCATAGCAACTTTATAGCACCTTTAAAAACACAGGTTTACAAAGTGCTTCACAAAACAATAAATCAGAGACACAAATGCCATAAAACCATAAGAGGTGGACCGCCCAAGCTATACAGCAACACAGGCAATACAAGAACCCAACAAATTGAGACCAGGAGAACTCAAATGAAGTGCAGAGATAGCAGGAATGTTTTTCCATCATAGTGCTTGTTTTCGTTGTATGTTCTCTTTTTAGCATTATCTACCTTTGCGACCTTTGGTGCAGACTCAGAGCTGGTGGACGAAGGCTCGCATGAAGTAGTAGGCTGAGGCTCCATTTCACAGTCAATCATGTCTGGTTCTTGTGGGGCTTTTCTTTTTAAAAAACGATCCATGATGCTTGTTCCTTCCTTGCTCTTTGTGAAATGTATTTTCGCGGTTAAATTATAAAACAATGTGCTGTGTGCTGCGCTGTCACGCTGACACCGGTGGGGACGTCACGTTACGTGAGACAGATTTTTATGGTTAATTTTATATATTTGTTTAACTAAAATGACTTTACAATTTTATTAATCCATTCATATGTAAGAAAGAATGTATTTATGTATTCAATATATTCATATATATGTCATATATGAAATGTCAGATTATTATTATTATTATTATTTTTTTTTTTAATTAAATGTCAGAATACGTAATTTTTTGGCGGCACCCCTGACACAGTCACGGGGCACCCCAGGGTGCCGCGGCACCAACTTTGAGAAAGGCTGTCTTAGACTATGAAAGCTGAGCCACCCCAGTAGAGGATATGTGTAAAGTGTCGACGTCCGTTGTAAACACATATACCTCCCTCGACAAACTCTCAAGGATGCTTGAAAATCGATGGAAGAATTTCTATCATTTCCTCAAATTGCAGAGATTAAAAGTTATTTTTTTTAGTACGAGTCATAAGTGGCCATGGAGTGATTGAATTGCAGGGCATCCAACACTGCAGCATGTAACCAATAACGAGTGAAAATAAAATACAGATATATAGATAACAGAGACACTTAAAATGCAGCGCAGGTGTTCAAACTAGGAGCTCTTCTGCCATGCACGATGTGCCTGCATACATATCTGAAGCTACGAGATAGATATTCAGTTTTTATGGATATTGATTCATAAAATGAATGAATTCTTTATTCCTCATATGATCGTTTTCCTGCTGAGCTGAGCCTTTAACTGACTGCATGTCAAATGGACTGACAGGGCAACACAACGTCCATGTGGAAAATTTGAACGCTTTGCCATCATTGATGGATATGAAGTGCAGGATCGATGGAATGATTGATTGCATGTCGAATATCGATCTTCTCTCTAAATGCTCAAATTGAGTCACTCCTTTGTTATTATTGTTTTCAACCTTGTTTTCTCCATTAAGCGGGGTTTGAGCTGACTACTCGAGATCATTTCAGTTCTTGCCAGTTTCCCCCCCCTCAGCATGACGCAGAACACCTTGGCTCACCGTTTCACCTTGTGTGGGCTGTCGTTGCTTCTGAAAGGCTCCTCTGATGCTCCCTATTATAAAGAATGCCGATGCCATGACAACTGTAGACGGTGAATGTCTGAATTGAATGGCTATTGTGAACCATCATCATGTCTTTTTCGAGCAGCCTCCAAGGAGAAAGTTTTAATTTTTTAAACTTTTATGATTACGTTTTATGTGCTTAATTGTTGTGGTCGGCAATGAACCTGGTGGGCTGCTTAAAGGCCAGGGGGTCAATTGGGGAGAAAACAGTTCTCGTTTATGTCCTTGGTCGGAATCTTCTCAAATTGGTTTGAAAAGGAAAATACTTTCACAAGATTTCTGTGATTTAATTGTTCAACGTTAATGGTAAATCGTTTGCCTTGAAAGCTGTGATCTTGGGTTTGTACGTGTGTTGATTGCGATTTCTCTCAAAACTCTGAACTAGGTAGAAGTGAAACGCTCTTGACCTGGTCTCAGCTCTATGTATTATCCCATTAAGGCCATAGTGCTCAAATTAAAATCAATTAGAAAAATAACCCAACGCGAAAGAGTGGTTGTCTTTGTCATACCTTGTCGTGTTCCAAGGTTTTTCTGAGGCTTTTAAATGTAATATCTCTTGTACCTTGGGGTTTTATAGTAATGATTGTATGATTATTAATAATTAGACCATTTAACTGACTCTCATTGGCCCCGCAGTACATAATACAAAAAAAACAAGGTCCATGTATTCTATTCTGTGCTATGCTTGTGTGAGCCTTTCGAAAATCATGGAAAAAAACATAACTTTAGCCTTTATTGACCTTTTATATTTTAAGATGGCAGATCTGTAAATGTCATATATATAGATACCTAGCAATGTGACATTTAGGCATGATCCCATTTTATAATCTCAAGGCAAAAAATACAACCCTTTGCAAATATCATCAGATATTCTATTTTAAACTAATTTGAGGGGCAATTGAATTTCTTTGATGTCATTTCAAATATTGTGTTTGCCTCTTCAAACCATATATCTGCAAATATATTGACATTTGCAAATATTCTTTATCTTTTTGTAATTCATCAAAACGTGCAACATCTCGGTGCAGAGGTAGAACCACCAGTCCCTCTACCCGTGTGTTACATCCCATTACTTATGCACGTTGTTGTTGTTGTCTTTCCCTCACAGGGAGTACTTGGGCAAACAACTGCAGTCCAGCGATCAGCAGCAAGCCCAAGCCGTGGCAGCGAGGAGCTGAGTCAACGGTCGCCATGGATATTTATGCGTAGGGGCGTCCGCGGATGACTGTGTTTCTGTGTATGTGAAGAGCCCTCGCTGTCGTCGTAATAAGCAACCGTTTATTCATTCCATTTCGTGTGGGGAAAGGCAGGGGAAAGGGGGGTGCACCGCGCCTCTCTCTCTCTCTCCCTCCCCCCGCCCGACCCGTCTCTCTGGGCTCTGGTTTCTGGATGTCAGCTCCCCTCGTGCTATGTGTTGTGCAGTGATTGAAGTAGCACTCGATGTCTGTGATTATCTTAAAATGGTTAAAAAGAGTTATTTAAGTCTTGTGTATATTTGTGTGCGTTCATTACAATAAAGAAGCTTCTATGGTGTGTTTGCGTTTTTATTTAGACTGACACAGTTAGTGAAAGTGAAAGTTGCTTTCGCTATCTCTGATCCGCAAAGATACAGCGGTCTATTGCAATATTACAAAAGTTTTACAAAAGTAGGTGTTGGGAATATAAAACCACCATCAATCTTATGGGAGCTGTTCAAGTAAACTCCCAGTAGTCATACCAAGTAAAAATAAAGATAATGAATGAATTTAATATTCTTAATAGCCATAATTATGTTTCCTTAGTTATCTTTTATTAGTTATGCAGAATATATTTAAATCCACCCAACAGTGCCAGTGAAGTGCAGCCGATTTAAAATCTGAAAAAGGAAGTTGTACTTTAATTATTCTGAAAAGATATAAAGAAATAATTGATTTGTATCCTTCATGAAACTGCAGGATCCATGTCTAATCAGAGTATCCTCAATGTGATTTTAAAATAAATATATTTGTATTAAATTATATATAAGTAATAGTCTTCCAAACATCTTACATTTTTCATACATGAAAATGTACGAATGAAGGAGCAACTACGTTTGTAATAAAAAGATTGGACATTAAATAGCGCTCGAGGGATATGATGGCTTTATGACTTTAAAGCTAGATCCCGCCCCCGAACCTGCTGCGATGTTATTGATTCCAGTCCGTCTGGGCCCATGCAGACTTGTTGCTGAGCATCAGCCTTCAGGGTACTCCACATCCAGATGTCTAAAGGCTATAAAAGCAAGTCAGTTCCCTCCTTCAAAATATAACCTTCTGTTAATCCTCCCTAGAAATTGTTTCACTGCAACTGTCATTCCCCAAAAGTTATTTCTTTCAACAAGTTTTAATTTATGGTTTGTTAATTGTGAGAGGTTTGGAGAGGCGGGTATTTACACAGTCAATATTTATTTAATGCATTACCGCCTTCAGCCCTGACTTCCCCACTTTGGTTTATTCTCTGAGTGCTATTTACAGTAGCAGGCCAGCCTCTTGTCCTCGTGCACACTCAGAGAGTGAACCCTGGACCCATACATGCATCATGAGGTTCCCCCCAGCTTCTCCTTTGTAATTACTATCATTATGCAACCTTATGCTACTTGCTGTCTATTTACTGTTGGTGCTCAGGAACATTGTAATCCTGACTTGGGAGTTTGAAAAATAACCTAGGTGATGAAGGATACTTAATATATATTTGGCCAGACTTAGTGGAGTCAATGTTATTCCCAGGTCTAATTTGGTCTGATTGGTTGATTGCCATTCACAGGTTTAATCGTCCATGGTCAAGAAGCAGAAGTGAGGGCTCCATATTCTAAAGGGAATATTAATGGCTTTCAATCGACCGAATCCCTTTCTGCTCTTGATGCCATGGGTAACACGCAGTGGGTTTCCATAGCGACAATCAAAATAGGGACTAATGATGGAGAGGAGAATCACGCAGCCGTACCATCAGGACCTACTCCCCTGTCTATGTGCAGTCAAGAATAATGCATTGTGAATCAAATAGGTGTGTGCGTATGCATGTAAGTTTGTGTCTGTGTATGTGTGTCTGCTTGTGTGTGCGTGTGTTTGTGCACGTGCGTGCATGCGTGCTGCTTACAATGATAAACTATGGTATGGCAGGAGGACAATGGCATCATCTCACAGGACGGTTAGCGGCGGCATTGTTTACTGCTGCTGTGACATCCATCCAAAGTCTTTGGCTGCGTGAGTCAACAGAAGAGGTTTGCCCTCCAGATGTGAATGTCAATCTAACTATCAACACACGCGCACACACAAAAACGATGGTTATATTTAACTACGGTTCTATGAATCCTGGATGACCGCCAGAGTCGGTGCTTTAAGTACTGAATGATCCACCTCGCTCATGCGCAGGTCGAGTGTTAATGCCAACATAGTCACCTGTGACCCCTGATGAGCTCCGGACAGCCTATATCTTCCGGTGACATCAGAGGATCTGTTCCTGCAGAATCTTCTCGCAAGTACACAAGGATTCTGAGTGACAGGGCACTCTGGCGGTCATCCAGGATTCATAGAACCGTAGTTACATCCTTACTGACCGGTGTTTCAAGCACTGGATGACTCATACCAACAAGGTCACGAGGAACTCCAACACATACCTCTTTGAAAGGAAACAGCAGAGTCGGGCAACAGGACCACGGCCAACGGATGGGGAGTGGCAACGTTCACCCGGTAAAACCTGGAAAAGGTAGGTGGTGATGTCCATGATGCTGCATCACAGATGTCTTTCAGGGGCACACCCCGCAGGGCAGCCCATGATGTTGAGACAGCCCTGGTAGAGTTGCACCTGACCCCGGATGGCAGGGGCTCACCACCTCCTTTATATGCATGGGTGATGACGTCCACAACCCAATGAGACGATCGCTGCTTGGAGAGAGCACAGCCCCTTCCTAGGACAACCATAGCAGAGGAAGAGCTGTTCCGACCGTCTAATACCTGTGGTCGCAGCTACGTACGCTCTCAGAGACCGCACAGGACACAGCAGTTTTAACCTGTCCTCCCCTTCCGGGGGGATAAATTGTGCCAGGCGGTCAGGTCAGTTGAGGTTCGACGATGACAGAACCTTCGGGAGAAAAGCTGGATTCGGCCACAGGGTAACCCCTGAGCATCTATGTTCCACCTCAGACATGAGTCACTTACAGACAGAGCATGAAGCTCCCCGACGTGCTTCGCTGACGCGATGGCAAGGAGAAAGGCAGTTTTAGTAGAGAAAAAAATCTGTGGCCCCCCACTGTGTCATTATCTAACTGAGCATGTCTTGAGGAGATGGCTGCCACGTATACCCTCAGAGTAGCTGGGGACCGGCCACCATCCAGGAGAGACTGGAGGAACACCAAAATCGTTGGAACTGAACAAGGCACAGGGTCCTCAGCCCTGTCTGAACACCATGCCGTAAACAGCTGCCACCTATTCTCATACTGCGCCTGGGTAGAAGGCGCCCCGGCGTTCAGTATGGTATTGCAGACATTGTCTGAACACTCCGTCAGCAGTGGGTTGGGCCCTGCAGCGACCAGACCCATAGCTGCAGGCAACGAGGGTTGGGATGCCAGATCTTGCCCTGTAACTGAGACAGGAGATCCTTCCTGTCGGCAAGGCGCTATGGTGAACTGCTGCAGAGCCTGCCCAGCAGTGGAAACCATGTTCTCCCTGGCCAGAAGGGGGCTACCAACAACAGTCTGTGAACCTGCTGGAGGACCCTCTCTAGTGTCTGAGAAATCAGAGGGATTGGTGGAAAAGCATAGAGGAGACCCTCTGGCCAATCGTGGGCGAGAGCATCCTGGCACAGAGGGCTGCTCTCCTCTGCCCAGGAGAACCAGAGGGGGCAATGGGTCGACTCCTCTGTGGCAAAGAGATCCACCTCTGCCCTGCCGAAGACGTCCCAGATGTTGAGAACCACCTCCGGATGAAGCCACCACTCCCTGGGCGGCGGCTTGCAACCGGAGAGTAAGTTTCTAGCCTGATTCTGTACCCCAGGCAAAAACAGGAGGTCCCGGGATGCCTGCAACAGCCGCGCAGACCTGGTGCCTCCCTGGTAGTTTATGTGAGAGACGGCCGAGACATTGTCCGACCGCACAAGCACATGCCGGCCTCCCAGGAAGGGAAGAAATAACTGCAATGTCCTGTGCACAACCCGCAGCTCCGGAACATTGATATGCTCTGAGCAGACCCGAGCAGGCCACAGCCCCTGAGCTGTCAGGTTCTGCCACACAGCACCCCACCCCGAGAGGGAGGCATCTGTTGTGATGGTTTTCCAACGGGATGCAATGGAACCCATGGGCATGCCCTGGAGAAGAAACGATCTGTCCCTCCACGGAGCCAGAGCAAGAAGGCAACAGCGTGACACCTTGAGTCCCCTGTGCCGGTGCCCCCTGACATCCAGACCAAAGCTGTGCAGCCACCTCTGGAGGGGACGCAGCGACAACAGTCCTAGAGGAACCACAGTAGCAGCAGCCGTCAGTTCCCCTAGGGGTGGCAAAAACTCCACAGAATGCAACAGCCTGCCGTCCCGAAAAAGGAGAAGGACGCAGAGGATGTCGTCCACCCGCTGTGGCGACGGACAGGCCTTCATGGCGACTGCATTGAGAGACACCCCGAGAAAGACTGTGCTCTGCGATGGAACCAGGCAACTCTTCGTGGGATTCTGAATGATGGCTCCCATTGTGTTGTCCTCAGAAGCACCAGTAGAGCTGCGGGTCGAAGGACGGGAGCACGCTGCGGAGGCACGGGAGGCTACAGCCTTTAGGACCCCATCCGGCTCATACTCAGCAAACGCGGCAGCTGACGCTGCCACAGAAAGCACATCTTCCTCCGGCTCCAAGGCGGATGCCTGAGGAGCAAGAGCACCTGGCTCCCTGCACCAGTCCCAGCCTGAAATGCCAGGAAGAGGGACTTCATGTTTACGAGCGCAAATCATGGACACAAATCATGGCCATCCTCAAGCTGCAGTGAAGCCATACAGGCCGAGCATGAGTGGTCGCCAACCATGTTGACAACAAAATCACACAGAAAACCCCCCCCAGAAACAATAGACACTGGGAGAGGGGGCTAAAACACAACCTTCACCAACGAATGTATGAAAAGAACCCAGATAAGTTAGCCTCAGCGGGAATACTGATACCAACTACAAGTCACACCTCTGTTTGGAGCGGGAGTGAGAGCACTGCCTTCACCGAGTTGGCACCAAGGTAAAACATACCTAAGCCGGGGGTGGGAGGGCACCCCATGCCATCACCAATAACAACGCAAAAACGGGTACACCGAAATTGAATGATAAGCGTAGTACAAACGCCGGGAGAGGGACCGGGTACACTGCCTTCACTGAAACACGAAAATATAACCCACAAAAGTAATCTTATCCATGCCGAGGATGATGTGTTCCACGGCAATCCAAACCTCTCGGCGGGTCCGTTGCGGTCTTTGGAGGGCGAGCAGCTCACGGCTCTGACAAAACGTTGCAAGGTCACCAGCACCGAACGATCAAAATAATAATAGCCACTTAGCTTTAGCTAGCGCGGGGATACATAGATACCTACGAAAGCAAGAAGATGAAAAGGAACAGATCCTCTGATGACACTGGAAGATATACGCTGTCCGGAGCTCATCAGGGGTCACAGGTGACTTTGTTGGCATTAACACTCGACCTGCGCATGCGCGAGATGGATCTTTCAGTGCTTGAAGCACCGCCTCTGGCGTTCAGTAAGGATGAAATAGAACACACACAGATGCAAAGGCTCTCCCCTCTCTCAGTCTCTACCAAGTAATTGTAGTCATTTCCAAAAAGCAGGATATTTACACCCATATTTTCTATGGAGAATGCACCTGTGCACACCGATGACGTCAACACATGGAGCATATCACGTTGCTATGGAGACACCTTTGGGCTTGGTTTCTTTACTATTCATTTCATTCTTTCACAACATCTCCTAGACTTCACTCTGTTCTGTTTTTCTGTTCTGTTTTTTTACTCACTTGCCATCTTAGTTTGTGAGGTCCTCTGCTTTGCATTTTACAGGTGAAGATAGTAAGGCATTCAAACCTTATATTGTAATTATATTTATGGAAATAATGCACTTTTATGTTGGTTAGTTATAACCCTTATAAGCCGAGTATGTTAAAATATAAATTGCATTAGCTGAGGAAAAGTGTTTGTTTTTCACGACTGAATTTCTGAAATGAACAGTCAACAGATCTGTATCGAGGTATTTTACTTAGCCCGCTTCAGATGTCATGATGAACATGTAAAGATCTGGAATCAAACATGTTAAGAAGTGTCAGACTGGTAGGCACTTGAACGCATATGCACAAGAGAATGACACCAGCCCCACAACATCTGTCCACCGTGGGTTTCTAAGCAACACGGCATTTAAAAGACAACGCACTTAATCATCCCATTTGTTTTTCAAGTAGGAGTAAAAAATTTGACAGTAGTCGTTTACGGCGTGGTTGTGTGCGATTAACACACATTGTTCCACAATGGAGAAAAGTTACGGTTGGTTCTTGTTGCTGCATGCTGAATACATCATCACCCATGCAATTAGAAGACTTTCTCCCAAAATATACGTTACACATTCAACACACAGCAGCCTGTGATGGGTGAATATGAGTGAGAATGAGAGACGTGTTGGAGGATGTGCCGGACGAGTCCTCTCCAGGGAGACCTCTGGTACTCATTAGTGGAGCAGAATGAGGCCCGACTCTGCTACACACACTGGTCACTCAAGGTTTCCGGGCGCGCGCGCCCTCAAGGTGCGCAGCAGCGGCGCCAACAGAGACAGGGAGGATTGTTCTCGATCTCCTGCTTGACGAATATCTTCTTGATGTTTCACATTTAACCGGGTTTTCATACGATAAAATACCCTATATTTTTATGAGGACGTGCTGTTGTATTCGACTTAATGTGTTAACTTTTCCCAGTTACGAAGCAACTGGTTGAAAAAAAAAAAGGAGCAGGTAAGACTTCTTTATTCACGATTTTACCGTATTTTCTTGAGATGGATCTGTGCGCTGTTGTGTTTGAAAACATCGCTAATATATATTCAAATACTAAGCTATGTCATTTTCCTCCCGTGTAGTTTGGTAGAGCGCGCGCGTGTGCTCCAGACGTGTCCCACCGCCCGAGTCACACCTCGCACCCCTTACACCAACGGCACCATGGACACCGACGTCGTGCACATCTTCAAAGAGGACAGGTGTCGCTCGGCGTCCGGCCGCCCCGAGGAGTGCGGGTCCGACTTAACTTGGCAGCCCGACCTCTCGGACGAGATGTTGTTCAACTACACGGCCAACGAGACGTGGGACGGCGAGCCGGACTTCATGTCCCCCATCATCACTATCATAGCCGCGGTGTACTCCATAGTGTTCGTGGTGGGCTTGGTGGGCAACTGCCTGGTGATGTATGTCATCATTAGGTGAGTTGGTTTTATATATTTATAGATGTTATGTTAGCCCTATATAGTTACAACCAACATATATATATATATATATATATATATATATATATATATATATATATAAAACATTTTACATATTATTATATTATATATATATATTTGTATTTTATATAATATATATAACATATATATATTATATAATATATATAACATATATATATACATATATACATATCTATACATATATATGTTATATAGGTTACATATAATACATGTATATAATGGGCAGACATATACATGTGAGCAAAAGAGATTCTCTGCAACTGACAAAGGCTGCAGCCATCTGTCGTTCTCTCCTCTCATTTGATGGGAGGCATCACTCACCCAAGCCTGTGCTTGTATGTGTGCACACCACGTGTGTGTGCATGTGCATGCACGCATCCACACACACATGGGATGTGTGGGACCACCTGTGTTATCCCTCCTGCAAGGGATCTCCATGCATGTATAGACCCCCTAATTGGCGACCATTATCTCGACATGTCGTTCCCTCCTCCCTGCTATGCCTCTTCACGTTTAATGCCTTCAAGTCTCTGCTCAGTGTAGAAGGGTAGATAGATTAGACACACATATCCAGAGACATACGGTCGCCAGACTAGTGAGGTAGAAGAGAAGAGAAGAAGAAGAGACGAGCCTTAAGGCGGTACATTGTTACCTAGGTGTATTAAGTCCCCTGTTTAAAACCACATCAAAGGTGTCGATCGGGAGCTCAACACATTTGGGAGCTGCGGTTCACAGCTCTACCCTGCCCCCCCCCCCCCCCCCCACACACACACACACAGATACACCAAGATGAAGACGGCCACAAACATCTACATCTTCAACCTGGCGGTGGCCGACGCACTGGTCACCACCACCATGCCCTTCCAGATCACCGACTACCTGCTGCACTCCTGGCCCTTCGGCCGCGTGCTCTGCAAGGTGTTCATCTCCATCGACTACTACAACATGTTCACCAGCATCCTCACGCTCACCATGATGAGCGTGGACCGCTACGTGGCCGTGTGCCACCCCGTCAAGGCGCTGGACTTCCGCACGCCCCTCAAGGCCAAGCTCATCAACGTGGCCATCTGGGCGCTGTCCTCCGCCGCCGGCATCCCCGCCATGATCCTGGGGAGCACGCAGACCCATAATGGTAAGCCCCGCCCCTTTCCCCTTTCCCCACCCCCCTCCTCACCCGGCCGAGTCATCGGCTCAACTCATTGGTTGTTTAGCAAAACAAATGCAATCGCTTTGTTGAGTGCCGTAGTGCTCTGATTGGTCAGAAATTAAGCGGTAGCTATCAAGAATATATATTGGCTTCCGCAGACGCAGTCAAAATGATATTTAGACGGCGTATTGTACTCAGTACAATGAAGTCATGAACACAACCTTACATCTAGCCAGTAGCCACCTTTAAATACCACATGATGAACTGCTGCAATCCAACTGCTGCACTGTTTTATGCGTATGTTAGTGTAATGTACTCGAGATGTCTCTTATAATTCCATAAGCACATTTACGAACCTGGAAAATAAATCGTAAACCTAACATGATGTATAGTAGGATATATCTGCAAGGATTTGCATTGTCTCACTTTCAAAGGTGTGTGTAGTTGAGAGCAAATGTCAAAAATCTTTGCGGGTGTTTGAAAAGATGGTGTGAAAGCATTGTCTGTGAAAAGGCTAGAGTGAAAAGGTGTGACATTCTAAGGAAGAATCCGAATCTGACTTTCTCTGAGCATTTACAAACACAGGGGGCAGGTAGATGTTTGTAAAACTCCCTTCTTTTAAGGGTTGGAAGATGTTAATAGCCGAACCGGTTGGTGAATGCTAACAAGAAAGAGCGGTTTTTCCTGAGTTTGTGTTGGCTGCACCACAAGTGTGCAGCCTCACCAAGCCCCAGAATCATATTGTTCTGACTCAGGACAGGTGAGACTGCCTCAACCAGCGATCAACCACACACACTCTGCAATGTGAGAAAGCGATTTCTGGTTTGGTTGATCAATATCTCGGTTATTGGTAGAAGTCAGGGTGCTTGGAAACTCATAATCAACTTCAAAGATGCAGTGATCTTTGTACTGTACTGTTGGGTACGTCCATAGCGACTTACTTACAGTGCCTCATTAGTCGGGAAACACGTCCAAATCGGTGTTGGCCAACAATCTAAAGTCGGGTGTTGTCATTGTTTGGGGCAGTGTGTAGGCATCTTATCCCAGCGAGTGCAGAAACAGGGTTTAATCCACGTCCCTTCTGACCCACCACAGGCAGCACGGAGTGTGCCCTTCAGTTCCCCGAGCCCTACTCCTACTGGGACACCCTGATGAAGGTGTGCGTGTTCGTGTTCGCCTTCGTGGTGCCACTGGTGGTCATCAGCGTCTGCTACACGCTGATGCTGCGGCGGCTGAAGAGCGTGCGCATGCTGTCGGGCTCGCGCGAGAAGGACCGAAACCTGCGCCGCATCTCGCGGCTGGTGATGGTGGTGGTGGCGGTGTTCGTGGTGTGCTGGACCCCCATCCACATCTTCATCCTGGTCAAGGTGCTGGTGCCCTCCGTGCCCGAGACCACGGCGGTGATGGCGGCCTACTTCTTCTGCGTGGTGCTGGGCTACACCAACAGCAGCCTCAACCCCATCCTCTACGCCTTCCTGGACGAGAACTTCAAGAGGTGCTTCAGGGACTTCTGCTGCGTGCCCGGAGCCTGGGGACTGGGGGGGGGCCGGGACGGGTTCAACGGCGGCAGCGGGGGCAGCGGCCGCGTCCGCAGCACGCTCAGAGAGCACTCCTGCCCCGCCGGTAACCGTGGCGACAGGAGGCAGGGGCGTCCCGTATGACTAGCTGTGGAGATGTCCGTCACCCGTGACCAACAGGGGGAGGACTTCTCGAATGACACGGGCATGACGCAGACCACCGCAGTCTGACCACTAGAGGGCTAATGGGGGTCTGACCACCCAGTCTGACCACTAGAGGGCTAATGGGGGTCAGACAACTCAGTCTGACCACTAGGGGGCTAATGGGGGTCAGACCACCCAGTCTGACCACTAGGGGGCTAATGGGGGTCAGACAACTCAGTCTGACCATTAGGGGGCTAATGGGGGTCAGACCACCCAGTCTGACCACTAGGGGGCTAATGGGGGTCAGACAACTCAGTCTGACCACTAGGGGGCTAATGGGGGTCAGACCACCCAGTCTGACGGGGCTAATGGCGGTCAGACCACCGCAGTCTGACCACTAGGGGGCTAATGGGGGTCAGACCACCCAGTCTGACCACTAGGGGGCTAATGGGGGTCAGACCACCGCAGTCTGACCACTAGGGGGCTGCTGGGGGTTTCTTTGCTTCTAATTCGTCGTCCGCAGACCTGCAATGAAGCAAAGGGTTCTTGAGTTCCTAAGGTGCCCTGCAGGACGTTAAGCCCCTTGTCCAACGACCTGGCACCGCCCCTGATGCTAGTAGAATGTAGCTACTCATCATACTCAGCGTGTGATGTTCTATGACATGATTTTTAAGATCGTATTTATTTTAAGTATTTATTCATTCATTTATTCAACTCCAACAAAGGTTTTAATGGGATGAATACTGCTTGCATACGTATACTGTATATATCACTTTCACTTCAACTGCCCTATAAGTGTAGGAAGAACGGCAGGGCAGCGACGCAGAACCCTCTAGCATTTAAAACCATGTGGGGAATACAGCATCTCCCCCATCAATGTATAGTTCTTATCTACCGACATCCATTTCCATTTGCTGAATGATGACAAACAATTGAGAATCCAATGTGATATTGATGTATAACTATACAAATAAAGATGTTTAACTAATATTAAAAAGTTTGGGATTTTCAAAACTCGATAGAGGGCCTCTGAGGCAGTGTTGAACAAGATAACTGTTAATCATGTCCAACATTTGTTGTAATGTGTTTTTCAAGTTAAATATTTCTGCTGTAAAAAATTATATTCGTCAGCTGTGGTGACAGTTGTAGGTACAGTACAGGTACAGTTTGATGAATATATACAGTTATGGTTGGGTTTCATAACAAGTATTTTCCCATTTTCCCATGGAAAAAGTAGAACATGACTTAATGGCTTCTTGTAATGTGAAATGTTAAGAACACTTGTAATGTGTTATTCATTTAGAATACCATTCAAAACATATTGTTATCTCTTTAAAAAAAGAATATTGGTGAAGCTGTTAAATATGAAGGCCTTGTGTTGTGTGCCTTATCCTTATAGAATATCATCGTGTTTTCATAATGTTATCAACATTATGTTATTATTGTAATTTAAATATGATGTCAAGAAATATGTTTGCAAAAAAGTGGTATCATTGTGCATAAAAAACCTACCATATCTAAAAAAGACAAACGTGTTGGGGATGTGAGTGCGACATTCAATCATGCGTGCAAATAGCGCAACTGCAAAGCTTTGGTGGCGTGTTACTTCAACCCTTATCCATCACAAAAGAAGAAGGACAACACTCTTCTTCATCACTGTCTTAGTACATTAAGTCCTTTCCTGTCTGCATCCATTGTACTTTTCACTGCTTTACTCTTGTACTGTAACAGTCGGGCTGAGATGCACTCAATAAAAAGTCATTTAAAACCTTACTGGGCAAAAGACGCTGGTATGGGTAATAAATATTGATGACCCGCCGTGGGGAATGCAGATTGCACCATTCACATTACAAGGCCGCCCCTCACCTACAGCCACCTACAACCTACAGCCTTACATCAGCTTGTGTTTGATCAGGCCCAGCCTTGGCTGAAGGCCGTGGGTCTCTCACTCTGGGTACAGAGAGGGAGTGTTTCCATGGTGAAACACAATGGCTGGAGCCAGAGGCCCATGGAGCTTGGAGGCCAGGGAGGAAGAGGAGACTTGTGTCAGTGGCCTTGTAACAGAATGTTTATTAGCATTAGCCTCTCAGACTTTATAGAAGGATTTTTGAGCATTCATCGCAGCCCGTCCTCCCCATAATTGGGTTGTGGCAGCAGCGGTTGTCCACTTGTTTATGCAGTGGTGCTGTAGCCCGAGGCAGTATTTTTTTCTGCGTCTGTGTGTGTGTGTGTGTGTGTGTGTGTGTGTGTGTGTGTGTGTGTGTGTGTGTGTGTGTGTGTGTGTGTGTGTGTGTGTGTGTGTGTGTGTGTGTGTGTGTGTGTGTGTGTGTGTTTGTGTGTGTGGTGGGGTATTTTGGGCGTGCCCGTACCATAAAACTATAATATAAATAAGATTGAATCCTTATTAATTAATATATACCTGAGGCAATCCAGCTCATTAAAAGACTGTTATTGCTTAGGTAATATAATAATAACCATTATTATTTTGATTATTTATATTTATTTTCTTCTTCTTCTTATTATTATTATTATTATTATTATTATTATTATTATTATTATTATTATTATTAATTTATTTTTATTCTGTCTCTTTGTCCCGATGTTTTTTTTTATTAACTGCCTATTATCCTTTCATTATCCGTAAAGGCAACAAAGACCAAAGGAATCAATTAAAGCTAACGGGACAAAGACTGTCAATAGGCAGTGCAATTCCTCTCTGTGCCACAAGAGGGCCACCTCACCTGAATGGTCATTGGTTACATGCAATCATGCCAACCAATGGAGTAATTTTTGCTGTCATCATTGCTTCCGGGTGTTTTCTTGGAAGAAGAGCCCTTTAGATCTGATGATCTTTTATTTTCAAAGAAAAATCTAAAAGGTTTCGGTCATTTTCACGTTTTCAAAATGAACAGGATATTTGGACGGAGTAAGGGAAAAGATGCTCCTCCAAATCTGTCGGACTGCATTGGGAATGTAAGTATTATATGGTTGTAATTGCAGTTAATCCATTGTTGTTTTCCTATCGAATTTTCCTCTCTCGATCGCATCCTGCCTCGACTATAATCTATTTAAATGATCTGGAAAAGTGAAGGTTTAAAGACAGGGGGATGTATTGCACAGAAAGGGTGTTATAGATGCATCTTTCCCACGACTGTGACAAAATAAAGATAGAGTCTATTGGAGATCTTGATTGGATGACATTAATGGTGTTACTGATTCACAGAACTTTATTGTTCTCTCCATCTCTTGTTGGAACAATCTCATATTTATTTTCTTCATTCCCCTCGCATAGGTGGACGCCAGGGCAGAGTCCATCGATAAAAAGACTGCCAGACTGGATGCAGAACTACTGAAGTACAAAGATCAAATGAAAAAGATGAGAGATGGACCCTCAAAGGTAGATCTATCATCCTGAATCGATATGTAAAAAGTACTTTATGCTTTTATAATACGATTACTGTCACACACACATAATTGTTTACAGATGAATAATACCAAAATTATTAATTTGTCATTTCGTCCCGTCCTGTGTATAGAATATGGTGAAACAGAAGGCATTGAGAGTACTAAAACAGAAGAGGATGTAAGTCATTTTGCTGAAATTTTAACATGCTAATTGTCTCATGATCAAAACCAATGTAAATTTAACGCTTATGTTATATGTAAATATGTTTTTTAATTTTGTATTTGCTCTTTATTATTTCCTGATATTCACGATAATTGACATGACATCCTCTGGCAGGTATGAAGGCCAGCGGGATCAGCTAGCTCAGCAGTCGTTCAACATGGAGCAGGCAAACTACACCATCCAGTCGCTGAAAGACACCAAAACCACGGTAACGCTTCTGGCAAAAGGCCAACACACAGGACTAGGTCTGCCACAACAACCTCATTAGAGATCAAAATAGTTTGAATCTTTATTTATATCCAAAAATAAACCAAGAAATACATTAATTATTTCAATACACATATTTACGTGATAATATTCCAACCATATTCATAAAGGTGACTTATATAAGGGAAGTGAATACTATGAAGGCCTAATGGGATCTACTGGATATTAAAAATCTAGTGGGTGAAGCAGATTATAGGAAACTGCATGTAACTAAATAAGATTCACACCAAAGAGTTCTGCAACTGACTTTATTGACTCCATTATTTAGGATTCAACAGTTTTAGTTGTTCCAATCAATTCCATCTGTTAAATATCCTTCCTCCATACATAATCTGTGTTTTTCATTCAGGTGGAAGCCATGAAGATCGGTGCTAAGGAGATGAAAAGGGCTTACAAGGACGTCAAACTGGATCAGATTGAAGTACGTCGGCGAAATGTTTATTTCCAGCTGCAAAAACTTAGCTCAAATATACCACTGCTGCCACAGAAACCCAAGCTATCCACATTACTTCCCAAAGCATTCAAACTCAAAATTCTTTATTCGTCCAGCGAGCAGTGTAACACATCCTGGCCATTATAATTATTGAGGAAGTGTATTAAACGCTTCTTCCACATTGTTGCCACAGAACAATATTAGTGACAACTATCATGATGATTCTAAACGTGTGTGTGTGTGTGTGTGTGTGTGTGTGTGTGTGTGTGTGTGTGTGTGTGTGTGTGTGTGTGTGTGTGTGTGTGTGTGTGTGTGTGTGTGTGTGTGTGTGTGTGTGTGTGCACGCGTGTGTGTGTCACTCTGTGTATGTGTCTGTCTCCAGGACCTCCAGGACCAGCTGGAGGACATGATGGAGGATGCCGGTGAGGTGCAGGAGTCGCTGAGCCGCAGCTACGGCACGCCGGAGATAGACGAGGACGACCTGGAAGCAGGTAGGCCTCAGTGGGATGACTGCGTATAAACCACCATTCTATCGCTTACATCACAGAGAGAGACCTCAGGACCAACAGGTGTGTTTGTCCTGAACCCTGAACAAGACTCACTTGTTCAGGGTTCACCTAGTTGCGCATGGCCCTCCCCCTTTGGAAGGCTGGGCCCGGCATAGAGTCAAACAAACACAAAAGCATTCAAATACACTGTTGTATGGAATTTGATAGCCACCATGATATCCACGGACAAGTTCTTAAGCTGAAATCGAGGAAGTTTGGTTTGAGATACAATTGACCGTTTAATCATTAGGAGACACTTTTACCAATATGCAGATGTAGGGTTAGGGTTATTAAAAGTGCTGTACATAATATCGGAGAGTTGTCAACAGATGAGGGCAGAAGTGAGGCATTTTTTCTAAAGGGTGCAAACAGGTAAGACTGCAAACCTCTGGGTTCGATCCCGGGACCTTCGGGCTTGGAGTGTGAACTGACCAGGGACCCTGGGGCTGTTTGTTCTTCTCCCTCCAGAGCTGGACGCCCTGGGAGACGAGCTCCTGCTGGACGATGACAACACGTACCTGGACGAGGCCTCCGCCTCCCCGGCCATCCCTGAGGGAATGCCCAGCGACAGCAAGACCAACAAGGTAGAGCTCCATGGTTGTTGTTGTTGTTGTTGTTGTTGTTGTTGTTGTTTGTGTCAATGTCGGACGCTACTCTGCATGTGTAATAGGGTAGTGTACCTTTGTGAATACTTTTTCTTTATGCCGTATCGAATCGATTTCAGCTAAGGCACAGTGCTATAAGCTTTTTTATTCCACTTTAAGATTTGGGTATATGTAGCTAAAACATTAAGGTACGATAGAGTAAGTGTTTGGCACTTGCCAAGTGTTTAGGTATAGCACTTACCAACCGATAACTTGATTGTTTTCCTTCCAGGATGGTGTTTTGGTGGATGAATTCGGACTTCCACAGATTCCGGCCACATAAAAAGAAGACTGATGAAAGAAGCGGTGCGCCATTCGACTGAAAACACTTTTTTTATATGTAGAGTAACATTTATACAGGCAGATCAGGTTGAGTTCAGAACACTAAAGTATTGAACACTAAAGTTGTCTTGTACGGTCATTACTAATAACATGTTAGCATGTGGCCTTGTAATATATAGTTCTGCTTGTTTTTTTCCTTATCCTAATACCTATTTTCCTTGTCATTTAGTTGTCTTATTTGCAGTATTATTCCATTTTAAGTTATCATGTGTTGACTAATTTTTAGTAGTGAAGAAATTCATGAGGGCCAGTCAAAACATTTATTTACTTTTGTGGAAATTATGGAATTGGTTTCCATTTTGTATGTGTGTGTGGATTGTATGACACCACTAAAATAAAATATGCATTTAATTTCACATTGAATTAATGTTGATTATTTTTATTCAATATTCTTTCTAGCAAGGACGTTCTTCCTCTCTTCTTTTTTCGTTGTACATTTTGCTAGATACACTTTTATACGTGTGTATATAGTACATATTTGCTTAAACTATATCACACCATGATTCCCTCCTGTAAACAATACACAGTTGCCCACAGGATGGTTAAGGTGCTGGACTCATGATCTAATCATAATACTCTGCTACTGGGAGTGATGCAAAAGGAAGAGCAATTGCATGTTTAATAAAAGTAAAAAAAAGTCTACATTTTGTATTCGCATTTTGTTACAAAATGTCAATGCACAAGAGGGGCCTAGGCCCTATCTTGGGTCTGAGTTGGAATCCTAATGTCCTAATCCCTCAAGCATTATTGAGTGGAATTCTAAAATGGCATCTCTGCATGTGCTTTGGGTTAAAAACCAATAAAGTGATATTTGAATCAACCAATATGTCTAATAATTATAGCATCAACATAATATATATGAATGTTGATCTAGTATCTCCCGTAAAAAAAACAATGTAGGAATGTCTTTTTATTTGTGGCATGTATTGCTTTATGTATGCTTTATATACGATGGATCCAAGGTCATTTACTGTCCAGGTCAGGAACTAATGTATATGGGTGCATGTGCCGTGCATGGACTGTACATTAAAGCATGCGGGACCGTTTCCTGTGTTCCCAGGAAGTAGTTTTTTCAGCAAGTAAACAAATAATAGCAAGAGTGCTCTAAATTGGAAATAGGAATGGCAGAACAGACGGTAACAGTGACAGTTGCATACGGTAATTCACGATTTTGTTCTTCATTATAATAACCAGGCGACTGTGTATCTCGAATGCACAGCAACGCGAATTTATCGGCCCGACCTATAATCACCGCCTGCTAGCCACGCCAATGTTGCCTGTGCTGCCTTCAATAAAACACTTCAACAAGTGACTCAAATCCCAATTAAAACGGTGACCAAAGCAGTTCAATGAAAAGGGAAGGGCGTGAAAAGGGCTGGTTTAAATTAGAATAAGGTGGCACTGAGCAATATACTATGAACCATCCTGCGGTCACCCGGCTAGATGTGGCTTCGACCCGTGATGATCCGTTCATTCATTCATTCAGTCTTCAAGTCATTGCCTGCATCCTGTATTACATTATTATTTGACATTTTATTCATTGCATGAACCTATCTTTCAAGTTTGATTTTACTTGTAGGTAATGTGTAATGTATAGTTGTATTGTTTTGTGTTTATTCACTTAGGTTCATGAGGTTTTCAATGTTGTTGCTCAATCTTGACTGTAATATTAGTGTGTCTCCTAAAGCGACATTGTGGAATTAATATCCAAATAGAAATAAGTGCTTGCAAAAATGCTTGGATAAAATTGTGTCTAGAACTGTGTGGGGACATTGTATTGTATTGCTTAGCCCCAAATAGTTCATAAGGCTACTACAATTATTTCTTTGTTATTCAACCCAGGCTCTACAAAACATAGCATTACAGTGACGGGACAGGACGGAAGTGAAGCTACGGTTAAAGACTTGTCAGATGCCCTTGCTCAAGCGACTGGAGTTCCAGCCCCATCACAGAAAATTATCTTTAAAGGTACACTGTAGCTCATGCATAGCAAGGTAAAAACAATGTTAAACTTGACCAATCTTTCTTTCTAAACATTTACTGTGGTGTTACAGGGAAATCTTTAAAAGACATGGAAGAGAAGCTCTCCAGCTTTGGAGTGAAACAAGGCTGTAAGCTTATGATGATTGGGAAGAGGGTAAGGCCTCTTTGTCCCTAAAGTATTACTCATATACAATTAAAAAGTGAGCTTCCTAACCAACTTTGGTCTCCTCAACAGAATAGTCCAGAGGAGGAAGCGGAACTCAAGAAGCTAAAAGACATAGAGAAATCTGTGGAGCAGGCGGCCAAAAAGCTGGAAAAAGTAGATGGAGAACTAACCGGTCTCAAGAACGTAAGCATTAAACATATGAGGTCATTACACAAGTCAGTATATATTGTGTAAAGTCGTGACTGAGAGGGCGTGGCATGCTGCTTCTGCAGGGCTTTCTCGCCAAGGACCTTCAGGCGGAGGCGCTGAGCAAACTGGACCACAGAGTCAAGGTTGCCTCGGAGCAGTTTATGAAGATTCTGGAACAGATTGATTCACTGGTACGTTCTGCCACTCCCCCGTGTTCAAACCATCGCGCAGATTTATCCCGGGGGAATGTCATGTCATGTAATAACCTCAAGAAATATAAAATGTGTTAATCTTTTTTCTGCAACAGAGCTTACCAGAGAATTTCAACGATTGTCGAATGAAGAAAAAGGGACTAGTGAAAATAGTTCAGGTACGTTTCCTTATTATCAAATTACTACAAATTACTTTAGAGTGTTCGGTTTCCAGTGGCTGGACGGTCAGCAAGTTTCCCTAATATCGAACTCAAAAACCGTATGTAGGTTGTTAACACACTAACTATTATTTCCACAGTTGCATACAGTAATTTATTATTTTGTACTACTTTGTATTAACCATGCATCGTTGAAGCGGGAATTCACATCAACACTAAAATATTTTAACTGACGGCCATCTCTATGTTCCTTTTAATGAAACACTGTGTTTCAAAGTCTTTATAACCGCACTACAATCCTTTACAAGAAAGGGGAACACGTGGGACTTGTACGAAGGAGAATTCCATGGCATTGACCAGTAAATGAACCATGTAGTGGTAAACTATCTCCTGTGATGCATGTTTGCCATTAGTTTTACATCCAACCATGGCTATTCCTATTACTGCCACATGATTCAAACTCCAATGCTGTATACTGCATGAACTCATCAGTAAGAGTAACCATGCTTTTATTTACTTTTTAGGATTTCCTGGCCCAGTGTGACAAAGTCGAGGCTGGTATATCAGATCATCTAGCGAAGATCCAGTCCAAAAACATGGCACTGGTAGACTAAGGTCACCTAGTCCTCCCTTCTATCATGTAGGATCCCCTTCTGCTCTGCCGGTGGCCAACAGTCATATATACATTGCTCTGTGAGCAAACGGATATAATAACTGCACTGAAAGCTTCAATTGTGGATCTGTTGCCTGTGGATTTATTGACTACAGCGATGATCCTGTCTGGTCATTTGTGGGTCCCTCCCAACCTTAAACAAAATCGAAGCCAGTTGGTCTCCGGTTTTCATCATGGCTACACGAATGTTCATGTATCATTAAAGGCATTCAAAAGAAAGAAAAAAAAAAAAAACTAAAGCTACTTGTGAAATGTTGGTGACAGTGATATATATATCTGTCCACCTGTGTGTCATTACTCTGCACCACACCTGTTCCCTGCTCTTGTGAAACATATCTTGAAAAACGTTTTTATTTCCCCGCTCATTGTGCGTAAAGTGGGCGTAAATGGATATTTTTGTGGCAGCGAGCAGACTTTTATTTAATCCAATGAATTTTGTGATGAATAGGTCCTAATGAGGATCATTTCACTTTTTACGTACATCTTTGTATATAGCGCTTGATTTTAAGCTGACTCAAACCACAAGGTGTATTAAATTTAAATAAAATGTGAGTTTGTGTTATCTGGCTGATTCTCCTTGTCCTGTGTTGTGGTTGAAGACATACTCCGTGAGACTGCAGGCCGTGTGATTCTCATGACCTCATCTACCCTGAAAGTAGATCACAAGATCATTAAAGGCTTAGAGGGGAATCATCAGACTCTGCTGTTATCTAATACAAGTGAGTACTACTTGATACGCGTGTTCTGAAATAATCACTGTAAGCGACTTCAACAATGTCATTTTTCAGAATCAGACGAATAGAGAATATGAACCATTAACTTAAAATGGTCAAAACTTTTCAATGATTTATTTTGTGGTAACATTTAAGCAGCCGCAAACTTTTCACAACATGCGTATGAAGCTATTCATACATTTCAAAATACTAGTGTTATAGGTCCCTTCAACGCTTGCTTTGAATACATAAGATGAGACGTTATTCTGAGTAATTAAAGTACAATTTAATCTTGAAGTTGTATATGAAAAATGCTAAAAGAATTACACCGGCAGTCATTTTCGTTCGAGTTTATTTCCAGTTTTACCCCACCGATGGGCCAATACCTCCCTCCTAAAGCTATAATCAATATACCAGACCCATAGTGTTATCATAGAGGTGCATATGAACTATGATTGTGTGTGTGTGTCTATACTATAGTAGGTCTACACGGGCATATTAGTGAAACGAACCACAGTGATGCGTGCTGGAAGCTCTTCTCTGTCAAGTGAAACGAGAACCAAATAAATACGCTGAAAATTCTCATGTCGAAATCCAACAGTCTTGTAGTGACGGCGGGTGCGGACGGCCTCAGTCGTCCTTGTCCTTCGCCCCGTGCTTCAGGATGCGTGTGAAAGCCACGTAGTTGAAGTTGCCCTTGGTGTCGATGGGGGCCTCTCTGAAGAGCTCGTCCACGTCCTCGTCGGTGAAGCGGTCCCCCATGGTGGTGAGCAACTCCCTCAGGGAGTCCTCGTGGATGATACCTTGGGGGGTAATCAAGCACTTTGACATTTGCTTTTGATTGTATTTGAGTAATAGTATAAAAGTAAAGACCGATTATTGATCAGGATCCCAGGTAACCCCCATCCACAATTTTATTCCAACTAGGTTAAATAAGTTGGTATCTAGGGTGCATGGTCTGAATATTATAAAATATGTATTAATCTATAGGTACAGAAATATATTCTTTCCTTCTCTGTATCTGGTGGTAAATGGGGCGGAATTATTCCACACTTGTGGACCACAATACACTGACATTAAAGTATAAGCAGCTTCATGCTTCTTTTCACCCAACTTTTCACCCAATAATATCTGCATAAGAATATGACTTATAAATATGCAATATGACAGTCATAAATACAGAGAATAGATGCTATAAGACACTAAGACGAACATCAGGTAAGACATCGGGCCAAGAAAGAGACCTGAAACATTACGCTGTACAGTAAGCCTTCGATCACATGACGTTTCTGAATCCAACAACACCAAACCACCTGAACAGGGCACAACACAACTATACAGCCTCTCTGCCTGTTGATCCATCTGTCTGTTGGTCCATGGCCATGGGCCTACCTGTGGCCTCCTCGTCGAAGCAGGCGAAGGCGTTGCGGATGACGTCCTCCGGGTCAGTGCCGTTCAGCTTCTCTCCGAACATGGTGAGGAACATGGTGAAGTTGATGGGGCCGGGCGCCTCGTTCATCATGGTCTCCAGGTAGTCCTCGGTAGGGTTCTTACCTTTGGGAACATGAAGTGAGGTCAAGCAGGACGATTGGTAGTGGAACGGTGGTATGGTGTGATGAGAAAAGCATAGGTTTATACAGTTGTTTAATTGTCTCCAACAGGAATATATTGTCATTGAAGGTTATTGTTGTTGACATTTCTCTAGTCTTCTACATTCATGGATATAATTTGATAGAGATTGCCTATAGACAGAGCTAATAGTTAACAATTTAGACAACATTCACCTTTTAGGAAAAATGTAATAATCTTTTCATAATTTATTTCTAATGTATAATTGTAGGTGTATTGGAATATAAATTATAACCACTGACATTGGAAACATGTGTGATGTAATGTCGTTGTTGTATAGGCCTTATAGTGCAATATTTCAATAAAAAAGGTTAACAGATTCCTCCTAAATCAGATATATACAAATCCAATGTTCCAAGCCTTCTACAGTGACCATCAAATATCAATCAAATATACCTAATGAGGCCAACATGTCGTGCAAGTCCTCTTTGTCAATGAAACCATCACGATTCTGGTCGATCATGTTAAAAGCTTCTTTGAACTCTTGAATCTGCGACTGGTCGAACATTGCGAACACGTTTGAGGTGGCGCGCTGGGGCCGCTTCTTGGTGTTCTTCCCCTTGGCCCTTTTGCTCGACATGGTGGCTGGTAGACGCTTGGCTGTAAACACCATCATTATTTGCATTTAACATTATATTGGCACAGAATACGGGGTTATATCATAGGATAACGTGTACTATATTATATTCATTAAATATAGGATACACATTGCAGCAGAAACACTGAAACAGCTGCATTCCGTTGATCAAATCCGCATGATAATAAACCTCTATGGAAGGCAGTGCGATATGATTTCAATCCAGACAGAGCAGACATTGTCATATATATGTAGGGTTTACAATGTTAACCCTAAACACGATATCAACTTTACATCATGTATAGGAATCCATCACTGTTCATACTAGTGTCCTATCATGCTCCCTTGTTTGCTTTAGCGAGGTAATTATCAGTCAGCAACCTTGCCCTGGTTAGGATACCGCAGAGGAAACGACGGTTTCACTCTCTATCATCGAACCATTAAACCATTACACAATATGATACAGCAGCAATGACCAAATAAAATAATATCTCACCTTATCAGAGAATAATTAGGAATGAAACAGTAGGCACTAGTCAATGAACAACGGAACGTTGCGATAGCCAGGAGGTATTTATCACTTCCTCTGTTTGAAGATACTGACCAATCACAGGTCAGCTCCCCGCCGGAGTGACACAACCCTGGAATATTCCACTCGGTTCTCCTCCTGTTAATTATTTAGTGTGCGTTAAATTGCGAGTGTTCTTTGTTTGTGCGTTATGTATATTAATTGTTAAACAATATAACACGAGTCAAGTTGTGTTACGATGACATAATAAACACAAATACATTTCCCATGACATTGCAGAATCCCTGAATGTAAACTCAGTGTTGAGGCATGCCGTCGTTATGTTATTGTGTGGACGAAAATAAATGAGGCCGCCCCTTTATCTGCATCATAACATACCAGCAACAACATATAGCAGTCCTCTCTATCTCACTCCAAAGTAACTATGTGCCCCCACATACAATAGCCTACATGTTTGAGTCCCTTGTTTATCCATATGCATGTTGAGAATTGTCGTAGGCTTGGAGAATATTTTTCGTCTGCACTTTACTGTATTTATTGCATTTACACTTTCAAAACATTGAACATTTTAAAGGGGATATATTATGAAAACAACAATTTTGTCTGTGCTTTTGGGTGTTGTTTTGGGTCTCTGGTGCTCCCACATGCATACAAACTTTGAAATAAGTCTGTACATGATTTTTTGAGTGGGATATGCATTTTTGAAAGTACCCCGTCTACATTACCAAACGAGCGAGTCAGTTTCGGCGCACGAATACTATTTCCCGCTTCCCCACGCCCCTCCAATCAGAGCATAGCTATGATTTTGTGGACCAGCAGACGAGCGCTTGGCGGAGATGTTCGTGCATTTCAGAAGCAGGGATATGCCACCGAGCTCCCCCCGCCGGAGCTGCCGTACTGCCGCCGAAGAGGAGACATGGAGGAGAAAGGGATGGTACTCCCGGAGCTGAGCTGCTTGATTGAGCAATTTTACACGCTTGGTGTGTTCGCACCTTAAGAGTGTATTGTTTATCTTATATTGTATATCATTTAATATTGTGTTGTGTTTCTTTCTGTAAGCTACTGGACAATCAATTTCCTTGAGGGAGTCATCCCAAAAGGATCAATAAAGCCTAATCTAATCTAATCTAATCAAATATAATACCAGAGACGTCTTTATGATTCATAATATCATCGGAGGCCTTCATAGCTTGCGGCCGTGATATTAGATATAATATAATATAAATACCTATATATTATATAATAATATTATTATCATTATGTTATATTATATTATATAGATATAGAGCTCCAGGAGTCGCAAACGGGAACAATCACTTCTCCTCCATGCTGTGGTTCACTCTGACAGCGTATTGGTCAATGGGCAGCAGCTCATTTGCATTAAAGCTATGGACACCAGAAACAGCGCATTCTGAAGGGACTGAAACTGAGGGGAATTGCGGTATAGGCAAGATTCTTTTTCCTATAAACTATTTCCAGCAAACAGCTTCAAAAACTTGTTTTCTGGAACTCATATACTATGTTTACTTGTTTGGAAAACACCATAATATGTCTCCTTTAACATTTTGTTATCAATCACTCTTTTTTAACTTCCTAGACTCAACCCGTTGGATGTAGAGACATGTGAAAGAGAAACAGTTACAGAAACACAATGTAAACCAGTATCCTCAAAATGAATTGCATTTATTATTAACTTAGGAATCATATAACACCAATATATGATCTATTATGCATCTGTGCTCACACGGGGGTATCTGGTTGGGACGGCTCATACAAATTGTTGAAGAAGGAAAGGTCTGATTCATTTTCATGTTGTGCTTCCTGAAAGAAAAAGAAGAGGTTGCCATGTAGAACCGTCCGGAACCCGTTGGACACTATGGGTGCTCAGAATGTTTGGCACTTTTAATACTCACTTGGTCGCTCATAATCTCAAATACTGAGTTCCGGGCGATTTCCACACGGTCGGTGTTCTCCGGTGCACCCCCGAGGCACCCGCACACACAGACAAAACCACTTCACAAAGATAGAACAAAAAACAGTCATCTTTTATGTGTCCAATAACACTGTAATCGTAAACTCAATAATGACTCTTTATTTTTCATAACTTTAAATGGCCCTGTACAGTACAATAATATAGCATTTTATCCTATCTTCTAATTTATTCAGTCCATCTCATGTTAATTAGCAGCTTGAACTACGATGGCTTTGCAATGAGCACACTGATTTGTGGACATAAGTTGCACATCGCTTGATAAATTTGAGGATGACGAATGATCATTGAGTGATGGAAAGGGGAAAGGGATTATTGTTGTCGGTGGGAATTATGTTCCATTTTTTAATATTTTTGTAAAATTTAAAATTCAATAAAATAACTTTGAAAGTACAATAATATAAGTATAACCTAACAGTATTACCCCTCTCATCATCATCCTCATCGTCATCATCATCCACAAGTACCTTGCGGACCACCTTGCAGTCCACCAATTATTGAACGCGAAGAGGCTGCTGGCGATGGCAACGCCCGACATCAGAGTGAGTCCCACTGCCAGCCCAACGGTCAGTGATTCTGTGGAGACAAACAAACCTTTTCCCAAACAAAACCCTCCATTTGCTACTGTGGAAGCCATTCACCACAAGGGGTCTTTGAGAAGCAGTGGATGTTTTCTCCCACGAGGGAGAGGGTGCACTCACACTAGGCCATCTGGCCGTGGCCGTTTTCACACCTAACCGTGCTCAAATCTGTCAGTGTGACTGTGGCCAGTCTGGCCAGGCCAGGCCAACTTGGCCACTTGGGAGAGGTGTGCTGCTACGGTACGGGCCGCCACGGTACATATGCTAATGAGCCGACACGTGCACACACACGGCTAAGCAACCTGAGCTGGATGACGTATAGTCCATGCGACGACCATGGCCATAATAAAGGCGACGGGCCTTCTTTCCCATTAAACGGTAAACATGGCGTCAAGCGGTTCAACTGTTGGTTCACGTTGGTCCCATAGAAAAGTCGATTGTCTGTTAGCCATTTGGGCAGACGATAAGCAACAGACTCAGCAAAGTGCGAACTGTGTTCTCTGTGTTGTTGTCCATTGTTGTTAAAACTCTGACTAGCGGCAGACTTTATTATGGTCCATGCAGCGGACGCTTGGTGATGACGTGTTACGACGTGATGACGTATGTACAAGAGCCTACCGTGGCCAGGCCACAGTTGCGATGGCCAACGGCCACGGCCAGATGGCCTAGTGTGAGTGCACCCTATTATTGTGCCATATTATACCATCAGGTGTGAGTGTGATTGAAAATGTGCAGCTTTTGACATCACAAGTGGGCCTGTCCACCAAGACGTATGACGGATAGATGAGCAACGTTTGCTACAGTCCGCTGGGTAGGCTGGTAGACTGATCCATCCAGCACACATCTAAGTGGACACGCCCATTTGTGATGTCAGAAGAGGCAGATTTTCAAAACGGCTCGTAACGGCTAATCACACTCACACCTGGTGGTATAATATTCAAATTCATAATGTCTTGTTAAATGTCATCTCGTGTGTTTGGAGGCCAGGGGGCTCAGCGGGTCTACCTTCAGTGGTCGGTGGCGTAGGGGGCGCATTGGGGCACGGTCCGGACAGGACGTTGATATCGTCCAGCGCCACGGTGCCACCGCCACCCGTTCCACCCTGATACACAAACACAAACTGCACACAGACACACAACCCTGTCACACACAATAACATATCATGCATAACATTACAGAGCAGAAGATGTGCCAGACTAGTATTTTTTTTAAGTTACATTTTACAGTGAAATGGATGCAAGACATTGCTGGCGTGTTATTTTTTAAACAAAGTATAATTCACATAATTTAATTATAAATTATGGGGATTCCCGAATCTTTTATTGCTTTATTTCCATGTTGTGGGCATCTCTTCATCCTAAAAGGATCCATTAACTAATGGTAAATTAAGTACATTTCTCAAAATGAAACCAAACACTGAATGTCCCCGGAGAGATGATTGATAAGTTGGGAATAAATTGAGTTATGCGTGTGCTTGATGATAGATTTATTACCCAGAATGCATTTCCGTGAAGAACAGGCACGCTAGCCTCCAGCCACGTGTGTCCTTGGTTACCATCCTTATTCCAAAGTAGAACTCCTTCCCCTTCGCCGCTGTTGTGCATTTTCCTGACAACGACATGTTTAAAGTTATAAAACAATATATATGGAATTCTTTGTCTGTACAGTTTTTAGACATCTATAAAAAAAAACGCTATTCACACCTTGCGCACTTCTTGCACTATTTATAGTGACTAGAGAAAGATTTAAACTACGTTACTTACCTGTCATTTATATACACCTGCAGAGTGCCCACATCACTACCATTCATATGGTACCAAAAGTTGAGACAGTGCCCTCCAGTGGCGGCTTGGAGTAAATCCCCTCGCAGGGACGACACCGTTCCCCAACCACCAACATAGGTGTCAATATGCACATAGTAACCTATCATAAAACAGGACAGTGTTGGTGTATGAAACCATGAACAAAGTACAAATTAGGGATTAAGCAACAACAAAAGACAAAAGAAAATAACATGATTTAAAAAAATCATGTTATTTTCTTGTGGGTGGGCTTCTTTGATTACCCTGATCTGAGTCGGTGGTGTGATCGACGTCGGGCCCGTTGCTGGGGTGTGGGGAGGCTCCCCGGCCCCTGAGCCAGCCCCCCAGGTCCGCTCCTCCACCCAGGTCCTCTCCTCCACCCAGGTTGCTCCAGTCACACAGGCTGCTCTCAAAGTCGCAGTGGCCCGGCGGGGGGCAGGGTTGGTGGGTGACCTGGACGTCGTCGAAGGCCATGTCCCCGCTCTGGGTGGGGCCCTCACTCACGCCTTCCACCACGATCTACGACCAGAGGACCGATCTGTTCATATTGGTCCGCTCTGGATGTGTAGCACCATCTAGTATAAAAGGCTATGATTGTAATAAATCTATTATTTATTAATATTTTATTTATTTACTTATTTTCATAGCATCTAAGCATTAACTCTCACGGAAAATATCTATCATTCATAGAGTCTGTCGATATAAGATGACGCCCCAACACATGCAATGAATTCAATCAATATCGATATCAATATCGCCGATAATTCCTGAGCGTCTGTTTGGGTCCAGGCTTCGGCCCGGATCTCAAGGGGGGATCGAACAACGGACGCGTCCCCCCGGTCGGACATCGGTCCTGGGTGTGCCGAGCCAGCCTCCCCATCCACCCAGCTCCCAACCCGTAGCAGGCATTTCCATAATGTACTACAAACCTCCCAAAACATAAACAAACCCCCTGTTACTCGCCCCAGCGCGGCGGGGGGGGGGGGGGGGGGGGGTAAGGATGGACTGACCCGGTATGGCAGGGGGTGGTCCCCCAGGGGGGCCTGGGCGAACCTCCACATGGGGCTGTGGTCCCCGGAGCCGAACAGCAGCAGGGTGTCCTGGCCTGACTGGCTCTGACGGTACACGTTCAGGGTCCCCACGCCTGGGCCGTGCATGTGGTACCAGAGCTGCAGGCACCCTCCATTCACTGAGGCACACACACATACACACACAGGCACACACACACATACACAGGCACACACAAACGCACAGACACACAGGCACACACAAACATGCACACACACACACACACACACACACACACACACATGCACACACACACACACACACACACACACGCACACACACAGACACACACACACACACACACACACACACACACACACACACACACACACACACACACACACACACACACACACACACACACACACACACACACACAGGGACAGAGTTATAACCAATAACAATAAACAATAACACTTTGGACTGGGAATACTATGAATGCATTTACTTTTTGTGACTTTTGTTTTAAATCTCCATTCGCTGCTGTAAGTGGCCACAAATCGTTTTTGTACATTGATTTTAGTTGTAGTTCATGTTTTTACCCACAAGGGAGAGCTGTTTGGGCACAATTGTACTGACGACATTCAGAGGCGGTCACAGGTGTGTTGATTGGGGAAGAGTCAACTGTGATTTATTATTTATGGTCCCGTGTTCATATTAGCTTAAATTGCAAGTGCATGTTGTGTTGACTTCTGATCGCCATCACAGAGGTCTTGGAGAACCTCTACTTCAATTTGAAACCAAATGAATAATACGTTAAGCATGCAATGAGCACTCGTGTATACGATCAATGAATGACACAAATCAGTGAAAATATCAGTCAGAGATGGAGACTGGCCCCACGTAGGTGAATCAGGTTTATATTGACATTATATCAATGGTTTATACAGTCTGACGGTCCATCTTTAAATTAATTATTTTCATAGGCCACTGAGCAATTGTTTAAAACCACAATGGTTTTGCTAGAATTCCTGTTCCCGCTGAATGATCCGTAATTGGCCAGGCTTGTATGTCACTCAAGACCTCATCCTAACAAGAAGGTGGTACTGTCCCTGTCTTTGGAAAGGCTTTCTTTGCGAGATTATAACAGCACTTACAACAGCCAGCAGATGGATAAACACACAGCCGTGTACCAACCTCATGCTCCACCCATTCCTCACTCTTTTGAATCCATTTTCTATCTACCCCAGCATGCTCCTCTCTCCACAGACGGTACTACGACCGTTTCCACATCACCTGCAGTGAACCAGGGTGAGGCCATCTTGGTTCTGTGCCCAGACAGGTCCGAGGCCTTGGAGGGCAGGAGGTAGTAATGTCCCCAGTCCGTGTGGGTGGTGTGGTCGGTGACAGGGCCGGTGTTGGGGTTGGGGCTGGGGCCCGACCATCGGACCCAGCCTGAATTGTCGTTTGCTTCCTGCTGCCAATTACAGCTCCCCGTCTCAAAGTCACACACATCTAGGAAAACCACCGGTGTTAACAGGTGAGCCGTGTGCTGGCAGGAGATCAAACTGAACAAACATGTTCATGAGCGGGCTGGAGGTGGTTGTAAAGAGAGATAAGATGTCAGTACAGTAAAGTGGTCAGGGAGGGCCCAAGGGGTTAAGGGCCAAACTGCAAACGATTGTTTTAGCGATCCAACACGGCTCATCTACTGTATTCTCAAGGCTTTAAATATGTTGATTTTTCCCATACATTCTGCAACCTTTTTTCATATTTTGCTTGTCCTGCCCTTGATTAAGGTTCTGATAACGACGGGGGATATTGTCAAAGACCCCAATATGTGAATAAAATATATACAGTTGTGTAAATAGGGGTAAAATGTTTTGGACTACGGCAACGCTGACATCTCCGCCGTTTCTGTATCTACTCATTCTCTAAACCCCCTAGGAACACTTCGGCCCACCTGAGCGAAAGCAAAAGCCTGAGGCAACGTGCACCGGCACGACCACGACCACGTGCACACATCGATCACCGGGTACCTGAGGCGGCGCACGGGCCGCTGACGAGCTTGACGTCGTCGACGGCGATGTCGCCCGTCTCCCCGCCCACCCTGGCCTCCAGGATGGCCAGGTGGACGCGTGGCTGATCCGTCACGTGAAGCCGGCCCATCTGCCAATCACGACCCTGGCTCCCGTTGAGCTGCCATGCCTGCAGGAAGGAGAGCGCGGCACTGAGTCACGCAATCGCAATGAGGATGTGAGCACTCTGTCCATTATTGGTGATGTCGCAAACGCGCAATGTCACAACTGTGTGAAAGGTATGATCGGGAAAGGTTCAAACGCATCTGAAACGTTTTCCTGCGTGTTTCTCAACCCGACCCCCCGAGTGTGATATTTTTTTTGCATAGATAGCAGCAGGAAGTGAGTACAATGTTTTTTTTTAGGCACTGTCACAAGATATCCTGGCAAAAGCCAGAAGCAAACGCTGAGCGCTGTTTAACGCCCATCTAGATGTGTGGACCTAGGCGGGGGAGAGACAATACAACATAATATAGTTTGTACCGTTGTTTGCTCATAGGGGTCGACCTTCTGCAGGACCACCCTCAGAGACCCCACCGTGGCTCCATACATGTGGTACCAGAAGGTGAGGCAGTACCCGTCTTCACCAGCAGGGGCCAGCAGCTGAGACTTTAACCAGGCCACGTTCCCCTTTTGACTTGGCGGGGAACTCTCTATATACAAGTACTTCCCTGTGACAAAATCAAACAGTGGTTAAAAAAAGCCTGAGTGAGCACTTTTTTTTACATGTTGCCTAATATTTGAGCGCAGGCGACGATCATAAGTGAATGCATTCTGTACGTGGTTCAACATGCGGTATCACACCCCTCTGAGTAAACCCTGTGTAAAGTGTAGAGGCCTATCCCAGGTGAAGCTGACCGGTGCCGTTGGTGTGGTCTCCGGAGGGCCCCGTGTTGGGAGTATCTGTAGGGCCAGAGGTCCTCAGCCACTCCAGCTGCCCTTGGGACCCCTGCTCCCAGCCACACAGACCTTCCTCAAAGGTGCAGCTGTAGTTGGACAGAGCTGATCGAGGAGAACACCGAAAACAGACACAAATCATCCTCCACACGGCGAACCAGCCAACCTTCCCCCTCTCTCGTAGGGGACTGACCAATCAGAACGGGGCACACGATGGGCCGCGCGTGTCTTGCCGATGACTCATTGTTTACCTGGGGGCTGGAAGGATGCTTCGCAGTTCACGAAGGAGATGTCGTCCAAAGCTACAGTTTTATTCACCTTGCTAATGAAGAACAGCTGGAAAAGATCAACAATCACATTCACTTCAACATCAACTCTACATAAGCCTTAATATGTATGTCTGTATAGTGTCAATAAGTCCTGTCCGTAGTACTATTTATGTCAATATACTTGGCGGGTTCAATATCTATATTAACCCACCCTGTTACTGTACATACATAGACCTGGTACATGTCCTTTCACCCAAACAGTGAATCCAAGCAACGCAAGTGAACACATTTCATGAAATTGCATGTTTCTATGCATAAAAATACAGGACACACGCACGCACACACACACCGACACCCACACACACATACACACATAAACACACCAACACAAAGACGCACACACCGACACACACAAACCCACAGACACACAAACACTGACACCCACCGACACACACACACCGACACAGACACGCAAACCGACACTGACACACACACAGAGACACAGACGCACACCGACATGACACACAAACAGACACAGACACACAGACACACACAGACACGACAGACACACAAACAGACACACACACACACAGACACCTTATATGGCTGGAGGTGTTGGCCAAGCGGCAGGGACTCGTAGGCCCAACGGGAGACAGTGTTGTGAGGGCGTGACCACAGCGTTGCTTCACCGGCCCCGGCTTGCTGCATAAGCACTGCCAGTGACCCAGCTCTCTCACTGCTCATGTGGAAGTGAAACCTGGGTGGGTGGGGAAGTGAGGCACACATGGGGGGGGGGGGGGGGTGGGGGGAGGATCAGCGAAACAAGCGGGAAGGAAGGAAGGAGGCTTGAGAGAACATTCGAATTGGGAAGGGGAGGTTGAGGTTGGTCAAAAGGGAGGGGGAAGGGGAGTGATTGAGCAATTTTACACGCTCCGAAATTCTGAGGACGTGAATGAATAAGCGTGCATGTCGGGAAGGAAAACAAACAAAGCAGGTTTTTGTGCAACTCTAACACTTAAGAGTGAGTGGGTGAGCGACGCCCACACTGCCAAAACCTCGAGCACATGGATGAATTGTCTTGAGCACGTAGAAAAAAACCAAGGCTTTTGTGCACACCAGACACTTTGATAGCTGCAGCGGTTTATCTGCACGACACCGAGTCCGCGGGGGGGCGGGGGTTGTTGTGACGGCAATCACTTACCGCATCTGACAGTAGGCGGACGAGGCCGGGAGAAGGGGACTCGAGAGACGAGCCTCATCAAGCGCCCTCCCAGGAACGGGCTCCACTTTCATGTAGAAGCCTGGTTCAAAAACAGAAATCAAGACCCTAAAGGGCTGATTATGGTTCCATGTCGACACAACCACGAAGGACCACGCAGACGCTCCGACGCAGTCGTGAACCTGTTTTGGTCCTGCGTCGGGTTTTAGGGAGCGGACCGGGTTTTTGGAGGGCGCAGGTCAGGCCCTTGCGGTGGACGCCACGAGGGTCCGCAAGGACGCAATGGGTCCGTAAACCCCCTTGCATTGCATCCATGTTGAACCGTAATCTGACCTTTATTCTCTCAGCCACGGTCTGCGTACTGATACCGCCCCCCAGACAGTTTCTACGGGCGTAGCTAACGGGTGGAGCTACTGCGTCCAAGCCGAACTCAGGCCCCGGGGCCCTCACTGCTTTTGAGGCTTTGTTACAGATTAAGGTGAGGAGGGAGAGGAAAGAGGGCGGGGCTAGGGTCACCTGTCTGTGAGGTGTGGTCGGTTGGGGGAGGGGCTAACGTCACCTGTCTGTGTGGTGTGGTCGGTCGGGGGCGGGGCTAACGTCACCTGTCTGTGTGGTGTGGTCGGTGGGGGGCGGGGCTAACGTCACCTGTCTGTGTGGTGTGGTCGGTCGGGGGCGGGGCTAACGTCACCTGTCTGTGTGGTGTGGTCGGTGGGGGGCGGGGCTAACATTACCTGTCTGGGTGGTGTGGTTGGTTGGGGGCGGGGCTAACGTCACCTGTCTGTGAGGTGTGGTCGGTGGGGGGCGGGGCTAACGTCACCTGTCTGTGAGGTGTGGTCGGTTGGGGGCGGGGCTAACGTCACCTGCCTGTGAGGTGTGGTCGGTGGGGGGTGGGGCTAACGTCACCTGTCTGTGAGGTGTGGTCGGTGGGGGGCGGGGCTAACGTCACCTGTCTGTGAGGTGTGGTCGGTGGGGGGCGTGGTCTGGTTGGTGGCCCTCTGTCTCAGCCACCCGCGCGGCCCCTGGCTGCTGTCGTTCCACTGGCACTGGTCCCTCTCGAAGGTGCACGGACCTGGACACACACACAAACACACATACACACGCACGCACACGCACATACAACGACAGTCAGACACACACACACAGACACACACACATACAAATACACATATACAAACACACACACACACACACACATAGATACACACACACACACAAACACACACACACAAACACACACACACACACACACACACTCACACACATGCACACACATAAGAATGGACATGAGCTAATTTCTGAATGATATCAACGTAGAGTGGAGGAGGCGATGGCTTCATACAGCAGAACTTGATTCTCAAGTAAATGCGCAAAGTATTACTAATGATTTATAGACGGTGACATGAATGCCGGTCTAGTCGTTTTGACCCTTAACCCCCGTTACGATGAACACACGTTAATGTCGCATCGTGTGTCATCTCCGTGAAACGTCTTGGGGGCTGAAAAGTGAGAAACACACGACGTGATTCATTCCAACAGGATATGCATGCGAGTTCATATCTTGTGGACGTCGGAGAAGTCGTCTTACTTCCGTAACTCCGAACACACTGAGCCCCAGGCCAGACATCCCATGCAGTGTATCTGTGGCGGGACGTTAAGGCCTGCTCACTAGTCCTGTAGTCAGGGTGGAGGAGGCTTATGGGAGGGGGGATGGGGGCGATAGAGGTGTTGGGGGTCCTCACCACAGGTGTCCTCGTCCTCCCCTAGGGGGCAATCCAGCCGGTAGTCACACTGCCTGCTCGCCGACACACATGGAGTTCCCTCCGATCGCCAGCAGTGGAACTCGTCGTCCTTTAAGGCCGGCGGATAGAAAGACGCGCATGCATTAATGAGCGCAGTAAACCTGCGATATTTTGCTTTTTCACTATTATTTGGTCTTTTCGGGATCGTTTACTATGTGTAATGTTGATAACGATAATTATTATAATGGTAAATATGATGAAACCATATCCACTACAAACTGCTTGGTTGTCAATTCCTCTCTCTTCCTAAAGTGTTGCTCAAATTGCAAATTTGCCCACCATAATTATTCACATTGAGAATAATGTTGGCTGCAGTGAAAAAGTTACAGAATAGGGATTAGAGGTATGATAGAATAGTAACTTCATAATGGCCATAAGGAAATATAATCAATAGCATGAACATACGATATACACACATACTCAAAAATAGGAAGGTTTTCCAGTGCTCCTCAACTGTTCTTTGCCCTCAATTATTAAGCAGCCTAACACAATTTGTAACCTTTCCCCTAAAGTCTCAAAGTCTAAACGATAGCACTGCTGGCGAGTAATAATTATGTCTAGACCAACGTGGCATTCATATTCTGAGGAGCTAGACCTGACGCTAGAACCCTAAAATAAAAACGAAATACTTATAAACACTTTGTGTAAAATGCACATTATATACATATAATCATTATAATCAAGCGCCCTTGGGTACCTTGAAGGGCACTATGTACATTTAAGTTATTGTTATTATTATTATTATAATGCCACATCATGGCTTTCAATCTTATTTATGAATGAATTGCTACGGCTGACTTGCACAGACAATGTGTGCAGTGAACCATGTCTCAGACTAGTTTTTAATATCTCAAAGGGTTTTACCTTACAGGGCGGCCCAGTGTCAAAGAGGCAGCTTTCCGAGAAAGACACGTCGTCCAGGGCAACCAACCCCGAAGCATGACCTCGCTCGTAGCGGAAAACTATCTGCAGGATTGTTATCAATGTCAATATCAATAACACTAAAGTAGTATGACCATAGTCCGTATTCAAACCAGCTGTTAGAATAAAAGCGGGCAACAGTCTGTCATCTCTGAATGGGGGATTTCAGATCATTTATTACCTATTTATTATTTATTAAAGATATTTTTATAATATTCAATTTCTTTTTAAAACCTTGAAAGAAAAAAAAGAAGAATATGCAATATTATATGCTCTATCGACTCAACAAAGAAAACCACATTTTTCTCTAATTCTTTACCAAGCATTACTAGATCATGATGATCAAATCAAACGCCAGGAGCAGCATCATGCAGGGGTGCCTAGTCCTTCATCCACACTCAGCGACCCAGACACGTCCACACCCGCGCCGGCGTCTACACGCCATCTGCCCGCGCCCACACGCTGACCTTGCTCGGAGCCGAGGAGGAGAAGGTGACCTCCGCCCTCTGCCAGCTGTAGCTCTGTGATTGGTCCCTGAGCCACAGGGCCGTGTCGCCGCCACTGCCAGATGGCCACTGCGTCCTGGCGTGGAGGCTGAGCCGGGCGGTGGAGTCGTCTCGGCTGAAGTGGTAGAACCTCACCTGGGCACGCGCGTGGGGAGCAGCGAGGGGGGGGGAGATACGATATGATTGTGCACGATTAAGGAGGATAACAGAACAGAAAAGTTGCACTTGTGACCTTGTAAAGTTGTCTGGCTTGTATGTGTTTTGACTTATGGATGGATTTCAGAAAAGTAAGTCCGATAGAGAGAAAGGAAAAAAATGACACTATTCACTGAGTGCTGCTTTGATACAATCGACATGATGGTTGTGCTGTTGGCGTTTGGTTGTAACTCTCCCACCCTTAAGCTGAATGAATGCACACACTCTGTGCTCCAGACCTCTGTGCTCCAGACCTCTGTGCTCCAGACCTCTGTGCTCCAGACCTCTGTGCTCCAGACCTCTGTGCTCCAGATCAGCAGTGTTTGCGTGGGGGGACGTGTGAGGGCGTACTTACGCTGCAGTTGGCGCTCGGAAGCAGGGTGTGGGAGATGAGCTCTCCGGGCGGTCCCGTCAAACTCCCAGGCCCCGGGACGACATAGTGACCTGACAAGACACACACAGTACTCTGTTCATCCAGCTGACCATATCCATCCATTCACCAAATCAACCGGTCATCTATCCATCCAACCGTCCATTGATACATATCCGTTCAGAGATACCCAAATGGAAAAGGCTTCAAATTAAACCAATAACCAACACCTGGTTTGAAGACCTTTAAAAGCTAGATTCATTCTGGCATTCTGCCGTGGGGCATGAAGGTGAACCTCTTACCAGCGTTTGTGTTTTGTGTATGGTCCCGTGGGGGCCCGTGCATGGGCCAGGCGTCAGTGGCCGTGTGCCAAGTCCACCCACTTCCTGTCCAGGAACACAGGCCCTGCTCGAAGCTGCAGCGCCCGGCCTTCCCGTGTTGCTCTGTGAGCAACACACAGAGAGAGTGTGTGACCGGTTGTTTCTTTCTAATAAATGTCATGGTAAAAGTATTCTACAATTACACACACACAATCACACACAAACACAAACACAGAAAAACACACGCATACATACAGACGGATACACACAGACAGACACACAGACACACAGATAGACACAGATACGTACACACACACACAGCACAACAGGAGCATCTTACCACAGTCTGCCTCATCAGACTCATCTCCGCAGTCATCAGTGAAGTCACACACTCGGTTGCGTTCAACGCACACCCTGTTGTTGCAGGTGAACATCACCTCAGGACATGAAGGCTGGGGATCTGGAAAAATCCACACATTAATAAAATTGAATAACACAGACAAAACCTGGATCAGATCCCCAAGGAACGGCTCATCGTTACTAAACGGAACCAAGAGTTGAGCTTGCTGCTTTGTGTGTGTGTGTGTGTGTGTGTGTGTGTGTGTGTGTGTGTGTGTGTGTGTGTGTGTGTGTGTGTGTGTGTGTGTGTGTGTGTGTGTGTGTGTGTGTGTGTGTGTGTGGCAGAAAGAACAAGCAGAATACGTCAGTACTTCAGCTTGATTAAGCAGAAAGAAGCGGTGCGGTCCGTTAAGAAAGCAAAGAGGCTATGGGAGCGCAGGAAGTAGCGGTTAGCCCCGTGGGCCTACCGGGCAGGGTGCAGTTGGAGAAGCTGACGTCGTCGATGGCCACGTCCCCGAGGTGGCTGAAGCTTCGGACCGCCTCGAACGAGATGGAGAACTGGTGAGGGACGCGGGCCACCCGGACCTCCCCGTGAAGCCAGTGGTTCCCCTGGTCCCCGGACAGCCACCACAGGGGAGTGGACCTGGTGTCCGTCCCCAGCACCACCAGCAGGCCCCCCATGTCTGTCCCGGGGGTAGACAGACGCACATCGGAATGCCTAGCGTTTGAACAGGTTGTATGGACCCGTTGTCTGCTGTACAACGTGTCTGTACAATGGCGTTGTGTAAGCAAACACACGCACTTAAAAAAACCTTTTTAAAATTGTGATTCTCAAAGAAATGGACTAGGCTACTTCTAGTAAACGAAGGGTTTACTGCAACAACAAAAGCATTTATCAAGCCCGGAATAGGAAGCTAGGGAAAAGGAAGGTCAAGGAGGCTATATATCATCAGGGTGAGCCTGGGCCAAAATAATAAAGATAACAGACTAACCTTTAAACTAAATATTTGTTAAGGTCATTATTAAGTTCATAGGAAAGAAAATACATAGCATAGTACACAGCTACTTCTAAATAAATCCCTTTTTTGAAACAGCATAGGACAACAACCAAATATTTGGTTGCTGAGATTGTATTACTTCCATGTTAAGATTGTATTACTTCCATGATAAAACTGACGTTTGAAACTGCGTCCATAGCAACGTAAACTTTGCATACTTCTTGGGATTGGCCTTCCCAGCATTATTATCCTTTTATATGATCAAGGTCTCTTTCAGCATCTATGACCAGTGGCCTGTCATTCATAGAATGCCGTAAATGACCAATCAAAAAGGAGTATTCAACAAGACCCCGAGAGTCACCTAACAGCTGCTCCTGTGGTGTAATCGGCCAGCATGGCTACTGATATGACCCTTACCCTGCCTTTAGCCCTGCTAAGTTGCGAGTTTGCGAGCATCCTTTTGCCAATACAATCTTTCATAATATACAAGCATGGTATAATGCAATAAAACTAAACCCAAAGGAATGAAAACAACTTAAATAACGATGCAAATAAATTAAATAAGATGTCCGGTAAATAATGGTACAATAAGATCCCATGGATACAAACGTAATAATGCTAGCTCAAATGTTTTGTCAGCTAGAATGTATGCTATGTAGTTCTTCCCATGTAGAACTACATCCCTTGCCATGTAGAACTACATGGCAAGACACACGCACACACGCACGCGCACAAGCACACGCACACGCACACGCACACGCACACACACACACACACACACACACACACACACACACACACACACACACACACACAGGTCCATACCTTTTCCATACATATGGTAGTAGAAGTGTAGTGTACAGTCTGCGCTGGCCTGGTTCATGGTGGGACTTTGCAGGGTGGCAAAGCTGTTCTCTTCACCTTTGTCTGCCTCCACCGCCATGTACCAACCTGAGAGAACCGCACAGAACAGGCCATAATCAAAGCTTAGCCGTGTCTGTATTAGTGGAAACTAGCAGAAGCTAGTTTTCAGCGATGTACCGTGTTCGGCCAGAGGTGGCGCTGTTCCTGCGGTTTTCGATTGCAGTGTTCTATTGCGCTTTGAAAAAAAAATCGTACCCAGCTCAGTTCCCAGTGTGTTGTCCACAGACGGTCCGGTATTCTCACTCAGAGTTGCGTTTCTGTTCCTGAGCCACTGAAACTTACTGGTACTGACGTCCAACCAGTCACAAGTGTCATTCTCAAAGGAACAACCCGTAAACCCCTCGGTTGTTTCATTCCCTGCGGGAAAAGACAGTCTCAGAAAACAGCGAGAAAACCGTGGAATGATTTGATCGCCCTGTCCGTCTGTCTGTCTTTTAGGTTTTAGTACCTGGGCATGAACCCGGTTTGATGCTGATATCATCAACAGCCACGAAACCACCATCTAGGGACTCTGCCTCGATCATCACCTGAATGCATCATCGTCGAAGAGGATTTTAGGTCATGGCCATTCAATAGAATACATGCTTTTAAAAATAAAGTACAAAATGATCATTACAAGGGAATAACAGGGAATACATTCACATGAGCAATCCAGCATTCATCAAACAGTTGACTTTATATTACAGCGTATTGCCAATGGTGGGTACTGTGGCTACCTGGAAAGGTTTGGAGCTGGATACAGAATCAGAGAGCAGGGTCCATCCAGGGCCTGAGTGGTTAGTTTGAAGCACTAGTTGCTTTTCCTCCAGCCCTGATAGTATGAATACACGCAATGTACCCAAGTCACTGTAAAAGAGTAGAAGAATGTTATGGTTCCAAAATAATCAGCAATAGCAATAAACATCTTTTCTCCAATAATAATTTTTCGCCTCATAGTATCTCACATCTTTTAACATGTAATCATCTCTGAAGCTCATCCCTATCATAATGTGGCTTTTGGTATATATACTTATCTCGGATTTAGTGGTCTTTTATCACATAGCAGAACTTTTGGGGCATAAATCCTAGGCTGAAAACCGGAAAATCAAAACAAAACAAAAATGGCGAAAATAACCTGCAAAACCGCATTCCCCAAGACTTAAGTTTGTCTGCCATCTGACTTTAGATAGTTATCGAAAGTATATGTATAAGGCTTCAGTGCTTGTCTCCAAATGCAGACACAACACTAGACGTGACGCTATTGCTAAGCACCATCTATGTGCTTTCAAATATTTACTTTTGATTTAGACATCTGGGCAGTTTGGTATATGGATACCGACAGTTTGTGTTTGTGTGTGTGTGTGTGTGTGTGTGTGTGTGTGTGTGTGTGTGTGTGTGTGTGTGTGTGTGTGTGTGTGTGTGTGTGTGTGTGTGTGTGTGTGTGTGTGTGTGTGTGTGTGTGTGTGTGTGTGTGCGTATTCCTGTATGTGTGTGTGTGTGTGTGTGTGTGTGTGTGTGTGTGTGTGTGTGTGTGTGTGTGTGTGTGTGTGTGTGTGTGTGTGTGTGTGTGTGTGTGTGTGTGTGTGTGCGGTGTGCACTATGGCTTTGCATTGAATGGCAACAAAGAGTGCAGGAGGTGATTCATGAATGGCACTGGGCTGCACATCCTGAGGAAGTGGATTCAAGGCGGATGCAAGCCAGCAGAAAACTGCCATCTCCGTATTTCAACATAGGTTGTACATAGAGGGCTCTATGTACACACAACACCCAATCTACTTTATATCATTTTAACTTCATTCATTTTCCATTTAATAGAAAACCAGGCTGAAATCAATGGCGTCAACATTTATAAGAAAAATGGACTCTTTGACATGAAAGCTGGCTACAGTGGGAAGGAGTAAACAACCGAAGGTCTTCATCGGTAAACAACCGAAGGTCTGACGGTCTCCCCTTTAGCCTTTAGCCGAGTGCTGATCTCAGTCCAGAATGCAGAACTACTAGGTAGGTTCTCACCTGGTGGATGTGTGGTACCAGAGGGCCAGACAGGCCAGCTCCTCTCTCTGGTGGATCCACTCAGAGAGCACCTGGGCCCGACTGGGCTGGCCCTGTGGCAGGGCTGAGCTCAGCAAGAACCCACCTGAGGGTGACAGAAAACACAGCATATTATTATACAAATGTATTATTCATAATACTGCGCCACGTGTGAAGATGCCCCAAAGTTCTGCTTCCTGCTTCCTGAAATGACTTCTCCATGCTGAAATAGTGGTTTTAATAATCAGCATGTAGTTGTACACAGCATCAACTGTTCGTACATCAGAATTTATACTTGCGATAAAGAATATTTATTAGTTATTTTTTCTTGTCCTCCACAATGTCGACTTCAAGCTACTGCTAATGCAATTTCCTTCGGGATTAATACAATCTTATTCTATCTTATCTTAAACACAGATAATAGTCATTATTATATATTGGTTGCCGGTGGAAAATAGATGTGATACTTTTAAAGACCCTAATGAAGAATGTAGCTTTCTGCTTTGTAAAACGCTAGCCTGCTAGAATGATATTGATGGTACTAGATATGGCTATTGTGCATATCATCAAAACATGTAATGTATTATTTTTTTCTACGATATTGTCTTAATAGATTCTATGTTGTTATTTCAAATGTGTATTTCTTTCTACTGTCCTGTACTTCTCCCATCCGGCTGTGGAAAAAACACATTACCCGTTTGGGATGAAAGAAGCTAATTTTATCTTATCTTTAAGGCACAAATTGTGAAAGTATAAGCAGTGCAGAATGAGTACTGAGTAAACTATAGCACCAACTTTTATCAAATTATAAGATATACAAGTTATAACAATAAAAAAACAACAATAAGGCGTCCTTCTAATGTTGGGGCCGGGCCTTAAACGTCCTGTCCAACGCCGCCCCCCTCCCTTACCCTCGCTGGTCTCCGTGGTGTGGTCGGCCGGCGGGCCCTGGAAGTGTCCGTTGGCGTGCACCCAGTCGTGGCCCCCCTCCACGGGGACGTTGACCCAGGTGCACGTCCCGGACTCAAAGTCACAGCCCCCCCGCGGGGCACACAGCCCGTCCGTCCATGAGACGTCATCGAGCAGTACCGTGGAGTTGGTGCTGGGATCCCGCAGCACACTGAACACCACCTGGTTAACACGGGTGCAATACAATGCTACTTCAATGCTAAATGGAAGCTTGTAACATTCATAAACTGCCAACTGTCAATTTGGTTGCCCTTATCCAGTGATTCAGTCATTACAGAGGCCTGCCTGCACTGCATCCCAATTTCATTGTTTAAATCCATGATGTAAGTAGTAGTGTTTTACCTTTTTACAATGATACTATTTTTCTCCCACCCCCACCCAGACAAATATTTGTTTTCAGAGTCCTTTTGCATCGCCCTGCTTATCCACGTGTTTGTGCCTTGGATGTCACTGACCAAAGAATGCTGGCGGAAGAGGAGGCAGACCCTGAGAGCTCACCGAAGCAGCCGAGCAATGACACCTTTTTAAATCATGTGTTTTGGATGGGTGTCAAGGGAACCGACTAACTAATCTATACGCGTTGACCACACGGACGATGGTGAGGAAGGCCGAACGGACGCTGAGCTCACCTTAAACTTGCCGGTGGAGGACACGGTGAGCTCCGCCACCTCCCAGCCTGTAGAGGGCGCTCCGGAGCGGCTCCACAGAGCAGAGCTGAGGTCGGCGCCCTGCAGCACGTGGACCGAGAGGATGTCAGCGGTGCCCGCCTGCAACCAGTACCTACAAGACACACACACGTTTATTTATGTACACACACACGCACATGCAGGCGCATGGCACACATGCACAGAGCACATACAAAGACACACACACACACACACACACACACACACACACACACACACACACACACACACACACACACACACACACACACACACACACACACACATCGTGCACACACAAAGAAAAAAAAGAAAAACACAAACACACACACACAAACCCAACACAAAAGAAGGTACAATATATATATATATATATATATATATATATATATATAGATAGACACATGCACACAGACACACATACACACAAAACACCCAGCCCCCACCCCCCCCCACACACACGTAGAAACACGCACACACACAACCACAGCTTTGAATGTCCGGCGTGCCGTGCGGCCCAGAGAACATACCAGAACCGTATGCACGTCCCCGTCGACGCGGGGAAGTCTGGTGTACGGAGATGAGCCACTTCCTCCTGCTGCCCCTCCCGAACATGCACAGTCATGAAGAACCCTAACCGGGAAGCAGCAGAGACCACGCGACCTCTTTCATGTTAGAATGCACTCTTCATATCAATCAGCATTAATCACAAACATGATTATGGAAACTTGTTGTTTTCGATTTTTCAAGATTTATTTTGTGCTTTTAATTAGAGAGTGAGCTGGACAGGAAGGTACGGCAGAGAGAGGGGAGGACATACAGCAAAGGATCATGGGAAGGAATCGAACCCGGGTCACTGGATCAGGACAGGGCCTATATGGTACGCGCTTTACCCAGGGTGCCCCCTGTTTGCATGTTTTTGAAGATGCTGCCGGTCAGATTTAGGTTGATAATTTGCGTAGTTTGTTATAAATGCCATAGATATCAATCAGCTAGTGGTGAATGAAGTGGTCTGTGAGGATGTCTGCTTCAAGTTCAATGAGTCTGCGCCTGCCTTTGTATGAGGATGCAAAATGCAACCAGTATTTCTAGAATGGCTGCATAAGCAATTTACACAAAAATATGCTGACCCGCGGTATTTTAACATAAGGGAGAAGGAGAGTCAAGAAGGCTTGCCCCTTCACATTGGCGGGGGGGGGGGGTTAACTCACAAGTTTGTTGTTAGCTGCTGTTATCTTTCTCTGTCACAGTATGATACTCAATGTATAATGTGTTTTCATGGGGCTCCATTGAAAAGTATTTCAAAAAGATATCAATGAAAGTGGAATTTGAATAACTTAAAAGAGTTACAATTCAAACCGAAACATGGAGCCAGAACTGAAATTTCTTCTCTCATCTGCAAATGTAAAAAATGTACCTACTGCAGCTTTAAGTTAGGTTAAGTTCTTTGCTCAGACCACACACCATTTCACCTTCGGACCTTTAAAATCTACACGAATACTCTGCTGGCCTGGAGAGTACTGTTTGCACTCTAGAGTGAGTCGAAGCCATACTCACCATGCTCAGTTCCAGAGGTGTGGTCCAAATGTGTCTCCATCCCTCTTTGGCGAACCCACATATGATCCGCCTCAAAGTTGCACAAGTTTGAGTCAAAGCTGCATACATCTGAGAGAGAGCGCATCGACTCAACTCATTGACGATGAGGTTTAGTTGAAGTTATGTAAAGAACATGCATATTGCTGTGGACTGGTTTCCACTTACGACCGGCGGTGCAGATGCCTTGCCTCACCGTGATGTCGTCGATGGCGACAAACCCCCGGCTGCTGGTGTTCCTCCGGCCTTCAAACAGGACCTGTGAACCAGCCAATGGCGGTTTTTCAAAATGGCACTACCACTACAGTGATGACACGGTATAGCATCAAACTGTGCTTTGATGCTATACTTTGATGCGCGGTCATGCGTTCCAACACACCGACTGTTGTTAAACTATCTTTAAACTCATGGCTACCCCAATGTCATGTCTTTGAAATGATTATACTTACGATTGTCAAACACTTTGAGGAAGAGCCGTTTGAATGTTATAAGCCAGAAGTTGTCATATCAAGTACAAACTAATCTTCTTTTACAATGCTGGCTGCCTTCTATGGACAATAACAGCACAGTGATCACTCATATTTCCAGAAAAGCCCTTACCTGAAATATCATACCATTTACCCCTTAGACATGATAGTTATACCACGACTGAACGGTGGTGTTCAGTGGATGTTTGTTTGTTTGTCCCATTGTCTTTGCGCTCACCTTGACCACCTGGCTGGTAGAGATGGTCACCTGTGCGTTCATCCACTCTGAATCCTGACTGCCTTGGCGAGTCCAGGCCAGCCAATCAGAGTTCTTCTACAACAAACATCATCCAGTCATTCCTTTTCCGTAAGGAAAGAGAAAGACCATTGAAAATAAGAAAATACGAGATGAAATAAAGAAGACGTACATCTTGAACCACCAGGTCAAGACGAGGCACTGACGGTCCAAGCATGTAATACCAGAATCCCACGCAGATATCTGTTTGTTGTTCGCTGTGTAGAGGAAGATATATGACGGCCCTCTCGCCATCTTCAGATCCCGAGCCGTTTAACAGTATGTAGAACCCTGATATGGATATAGATTCACCGGTTGAAAGTAAAGGCTTAGGTTAATGTGAAATGGGCTGTTAAATTACAAACATTAGCATACATTAACAAACTCTTCACTTAACATAGGTACAACATGTCTGTATAGTTACCATTTTTGCCCTCAGTGGTGTGGTCATACATAGGTCCATCCAATGGCTGGTCCACTTGGAGACCCCTGCTTCGGATCCAGTCGATACCATCCGATGTTTCCTGGACCCAACTACACAGACCTAAAAGAGGATTAGAATATGGTATCAAGAAAAACCTTTATCAAGTTTTTGAAGTCTGTCATCGAACAACGGTGGCCTTAATTATTTGGACGTCAGAACAGTTTATACATTTCTATCTAAATCAATGTTTTTTATTTGTTGTTCTGGCATGATTTTTTTTGAAGTCATGAAAAATATATTGAACCATCCTGGGGAATTTGAAGGACAACACCTGAATGTGCCTGTCTGTTCAACAAACTATTATTCTGTTAGAAATGATTCACCACCCCTGCCTCACCTTGCCCAAAGTTGCAGTCCATCTGGGAGGGGGGAGGGCTGGAGGTGGTGGTGGGGGGATTCGGGGTGGTGGTGGGGTTGAGCTGAGCACAGGTGGTTCCCCTCATGATGTGGATATCATCAAGGGCCATCTTTTCTTTCCAGTCGATGGCACACTTGGCTTGCAGAACGATCTGGTTTTAATACGAAAAACGGTTATTTTAAGCTGCACTAAGAAACATTATTTTTATTACTTTGGCTTAAAAAAGTTTTTTTCATTTTGAGTATGAGGGTTAGCGGCTTTGTCTCTTGCTCAAATGCTTCTGAACAATGTAGATCAAAAGCTGCTATCAGGTAACTATGCTCAGCCCACCTTGATTTGATTGAATTGTCTCATTGTTCTCATGTATCTGGATACATAGCAATAGCCAGTTATCAAACACATACATGAGAACCCTGAGAGTCAAGCAAAAACCAATTTAAAAAATTCTAAACAAAGCACAATTTGCAGAATTTGACTTTAAGGCTTCAGACACAAAATAGAATGTTCCTGCAATCATTGCAATGATTCAATAAAACAGAATACAGGGAAGCTCGTGGTCTCACTTGGTGAACTTCTGAGGAATTATAATCCACCCTGGCTTGGATCCAAGTTCGGTTGGAGAATCCGTTGGTAGTCCACACTGCATGGAGTCCGGTTGAGTCATTTACAAACATCGTCAGCTCTATTTTGGTAGGGCCTGATGATAAGAAATGAAATAAATAAGAAAATATCGTGGTGCCGGCGGAGTGACCCCACAGCTTGGCACTCAGGTAAACCCCTTAAGAGACACGGGGTGCAGAAGGCTATTAGGATGGTGGACGTGCGGAAGAAAGTCCATCTATGGTGTGTTCTTTCTGGGCTAGAATTAGGGCTGGGTATTGCCAGGTACCTCACAATTCAATTCTATTAGATTCTTTAGGTCTTGATTCGATATCGATTCGATTCAATTCGATTCGATTCGATTTGATATTGATCAAATTGCTTCGATATCGATTCAATAATACGTGCAGATGACAAAAATACCTAAATATTATTTAGAATTAACCATTTCAAGATGAATTAACCATTTCATTGTACTTTATCGAGCAAAAAGGGAAAACACCATTGTATAATATCGTTCCTGAGCTAAACTTGCAGCATAAAAGTAATAATCAGAACATGGACAAATGTAAAAGGGCATGTACATTTAGACATACTCGCTGCTAGATAACAATGAATGAGTATGCTTCTTTTTTTATTTTTATGGAAATAATGAATCTCAAAAAAATTCTGAATCGAAATTGAATCGAGAGCAAAGAAATTGCAGTGCATTAATGCATCGATATTTTTACCCAGCCCTATAAACAACGCTGTTGACGGCATTTACTTTGGTATTGTGTAAGGTTTTTGACAAGCTCCTGAATTGAACTAGGCTATAAACAATGAAGAAAGGATTGGAAGATAGGTTTGTCGTGATCTACGTATGCTTATATGGATACACTCCACATTATTGAATATAAAATCAATTCCAAGAATATACTCACGGCCCCCTAAAAAACTCTCAGCATGGTGCCAGAGCTCCAGACAGCCGCTCTCGACTGCAGGCATTGACTCGGTCTCCAGGCGCGCTATCAGCTCCTCTCCTCGAGAGTCGCACGAAATCCTCACAAAATGTCCTGTAATAAGAGCACCAAGAAGATCATTCACTTTGTGTGTGTGTGTGTGTGTCTGCTTTTGTGTCACCAATACGAACAATGAACTAAGGGGATCCAGGGTCTAATAGCCTACCATTTGTACCAATCGTGTGGTCCTCTTCTGAGAGCCAGTCCCAATCCAGGCTGGAGTTGGCCGGCGGACTGTTCACCCAGCCACAGTAGTCCATCTCAAAGTCACAGTATCCTGCACAGGGAGCGCTCAAATATCTCTGACTTAGACTCAAGCAATGACATTGACTCCTTGTAATCAGTCACTTGGGAGATGTTTTTATTTAAATGGTTTGAATCGTTGAATACATTTTTGTGGTTATTTTCGCACAGGTAGCGGTTAGGTATCTTGCGCAGGGTCTCCTTCGGGTAGACTGAGGAGACCGCGGCGTTCAAACCCAAAACCATTTAGCTTGGAATCAGGTCGGGAGTGAGACTTCACTAGACCAAACTCTGCTCATACAAACCTTTACACGCAACCGCCCGTACCCTTACACATATGTAAACATTCAGCAAGACAGACATAGGCCTAGCTCCGATCATCCAAACACACAATTGACTATACCCAGGAGAGTGTGAATTGTGTTGGGGGCCCAGTACCTATTCTGACCAAGTTGAACGGACACAGCACTGCAGTAATAACTCACCTTCGGGCGGACAGATGTCATCAAGAACAATGATGTCGTCGATGACCACATCTCTCCTCGCACCGCTCCCGGCTGTGGCCTCAAAGAGAAGCTGCAATCCAAAGAATATCTTATTAGCTTTCGACATGAGTAGACAATGTGTGAGTTCTGATAAAGGTAGGTCTTTTGTTTTTCATTGATACATTTCAGCTGAACGAATACAATGAATGAATGAATGAATGAAAAAAATATTGCAAACTATCCAACTCGAAATTAATGTATTTCCTACAGTAAACCCTGCATTAAAAGGTAGTTTGATTAAGTTTTTATTATGAGAACTTCTGCTTTGTGAGACCCAAACAGGCCAGTTTTTAAATGGGGCTTTTTGGACCCTTTTAAACCAAGCCCCTATTGACTGTATAACCAGAACAGTGACCCGCCGTGTGCTGAAGTCTGAGTGCGTCCCCACCTGGTAGGGCGCCTCACGACTGTCCACCGTCACCCGGGCGTGCCTCCAGTGGCCTCCCTGGTCTCCGGTCCGCGTCCAGTTCTGCCCACCCAGGCTCCTGGGCACCTCGGGCGTCTGAACGGAGACGGTGAGCTGGCCCACGTCCTCGCCCTCCATGTAGTACCAGAACATCCAGCACTCTCCGCCCACTCGGGGCTCCATCACTGAGCTCAGCATGCCCACCGTGGTGCCGGCGGGGTGACCCCACAGCCTGGCGCTCAGGTAAAACCCTTAAGAGACACGGGGCGCAGAGGAGGCTTTTAGGATGGTGGACGTGCAGAAGAAAGTCGTACTTCATGCGTCCATCGATGGTGTTCTTCCTGGGCTATAATCATGGAGCTAACAAGAGTGCAGTGGATGAAAGATAGGAGGAGACTATATGGGACGAATGCTGGTACATCACTAGGTCTCAAACACACACACACACAAGCACAAACACACACACACACACACACACACACACACATACACATACACACGCACACATACAAACACACATACACACACAGACACACACACACACACACACACGCATGTGCACATAGACATGACCCGAGTTGGGATTGTATCCAAATGCTGACGGCCCATTGTGCCTCAATGATATCTATTGCATTATAAACTGTACATCCCTATCTATTATGAAAAATGTTGATTATTCTTTTGATATGTTTTTCATATACAATGTAGACATTTAAAAAAAAATCAATCATCAATCAGCCATCAATGCCTCACCTTGTTCTGTCCCAAGGGTGTGATCAGAAGCCGGGCCGGATGAGTTGGTGGGCTGGATCCCTCTGGTTCTTATCCAGCTGAAGTCTGGTTCAGCTCGGGGCTGCAGGCCGCAGAGGGAGGACTGGAAGGTGCACTCTCTCTCAGCCGGACAGCCGCTGGTGCTGCTGCTCACCTCTATGTCGTCCACGGCTATGCTCCCTTTGGTGTGATTTTCACCGGCCTCTATAATGAACTGGGGAGTACATGAGGGTGAGACGAAGGGTGTACATCACTGGATGGTTATGAAACTTCATTGTCAATATATATATATATATATATATATATATATATATATATATATGGTTATTCCGCTGTAGTTTAGATTTTTTGCATTTGTGTTAAATCCTTTTGACCTCTATGTGTTGAAACCTTGTCATCACAAACTTTCGGTGCAATGGTCCTCCATAAGTCTAACTTCAAGATCCACATGTGTCCTCAGATCCTCCATGTGTTTGGCAGAATTAAATAGCTAATGAGCTAAAAAGCATGAAGCCATTGCAATGCAGGGACTGATTGATTCACGGGTAGTGTATTCCTGTGACATATAATATCTGCTGCAGCTGCACAGACCCAGTGGCCCCAAAAGGAAAGGTTAAGGAAGCTCTGTGTCAAATCTGGACATTGGAGTTGAACCATTGAAGAGAACACCATGATAGAACCCATGATGTTCAACGTAGCATCTCTGTGTTGATCGTGTGTATCAAGATTGATAACGTGCCGCAACAGATAAGGTGCAACAAAACAAATCCACCAAAACACCTGTAGTGGACTTTGACTTTGGAAAGTGAGGTCAGCGAAGCGCCACTTGTTTCCCTGGGTTCCTTGTCTTATCCAAACCAGCGTCTCGTTTTCGCCCGCGCGTTTAGTAATGAACCTTAAAGAACCTGGAAATAACAAAGATGATTCATGAATAGACCGTAAAAAGGCCTCAGGCTTTGACACGACTTCAATCTGTGATAAAAATTAGATTAGATTAGATTAGATTAGATTAGAAAGAACTTTATTACTCCCCCGTAGGAGAAATTGGTTTGCTGCAACAGCCCAACAGTCCAGCACAAATGGGGATTATACTGTGTGTGTTCATAGTGGTTGGACACTTACCAATACTGTTGCCAAACATGTGGTACCAAAAGCTGACACATATGGCCTTGGTTACTGGCTGGGGGTAGCTGATGAGTCTCGCCGTTGAGGAGGTATCAAGGTTGTTTCTGGTTTCGATATTCATGTAATGACCTCATACAGAAATACATTGATTGTTACACACACACACACACACACACACACACAAAATGCTTAATGAGCATAATTGAAACTGTAAACTTTGCTACCAGTTAAAGGGTTGACCTCTCACCTTTACCAGTGGTGTGGTCGTATCCTGGTTCACCAAATCTTCCATTTATTTTCCACAAAAGGCGCTTGGTATTGTCCGCATACCAGGAGCAAGTGTCCTTCTCGAAGTCACACGTGAGTTGGTCTGATCCCGCGGGAACGTCCCACTCCCCGCAGTGCTTCAAGGTAATGTCGTCAAGCATGACATCACAGACATCTAGAAATGGGGCGTCGAATGAAAACTCCAGCTGTGGGAAGTTGAATATTGAAATGTAGAATTAGGTTTCTGCTGATGACTAGATGTTGAACGTATGAATAATTTTTTTTTATAATTTGAGGTTAAGTGGTTGACACCTAAAAAACATTCTTGAAGAAATACTTTTATCTTTAAATGTATGTGTATATAGTTACTTGATCCTACTCTGCCACTAGTAGACTTGTAGAGTATTATAATGATTCATTTTAGACGTTTAACTAATACAAATGTAAATGACGCTTTTCATCATCTTGTGTGTGTTGGAAATGCTTAATCTGAACACATTCAATGTAGATGACATGGAAATGTAAATTTTTCAATAACAACATTGAATCACTGAGCTGCGATAATTGCTATGATGGTAACACTGACAGAAAATGTGCATGTGAACAGACATTGAGAATTCCATATCAACACATTTGACAACAACGAGAGAGAAGAAAGCCTGTCTGTTTGTCTGTCTGTCTGTCTGTCTGTCTGTCTGTCTGTCTGTCTGTCTGTCTGTCTGTCTGTCTGTCTGTCTGTCTGTCTGTCTGTCTGTCTGTCTGTCTGTCTGTCACTGTCTGTGTGTGTGTGTGTGTGTGTGTGTGTGTGTGTGTGTGTGTGTGTGTGTGTGTGTGTGCGTGTGTGTGTGCGTGTGTGTGTGTGTGTGTGTGTGTGTGTGTGTGTGTGTGTGTGTGTGTGTGTGTGTGTGTGTGTGTGTGTGTGTGTGAAACTGTCACAATTTGAATGGGAAGCAGTGCTTCCATTGGAGTCTACGTTGAATTAGAAACAAGCTGCATGAGAAACAAGCAAATCAACCACGTGCTTGGCAGGCGGGAAGGCAGACCAGGCACCCCAGTGCAGATTGTAGACGTAAACGCTACCGTCGCATGCAGCCTGACAGACAGCTCCACTAACCTTGTAGCCTCCGGGCTGATTTCCAATGAACGCCGTGGCGTTCTCCCAGCCTTCCTTCTTCTCTTCAATCGACAGCAACTCGGTTTTAGTGTCGTCTTTCAGCATATTTACCCGAAGGCGAGGCCATGAACTGCCTTTTACATCTTGAAATTGGTACCAGAAGCTGAAATAGCCACAAAATCAATTGTGAGACCGGACAGAAATGTTGAAGAAATAACTTTTAACAACTTTAAAACCTTTTTTCACGCTAGATACCTGAGATGGCACGCCAGAGCTGCCCCGCTAGCAACGGCGAGCTCCAATGTAGCCTTTGATGGGTACTTGATGTTGCTGCCATTTAAATACATGACATGTCCTGTTACACAAAGGGGACAGCTGTTACTCAATCATTACAACCCACTTAAGGCCCTGTAATGGTCATGGTATAAATTATTTATGTATATATTTTTTAATATTTATATCTTTATTTATAAAGCACCTTTAAAAATAATAGTTTACAAAGTGCATTGACATAAGACAATTAGGAAGACAATTTAGGAAGAGAATAAAATGAATAAAAAGACGGCGTCACATAAAAAGCATGTCTATAAAAATATGTTTTAAGAAGTGATTCAAAAGAGGTTACTGATTCAGCAAGCCTTGTCTCCGCGGGCAGGACGTTCAAGCCGAGGCGCCCTGGTTGAGAATGCCCGATCACCTCTAGCCTTGTCAACCTTCGAACAGTAAGTAGGCCCCCGCCCGCGGATCTAAGGCTGCGAACAGGCTCGTATGGGGTCAGCATGTCTGTTATGTACTCGGGGGCAAGACCACGACGAGCCTTAAAAGTGATCAATAAATTCTTAAAATAGATTCTAAAACCGACAGGGAGCCAGTGCAAGTAAGCTAAAACAGGAGTGATGTGAGGTCGTCTGTTAAAACCAGTGAGAAGCCTAGCTGCTGAATTATGAACCAACTGGAGGCCGGAGAGTGATTTACGGTTAATGCAGGTTAGCAGAGAGTTACAGTAATCTAGACGCGATAATTACTTTTTCGAGGTCGGGTTGTGATAATAAATGTTTAATTTTAGGAATGGTTCTGATGTGGAGGAAGCAGGACTGTAAAACTTTTTTATTGTGAGGGATGAAAGTGAAGTCTGAATCCAAAATGACACCTACATTTCTGGCAGTGAGCTTAATGTTGCTGGATAATGGACCGAGGCTGATGGGACTGGTGATTGTGGAAGGCGGGTTGTACAGCATTATTTCAGATTTGGAGTCGTTAAGTTGGAGGAAGTTCTAGGCCATCCAGCGGTTCAAGTCTAAAACAGCAGCAAGGCATCTCGGATCGTTGGGTCTCAGCAGGAGGAATATTTGTGTGTCGTCAGCATAGCAGTGAAAAGAAACATTGTGCCGCTGGATAATTTGGCCGAGTGGGAGCATTTATATTGAAAATAAATTAGGACCTAAAGTGGAACCCTGCGGTACACCATAGGCTATTTGGGTTGTAGAGGAAGAGTGGTTGCCAATGGTGACCGCAGAGGTACTCTTAAAAAGATAAGAATTAAACCAACAAAGTGCAGTGTCCCTGATACCAACAAAGGATTTAAGAAAGATTATTAATCTCGTGGGTTAGATTGTTGAACCAGGGCTGTGGATTGGACTTTAATATTTTTAATTTAAGAGGAGAAACTTTCTCCAGGACAGATTGACAAGTTTGGTTAAAATGGGAGACCAGCTTCTCTGTGCTAAAATGTTGGTTAAAGCAGGCAAAGAAGCAGAGTTAAAAGGAAAATTTAAGAGCAGACAAAGGTTTAAAAACTCGGTGGCGGACAGCTGTTTCCTGATCTGCATTTAAAACAGATAAAGCCACGTTGAATAAAATAGCTTTGTGATCCGACACACAGATATCCATACATTTGAAATTATTCGGGCTGAGACCACTGAGTAAATTCAATTCTAGTGTATGACCTTTAGTGTGAGTGGGTTCATTCACGGCTTGGGTGAGATTAAAATAATCTAAAACATCTAAAAAATCTGTGATGAAACCCTGGGTGGGACAACAGACATGGATGTTAAAATCAACTAAAATGAGAACACTGTCAAATTTAGACATAAAATAGGATAACAACTCTGAAAACTCCTGGATAAAAACACTGTTCGGTTTTGGAGGTCTGTAAATTATAAGGATTAATACTGGATTGTTTGAGAGTATCATAAAACCAAGATGTTAAAATGAGTTAAAAGCATTATATACAACAGGAGTGCATTTAAAATGATTTCTGAAAATGACAGTAATTCATGAAGGACAGGTCAAGCTGTGTAGGTATATTTTCTAAATAAGCGTGACGTCTACAGGCAGCGATTTCCGGGCGGTTGTATTTACCCAAGAGGCTTTCTGTGGTATGGTCGGGTGTAGGTCTGTAGGTCATGTTGGCCATCACCAGTTTCCAACTATTTGTCTTGCTTGTATCATTCCACCCACAGGAACCATTCTCAAAACCACACCCACCTTGAGCAAAGGGTTAAAGGGTTAATGGTACAAACATTTGAAAATACTTTAAAACAAATACGTCAACAAAGCCTCCTGAACCAACATGAAGACCCATGTTGGTATCTATGGTCATAAATCATAAGTAGTCTCAGAGGGATTCATAGGCTGAGGTCATCTTAACAACTCCAACTACAAAGGGTGGGGAAATATACTTCTGTGTGGATAGGGGTCTCTACGTCACCTACTATGTGGTCCACAGAGACCACCTTAGTCATAGCCTCGGTGCACCTCTCTAAAGATATTACTAACCGTCAGGGCGATGGCGGCCGCAGTGATACCAGCGGGCCCTTTTCCAACGGTTAAATTGACATGAAGACGATCGAGGATAATTATCGATGAGGTTTGTACCTTTATATCACAAGCACATCATTGTTCACGTTCTAAAGTTCACCAAATGTCATTGAGTTTGTGGCAAGAAATAATGTTGATCGTCCAGCACACAGAATCGCAGTAGCATCGATGTGCTCAGCCTCATTGACTCCCACTGACAAATTTCCGGTGAGTAACAAACACAGAAGTAGGATTTCCCGTTAGTCACACAGGTGAGGAAAATCCAGACCTCCCTAATTGGAAAGTCTATTGTAATCTACAGTTGACTTAATTTTTTGGTCGTTTGCAAGAACTAGGAAAGAAAGAACAGCAACAAAGGTCTTATTTCAATTTCATATTAATGCCAACCCACCACAAAAACCTTCATCTGAGCCATCTTTACAGTCGATTGTGGAATTACAGATCACTTCCAAAGGCAAACATTCCCCAGAGCCGCAGAGGAACTTGTCATTGGGACAAGATGACGCAATGACCAAGAACCCTGCGAAAAGAATCTCACGTTACTTATTTCATTAAGAAGTCAAATGACGAACACAGCATAATGAGCACGTAGCTATAGGACACACATGCAAGTTGATACACATGCAACCCTTGTTTAGTTTTTAGATTCATACATAAGGTATATGCACATTAACTGGGCATACTGAGTCCTGAATACAACTTTAGCAAAATATTTGTTTTACTTTCTGGATCTACATTAAAGCACATATTGTCAAAGGACCACACGTAAAACGACACACATATCAGTGATAATATTTGAGAGGCCACTTACCTGATAGAAGAGCAAAGAATGGCTTCATGTCTCGTAAAACATTAAACAAATACAAAGGAAAAAGAATGGCTATCTTTTCAAAGCATGAGATTTTTAGTGAACAGCTAATGTAACCACTTGTGCATGCACAGGTTTCTTTACATCTACAGTATACATCTTATCAGACAGCAAATGCCTAAAGTCCACCATAAACTCAGTAAACTGCAATAGCATTTCCGTTGCCAGTCTTTATGGTTCCCGTTGGACCTTGTGCTTGATTTTTATAGCGTCATTAAATTCCATCAAATTATCTGTCGTGCCTTAGCCAAATTTGAAGTTTGAAGCATATACTCATACTTGGAACAAATTGATTTGAAAGAATAGGGCCATCTCCTTTTCAACTTTAAACATAGAGAGATAGAGATAGAGAGAGAGAGAGAGAGAGAGAGAGAGAGAGAGAGAGAGAGAGAGAGAGAGAGAGAGAGAGAGAGAGAGAGACATCTGCTAATTTTTTTGACTTCTATTCTATCTCTATATCCATCTTCTCATAATTCATCTCATACTATATAAAATATATCAGGCAAAACAGAATTCTTCACTGTGTAATGGGTGACACATTGCTGGCCTTACACACAGACCACAGGCTGTTATCCGGGACATTCTGCTGTCCAACGTAGCGTGTGGAAGCCTGCCTCTCAGAAGCGAAACCCACCTCATCAGCAAACGCCGGCCACACTATCACAAGAGCTTCAGTTATGTTTTTAAAATGGGAACTCTGAAAGATGGCAGCAGTGAGTATCAGGAACATCAACAAAATAAAAGAATGGTTAGGAACAATTGTAAAATAATTCCACCATAAGAAAAGGTATCAATCATCCGTTTAGTAAATCTGAATAGTAACATAGTAACAAGTTTGTTAAATCTTTTAAATAAGAGCATAGTACTTCTACTAAAAAGGGGAACTTGGCTGGATGTCTGTGTATATTGGTAGATAGTAAAAGATAAAACCACTGGGCTTACATCCTGGGAAGTGTGAGGGGAGGGAGAGGGGGAGGTGAGATAAGAATTCAGAGATTATAAGGGAAAGGTGATCAAAGGTGCCAAAATGATGGCAAGAAAGTAATTCCTCTCTGTTTTGCTCTGGTAGCACCGAAGAAGTTGATATACAAGATGGTAAGCTGCAGGTTTATATTGTGGGCATTTCGTCCATTGTTTGTACATGACTAACAATAGGGAAGTTGTTGCAAATATGATACTGCATATACAATACAATAAATGAAGCTCATGAGATGAGCGCAGGCCGAAGTATGGTCATAGATGTTTATTTCCGACCTGTGTCCTGTTATAATTCATGATATATAGAGACAGATTTAGGGTTAGCTTTTTATTGAATGCCTTTTTAAATTTCTTATCTCATCTGTGTTAATTTTCAATTCTCCTTTCCATGACAATAGTTTCTAATACAAATCTAGCTTTCTTAAAGCTTCAAAATTCGTCTTGTCTATCTGTTAATAATTTAGGTTGAATCACTTTGTTAGGAGCAAGATGCCGTTCCCATTTTCAGAATCTTCATGAAATCACATTTAAAGAATGGTTTTATTTTTTGGTTTGGGTTTGGATTATTTCCATTACAGTCAGCTGACAGACAACCTCAAATCTTGGTGAACGGGGCGTATCACTTTCTTTCGGTTCATAATTATTTTAACCAATCATGATGCTGGAGGCGGGGATCTGTAAGCACGTAATTGGTTACTAGCAGCAAAGACAAACTCGCCAGCAATAGTAAGCTGTAAATAAGTGTCTGCTGAGGTCTACACCATGCAGACTGGGTACTGTTAAAATACATTTATCCAATTCCCCTACTGCAAGCTTCATCCACCTCGTTTGAATGGGTTTCTTTTTGGAGGAACAATTCAGTAATGTGTTTAATTTTGTTTCCATTTATTCCACGAAGTTCTGCTCTAAAATAGTGCGGTAGCTGGAGCTGAGATATATATGATGACTACTACTACAAGCTACTATTATTACTATTATATATATATTACTATACTACTATTTAACATACCATTAAAGTCAATAAAAGAAGAATATAAACCTTGGAACTTCTAATTTAGCAGGTAGACATGAAAATCACACTGTTCTTCCCTGATTGTATGGAGAAGCTGACAAGGAAGTGAAAGCGGAGAGTGCTAGGTGTACAAAAGAGGGGTTGTGATTGACAAACCGGCAAACTCACCACCGGATCTCAAGGTCTCCACCCCTTAGGACCGGAGACTGTGTTGCTACACCCATAGTGAACACGATGTTGTCTGCTTTAAACCCACACAATAAAGTCCATTTGCTATGATCATTTAGGTTTTGGAGGTGCCATGGTGTTGTTGATCTTTTCTCTTGCTGTTAAACATCAATGACAAAGTGATGTAGTGCAATGGTTAGTTGTGTGTGTGGAAATCACGAGCTGTTGGCTTTTAAGAGGCCAGCAAAGGATTGTGAGTGAAGGTGTGTTAGGAGTGAACATTGGGGACCAGAATTAGCATTGGTCCCTATGCACTTTTGGGAAGATATTCCTTCATAGTTAGAGATCAGTGCTCTGATTTATGCATGACTATTTGTCTAGCATGACTTGGGTAAAAGCAGTTTGAGCCTTGTAACAGGTTTCTGGAGAAGTTGCTGTTATCTGCTTACAAAGCCACAAAAAACTAAAAGGTCAGCAAAATATTTTGTTGTTACTGATATTGCACAAGCCTTTGCACAGTGAAGAGGTCATTGAAAAAATTGACAATGGCCCTGTTTATGTGAGAGAGATAGAAAGATTATCCAACCATTTTTTTAATTAAGATTGTAAGGAAGAGGAAGGCCACATGTTACAAAGAACCCAACACAACCCATAGTTTCGGATTCTAGATCATAATTCTGCGAATAAAGTCAAAATTCTGAGATTAGGCCAGGCACCAAACAACACTTAGGGCCCTATCTTGCATCCGGCGCAAGTGACTTAGTCACTGGCGCATGTGTCGTTGCTAGTTTACAACTGGCGCAGAGCGTTCTTTTCCCACCACCGCCACTCGCCGGTAAATTAGGGATTGATCATGCGCCCCAAGGGGCGGTTCGGCGGAAGGAGGAGGCGTGTTGTGGGGCAAACGGTATTTTGCCGTTTCTGAATACCATTGCGCTACTGACCAGGAAATACCTGGTTTAAAGTCAGTGGCGCGTTGTTCAGATGCTATTTTAAGGGCGCATGCATACATGCGCATGCGATGCATACGGATTGCTTGTGCACCTCGCGCATACACTTTGCTTCTCCCATCTACCTAGCCGCACATTCTTGGTAAATTATTTGGGAAAGAACAGCTGATGCAGCTGTAATAATTGTACTTTTAAATCAATGCATCTGCAAACACCGTACAGCAAACACATATTTTCTTGACAGAGACATCGTGCCCATAACTTTTAGGATTGATGAGTATTTGATCGTGAAAAACATTGTTTTACCGCGAGTGAGTGTTAAAAAGAATGAATGAATGCGGGCGCGCGTTTGTGCTCTGTTTAAACACACGCAAACTAAACACGTAACGCATAATACAATCAATGTCTATTACCGCGGGGACACATGCATATTAGGATAGCATACAATACTGATAAGAAACAATGTTTATAATGTATTGCGTATATCATTAAATAAACCACAGTTACCACATATCATATGTTATATCATATACATTTTCTTTGCCGAAATTTATTTGAGGACTCAGTATTTCTGAAGTTGTGGAAGAAAACCCCTTATTCCATGTGTGAATTAGGCCATATTATTTGGCAATAAACTGAGCCATTTGCAGTTTGAAATTCATGTGCATCTGTCTCATCGGAGACTGCAGACGCGCTGTCAAAATATCAACTCGTCCGATTCAAATGCGCTCATGGCTCTTAAAGGGGATGGGAGCTGGCACTCTCATTGGTTGGTTGGACGTTACGCCCAAACCACACCTACGGGTAACTAGGCTGCTTCAGACCAACCCTTTTGACACTTGCGCCGCGACGCAAGTGTTATTTATCCGCCTGTAAAATAGCGATAGCGCCGTAGAACCGCCCACAAAGCTACTTGCGCTTTGCGCTTCCCACTTGCGTTTCAGACCGTTAAAATAGGGCCCTTAATGTCACCTTTTGCTCTTCAATTAAGGAAATGGCTTCCTCCAAGACCACTTGAGCACACAAAAAATTATTAAATCTGACGAATTTGATTTGTTTCCCCTCCTACTTGGCGCAAAGTGATTCCCACTGAAATTTGTTCCTTACAGGTAGCCTACCTATAATTTCAGACTTTAAAGTCTGAATTCTGTCTTTAATCTTAGAAACCAGACTATATTCTCAGAAATCTGCCGTTAATCTCATGAATCACACTTTAATCCAATAATTATATTAATTGATAATTCAGATTTTATTCAGAGAATTCTGACTTTCATCTCAGAATTGTGATTATTATTTAAATTCAGATTTTAATCCAATAATCAGATTTTATTCTCAGAAATCTAACTTGATTCTAAAAAATTATACTAAGAATCCCTGTAATCCTCTTCCTTAGGATTGTCAGCTTGTTATAGGGGCAGTTTGCGAGAGACGCGCATGAAACACAGGTTTCAGGTCTGTACACTATCCATAGTTTTTGAATGGGCAGAGACGTAGGACTCTGCCCTAACTTTTCCTACGTAAACTGAGGAAATTAGAGCCTGGGAACCAGGCAAATCTCGCAAACTAATGTTTCATTTGCTCTGCAGATAAAGTTTGAACTCCCCCCTCCCATACTAAAATGAATCTGCTTGGTAGACCGGCCAATCAAAACTGTTTCTCTACGATGAGGCAGCATAGATATGATGATGGTGCAGAGGAGCACCGTAGAGGCCTTTTCAACAACAACAAAGATGTCTGCCGCTGATGTAGAACCGACTGTCGATTCCGCTGTCGAGACAGTGTTAAACGCAGGGGCGTAGCCATCACTTCAGAAGTGAGGGGGGAAATTGTTCAGAGGTCTATTGAGTGATTAATCATCCCCTCGCATTCAGTTGCACCTCTCCTTAGTGGCTAAAGAACCACATAACCACAAACAGCACAGCACCAGGGGACAATGAACACGAAAAGTTCTGTAAAACACCATTCCTGTTTCAAATTATATCGACATGAAAATGTAGCAATTTTACATTTGCGGTCGTCAACTATGACAGCACAGACTGCAAAATTAATCAAAACTAAGACAAATGGTATGACCTATACCTGCTGCCTTTAAAACACAAATAATGCAGTAGTCAAATAATATCTGCAAATAAATAAATGATAAACAAAAAGTCTCTTTGAAATTAAATATAAACTACATCTTTAAACATCCATGTCAGTATTTCCCTTTTGAACTAAGGGCGCACACACACTAGGAAAGTTTGCCTGTTCCGTGCTGCAGGAAGATTCAGCAAGATTCTCCCCCTCCCTACTCCACCCGCTGGCCCGTGGTCACACTGCTCCCACAGGCCCTGGCCTGGGCACGATTGCTCCTTTATACATACGTCATCACGTTGTATTAAGATAAATACGTCATCACCAAGCGTCCTCGCCGCCTTAACAACATTAGAGAACAACAATGAGAATGCTGTCGTCGGCCCAAATTTCAAGTAAACACTCAACTTCACTATCGCACCAACGTAAACCCACTCGTGAACCGCTTGCTGCCATTGTTTGAAATTATTGTTGTGGGGAAGAAGGGCATGGACCTATAAAGAAAGAAGGGTCGCCCAAGGACTACGTCATCCAGCTCACGTTGCGTATCTGCGAGTGTACGCGTGTCATCTCATTAGCATCTGTACTTTAGCCACGGCACACCTCTCCCAAGTGTGCCGTGGCCAAGGGGCTGTTCCGTGCTGGAATACGGATGGTGTGGTCACAATAGCCAAACGTTCTAGACTTTAGTATGCAATGAGCTCGGGCACGGAGCTGCGGCCCTAGTATGATTGGCCCCTAAGGGAATCAAAGGCTACAGGCTCTCCTGATTAACTATATTACAAAATAATATTTTCAGTTCTAGGTTTCTTTTAAACACAAGTAGAAACAATAATATAATAAAAATAAAATAATGGTTAGATTAAATAAAAAGTAACAAAGTTTCTTTGTTGATTATCCTCTACAGTTAACTAACTGTGATGTTAATATTTGTGGCCCTTCTTTGGGCCTTGGCTGACATCTGGTCACATTTGTTATTCATTTTTTTCAACGTTATCAGTTTACAATCTACAGTGATACATTGATATTCCAGTACCAACAGTACCAATACTCGGAGAATGTATTTCTGAACTTAGCATGGACTGCAAGGTGCATTCCATTTTCCATGAAAGCAATACTGGGTGCCCCCAGACATGGTGGTATCACATGTCAGTCATGGTGTAGTCACTACAACATATATGTAGTACACTGTACACAGTACACTGATCTCACCTAAGTGAAGCACCCATACGTGATTCTGCGCCTCTCATTAACCGCAATGAATTGCTGAGCAATTTGTCTCCTATTTAGGTTGTCCAGTTTATCTTTGTGGATATGACACACAGCAACTCTTTTGAGCCGAGACTGTGTCATTGTGCTTCTGAGCCAGGTTTTTAACCTCCGAAGAACACTGAAGCTTCTTTCAGCCTCATCGGAGGAGGCAGGCACAGTAAGAAGCAACCGCACAAGTATTTCTACTTGTTCAAAGAGACCCCTGACTTCTGGCAATAGTCCTTGCAGAATGGTTGCAGCTTCTCTGCTTGACTGAAAGTCATACTTGGACTTGAACATTGCTAATTGCACTTGAAGAGAAGGTCTGTACACTTTTGTGTACAGACCTTTGCATTGCAGCAAAATATCATCATCTGTCACTCCTGTTAAGAGCACTTTTTCAAGTTTCCTGATCATAAGCGGGGCCCATTGTGATACATTGCGGAGCCCATTGTGTGAACCTAATTACAAAGCATATCTGCACAGCCTCTTCTGTTGTTCGTGACACTTTTCAGTGGGCTCATGAATTGGGAGTTCTGTTTGGCCAGTCAATGAAAATTAAGTCAATTTGCGACAGTAAAAGGAATACAGTAGGAATACAGTAGTAGTAGTGAAATTGTTGTAGAGTTTAACCTCAAAGTCCCTTTTATGCTATCAATATTTTCTCTCAGCCAGTTATAACAGGGACGTTCAAAGGACTTTGGTTATAATTTCTCCTCACCTGCTGTGAAGACCCGCCCTGTTCATTCCTGCTGCTGCTGGACTCTGGTCCACTGTCTCCTCCCTGACCCTGCTCATCTATTGTATGAAGATTAAAAACAATGTGTGCAAAACAATAGTGAGCAAGTTCTGTGCAGAAATGTGAGGAGTGGGTTTATTCCTAGGTGGTAGAGTAGCCAAAACTTGTAGTCAAGTAGGAGTGTTGTTACTTTAGAACAGGGGTGTCAAACATACGGCCCGGCCCGCGAGATGATTTGATCAGGCCCGCGACATGTAGAATATATATTTCTGAGTATGTCAAAACAAAAAGTAAGTCTCTAGCTCATTCCTGTGATGAGCTATGATTTTCTAAAGAAATAACCAAAATGCTCACTCCAGCCGCTAGGGGCCAGCCAAAATAAAAATAAAAAGGAAGAAATTCCACACTTGTCCTTGTTTTACCACAATTCAGAAGTTATCAAGTGTGACATCACCATTACCAAAATGTCTTTGTCAAAAAGAAGAAAAGTGGATTCAGAGTGCAGAGTTTTCCAGGAAAAATGGACTGAGAATTATTTATTCACAGAGGTGAATTCAAAAGCAGTGTGCTTGGTATGTAATCACCAAGTTTCAGTGCTCAAAGAATACATTATTCGGCGCCACCATGAGACTCATCATAAAGAAAAATATCACCAATTGAAAGGGCAACTAAGAAAAGAAGAGATAGACTAATTTGTAGCTGGTCTGAAGCAACAGCAGTCTACTTTTACTTTCAGCCTCGAGGTCAGTGCTGCAGCAGTGAAAGCCAGCTACCTTATTGCTCACGAGATAGCGAAAGCATCCAAGCCATTTTCTGATGGTGAGTTTATGAAAACATGCATGCTGAAGGCTGCAGAAGTCGTGTTCCCTGAAAAGCGATCTGCCGTTGCCAACATTAGTCTGTTGAAGAACACTGTCGCAGATAGGGTAACAGAGCTCTCAGGAGACTTGGGCAGCCAAATGAATGACAAAATCAAGTCATTTATTGCTTTTTCGGTTGCAATTGCGCACTGAGCACTGATATAACAGATATTGCTCAACTGGCCATATTTATTCGGGGTGTTGATGAGACTTTGACAATCACAGAGGAGTTCCTTCATTGGTGCCTATGAAGGACACTACAACAGCGAATGACATATTCAGCTCTCTCGTTGGAGTGCTGGACAAGGTCGGAGTGGACTGGTCCCGTGCCGTCAGCCTGGGTACAGATGGCGCACCATCAATGGTCGAGAGAAAGGCAGGCCTTGCAAAAAATCCTGAGAGAAAGTACAGACCGCAAATGGGGGACAAGTTTTTGGGCATTTCACTGTATTTTGCATCAAGAAGCGTTGTGTTGCAAAACACAAAAAATGGATCATGTTATGATTGTGGTTGTAAAAACTGTAAATTTCATCAGAGCGCGAGGTCTGAATCACCGTCAGTTTGACACTTTTCTCAGAGATAATGACATTCAGACTTATCTACCATACCACACTGAAGTACGGTGGTTAAGCCAAGGTGCCGTGCTCAAGCGTTTCTTTGAGGTACGAGAGGATATTGGACAGTTCATGGAGAAAATGGGTAGCCCAGTGAGGGAACTTAAATGTCTGCAGTGGGTGCAGGATCTTGCCTTTATGGTGGATATTACACAGCGACTGAATAATCTTAACAAAATGTTGCAGGGCCGCAGAAAAATAGTCACTCAGTATAATTACAGCATCCGCGTATTGAAATTAAAACTGTCACTCTGGGAGACGCAGCTATCTAATGGTGACACCGCCCATTTCCCATGCCTAACCGCTGTGCGTGGGACCGGATGTAATGCTGATATGGATCAATACAAAGACAAGATAACAGGATCGCTGCAGGAGTTCCAGCGGAGGTTTCAGGTCTACAGTGAACTAGAGAAGGTATTTGCCGTTTTTCGCCCCTCATTTATAGTCAAGCCTTCTGACATGCCAGCTGACATCCAACTCGAGATAATTGACTTGCAGTGTGAGACCAATATGAAGGAGAAATTTGCGTCAGTGGGCTTGGACACATTTTAGCAATATCTCTTGTCATAAGGAATTAACATCCCTAGCTGCAAAGGTTTTATCCATGTTTGGGACTACCTATCTTTGTGAAGTTTCAGGAGCAAGCAGCAGGAAATAGACTGCAGTGAGAAAAAACAAAGTTAATCAGCAAGTAGGCCTGGGCAAACTTCTTGTGATGCTCTTTCAGAAATGTTGCCACTCTGATGAATACAGATCTTTGAAAATAAGTTTACTCAGGTTTCATGTTAAAGACAATGAATATATTGCAGTATATCATTCTCAGCTTCAGTAGCCTACAAAACAGTTTGATCTGATGTAGCCTAATCTCATTGCTCATGCACTGCTATAACTTTTATGTTTGTTCATTTTATTTATATGTGCACATTTACATTTTCAAGGCAGTATGATAGCTTTCTTCATAGCTCCCACTTGAGTTGGTTTAGTTTGGTGAGTTGGTTCAGGTGTTCTGGTGTAAAAATGTATTCACTCAACTCTATAAAAATAAAGCAGTTGATGATAAATGTGAAATTAATTTTATTTCAATTCCATTGGCCTATCTGTGAATAAATGTGTTGTGCTAACATAGATCCTTGTGATCCGTTATTATTTTACTGGTCCGGCCCACTTGAGATCAGATGGGCTGTATGTGGCCCCTGAACCAAAATCAGTTTGACACCCCTGTTTTAGAATAACATAAGTAAAAAAGTATTTTGCATCAAGAAGGGTTGTGTTGCAAAACACACAAAATGGATCATGTTATGATTGTGGTTGTAAAAACTGTAAATTTCATCAGAGCCCGAGGTCTGAATCACCGTCAGTTTGACACTTTTCTCAGAGATAATGACATTCAGACTGATCTACCATACCACACTGAAGTATGGTGGTTAAGCCGAGGTGTCGTGCTCAAGCGTTTCTTTGAGCTACGAGAGGATATTGGACAATTCATGGAGAAAATGGGTAGCCCAGTGAGGGAACTTAAATGTCCGCAGTGGGTGCAGGATCTTGCCTTTATGGTGTATATTACACAGCGACTGAATAATCTTAACAAAATGTTGCAGGGCCGCAGAAAATAGTCACTCAATATAACGACAGCATCCCCGCATTCAAGTTAAAACTGTCACTCTGGGAGACGCAGCTATCTAATGGTGACACCGCCCATTTCCCATGCCTAACCGCTGTGCGTGGGACCGGATGTAATGCTGATATGGATCAATACAAAGACAAGATAACAGGATCGCTGCAGGAGTTCCAGCGGAGGTTTCAGGTCTACAGTGAACTAAAGAAAGAATTTGCTGTTTTTCGCCCCTCATTTATAGTCAAGCCTTCTGACATGCCAGCTGACATCCAACTCCAGATAATTGACTTGCAGTGTGATACCAATATGAAGGAGAAATTTGCGTCTGTGGGCTTGGACACATTTTATCAATATCTCTTGTCATAAGGAATTAACATCCCTAGCTGCAAAGGTTTTATCCATGTTTGGGACTACCTATCTTTGTGAAGTTTCAGGAGCAAGCAGCAGGAAATAGACTGCAGTGAGAAAAAACAAAGTTAATCAGCAAGTAGGCCTGGGCAAACTTCTTGTGATGCTCTTTCAGAAATGTTGGCACTCTGATGAATACATATCTTTGAAAATAAGTTCACTCAAGTTTCATGTTAAAGACAATGAATATATTGCAGTATATCATTCTCAGCTTCAGTAGCCTACAAAACAGTTTGACCTGATGTAGCCTAATCTCATTGCTCATGCACTGCAATATCTTTTATGCTTGTTTATTTTATTTATATGTGCACATTTAAATTTTCAAGTCAGTATGATAGCTTTCTTCATAGCTCCCACTTGAGTTTGTTTAGTGTGGTGAGTTGGTTCAGGTGTTCAGATGCAAAAATGTATTCCCTCAACTCTATAAAAATAAAGCAGTTGATAATAAATGTGAAATGCATTTTATTTCAATTCCATTGGCCTATCTGTGAATAAATGTGTTGTGCTAACATAGATCCTTGTGATCCTTGTGTGTGTGTGTGTGTGTGTGTGTGTGTGTGTGTGTGTGTGTGTGTGTGTGTGTGTGTGTGTGTGTGTGTGTGTGTGTGTGTGTGTGTGTGTGTGTGTGTGTGTGTGTGTGCGTGTTTGGGTCAGTTTGTCAACTCAGCATTCAGTAAAGGCGGTGGGTATGGCCCCTCCTTTTTGATCTTTTGACAAATGTGGAAATGTCTCTGGCAAAAAAAAAAAACAGGACGTCACAAAACTCTTAAGATTGTGTCCCACTACAGGGAATGCACACAACTTACGAGTCTGCTACTGGCAATGCAGGGATAGTGTCTGTGTGTGTCTGTGTGTGAAAGGTTATCAGTGGAATATTAGCCATGAGGATAGCAGCCGTAGCCTTTGTGTTCTTCATCCAAACGTTTCCATGTCTGGCGTCAGACGGTATGTACTTTCCGTATACTTTATTCACTTTTATAAAGCGTAAAAGGCCCAGTTGGCCTAGTGCGTGTGTGTGTTTGTGTGTCTATGTTTCATAGTCATTGGAGACATGTCTAAATGTCTTTGACAATGTATCCAAACCAATGTTTGTTGCTCTAACAGTAACTATAACTACTATATGTCCTTCTTTGGGCCAATTCTGTTCCATGAGGTGAACGTGCTTGGGAGCTATCCTAAGATCCTGAGTGAATTAATTAAACAAAACCTTTTCATCCTCTTTAAAGACATGATCATTTATTTCTCACCGTTAAAGACAACAGATGACAATGCAACGCACAAAATTCTTCAACGATCCTTTCGCATTGTGTTTGTTTCCGTGCGATGAAACACCTCCGACTTCTCCACAGAATTTGAGTACCCCACATACAGTCACTCTATTTCTGCAACCACTCAAGGAACACGGCCGTCTCTCTCTTGTTTCCACAGACTCCCCCTTCGTCCTGGTGGGTAAGAGCAGCGATGATTGCGTGGTGTCAAGAGGCAGGGACTGCAACGGGATACGCTGGACCTCGTCCAACCGTCTGATGGTCACCGGGCAGAAGAAGTGCCTTGGGGCGCAGGGGATGTCGGTGGGCAGCTCCATCAGCCAGTACGACTGCGACGACAGGAGCAGCCTCCAGAAGTGGGTGTGCAGGAACGGAACCCTGCTCGCCCTCAAGGACTCAAAGTATTACATGATGCTGAAGCCCGACAAATCGCTGGTTCTCAGCAGCAATATAGGACCGAACAATGAGTTTGTCATCCGGGGCACCGGGGCGGGGGCCTGTCTGAAGACACACAGAGGTACGGTGAGAGTCGAGGAAAGACGGTTGAATGTTTCTTTAGTTGAACTCCTTAGCTTGTTTTTTCGACAAGATGGTTTCAACATGCTTTGTTGTTTTTTGTCGATTGGTTTTATTTTTTGTGAGTTCAAATGGGCTTTACGTAACAGTATTTCACAGAGTTTACAGATTCTATAGGAAGCTCATTTCAAGAACACAAAATTGTTCAACTAAGTTTCGTTCTGCTGTTCTGCTGTTTTATGGTTAATAGTACAAAGAAAAAAAATAACTCGTCCCAAACCTTTGTGTCATTCCAGAGCATTACACTATTGAAGGGAACGCGTTTGGCAAGATCTGCATGTTTCCCTTCCAATACAAGGACAGATGGTTTGATGAATGCACCAAGTTTGACTCAAGCATTAACAGGCCCTGGTGTTCAGTTCTAACCAAATCAGAGAATGAACACTGGGGTTACTGTCCATCCACGGGTAAGCACTCCCTCTGGAAATACCATTCATTTTCACTGTAATGACCATCGATATCATTATCAGATCCAGCAGTCCCAATTGGCTAAAGAAGAACTCCTGGGGGGACTGGGCACAGAGGCTGGGCAAGCAGAAACCAAACAGGGAACCAAAATGAAATATGGGTGGAGCTACGCCTTGTCTGTTTCGTAAAGGGGATATTGCAGAGATATTGATTAATGTGGGTGGATGAAGTTTCGCAAGGGGAATGTAATGGGTATTTCTATAGTGGCCAGTCTACATAGTGTTGTTTTGAAACCTTCATAGAACATTTTCTACGAATCCTGTTTTCAGGACAGGAGGTTTTCCAACCGGGTAAACAGTACTAGTGCTGGATTGTATACGCGTTAGCTAATCAGGAGGTTAAGATCCCCGCCTCCGGCAACATAATTGGTCGAAATCGTTACGAATACATTCTAAAGCCTGATTTGTGAGACTGCTTCAATATAATAATTAAATATTATTATCTATGAATACACTATTATAATTATAAAAAGTATTAATTTGGGCATGAAAAAAAAAAGAATCGTATTAATAATTATATATATATATAAAAAAAAACATTTCTCATCCCCAGCCACAAAGTTCTGGCAGGCCAACATTGTATCAGGAGCTTACTACCAGATCAACATGCAGTCAGCGCTGACCTGGGATCAGGCCTTTGCCAGCTGCAAGCAGCAGGGCTCCAGCTTGCTCAGCATCACAGAGCCCAGTGAGCAGGGGATCATCACAGGTACTGTGCTCCCAACACACTACTCACTCTCCGGGGTAGGGTCAAAAGTCTGTGTGTGTGTGTGTGTGTGTGTGTGTGTGTGTGTGTGTGTGTGTGTGTGTGTGTGTGTGTGTGTGTGTGTGTGTGTGTGTGTGTGTGTGTGTGTGTGTGTGTGTGTGTGTGTGTGTGTGCGCGTGTTTGGGTCAGTTTGGCCTGCTAATACCATACATGCACCCTATCCTCTGTTTGCAGTCATGCTGGGTAAAGGGCAGAATCGCCTTTGGATGGGTCTCACCATGGACCAAGAACACGGCTGGCAGTGGGTGGATGGGAAGCCTTTTCGTTACCTGAGGTGGGACTCTGGTAGGTATGCCTCTCCATCAAACCATGTAGCCTAAAGGGACCGCTCACACACAAACGATGGGAAGGGCAGGGACTTAAAACTGCGCTTTAGGAATGTTTTCGGTCTTGGTGTGAAAAGGGAAGTTTAAGAATAACTGCAGTCTCAAACTGTCCTCAAGATTCCGAGCCCAATCAGCGTCCATTGGCAGCTGATTGGCAGCTGTACCCACTTGGTAAACAATGCATGTTAATATAGAATTTGTCTCGTAACAGTCTAGTTCAAACTATTTAAATGATCGTTCTGTAAGAATTTTCATTTTATTTTTAAATCAAATTCTAAAATGAGTTGGTTTTGTCCCGTCTCGTCTTGTCGTTTAGGTCAGAACTGGCCTTTATTCTTGTTCTGAGATGTACAAACCTTACAGTTCGAACCTTAAATCTAGCTGGCTGGCTGTGTTGGATGTCTGTGCATAGTGCATCAGTTATACCAGCACCACACAAGACTGTGTCTCTCTTCTAAATATGGAGACTGCGAGTGAGATTGAGAGTCACTCTAAGCAACAGGTGGTTTGCGAGGATTGTGTATTCCTGCTTGAACTGTACATGTAAACATTGAGAAACACTGATCGTGATGCTGGTGTCAGTGAACAGGATCCAATACCAGGGCATTTTAAAAGCATTTATAATCAGAGATGTAAATTGATGATCTGCTTTTACAAACAACGTGTTTCGGTATGAATAAAGTAATGCATCAACATCTTCTCTCAGGGCATCCAATACAGAATCCTGGATACAACTGTGCCATCATGGACTCAGGAGTGCAGTACTTCTGGCAGACAATGTCCTGTTCGAAAAAACTAGGATACATCTGCCACAAGGCCGCCACCCTGCCCATACAGGCTGAAGGTACCTGGATTAGTTACTATGTGACGATTTGTGTTTCGTTTTTTAGGAGGAATGAGGACTTTTTATTCTAATAACGTTTAAATATATTTTATTAAATTAAAAATACAGTCAGTGCAGGTTTAAATATATAAAAATTCGATCTATTATATTATATTCTGATGCAATTGAATCTAACCTATTTTATAAGTAAGTTACATGTATCCCAAGTATGTCTATTCTCTGCTATTTTGTCCTACTGCGTGAATGTTAAATGTTGGCTTTTGCGAGGGCCAATCTATGTACAGTATACTTAAGTACTCTCTCTCTCTCTCTCTTCATGTCTGCAAACAGTAGAGGCAGGGTTTTGCCCTAGTCCTTGGATCCCATACAACGGTCACTGCTTCTACCTGAACCGCACCAAAAAGACCTGGCCCGCAGCCCAGACGGAGTGTGGCAAAAGCGGGGGATCCCTGGCCAGCATAGGCAACATAGAGGACAAAAGCTTTGTCATCTCTCAACTTGGATACGGTACGGCACTAGAAGGAACATCCTCATCAGCGCTGTGTGACCAGTAGTTTGTATGTGTGATGGTGGCAAACTTTTGAATGGGAAATTTTCAACTGAATTTAAACATTTAAAAATGTGACATCCTTGGACGAAAGGCAGAGGGAATTTGTATTGTGTGTATTCGGATTACAATTACTTTAAAGGGTAGTCAGGTGCATAGAGCAACCGGTTGAGTCGGGCGGTGGCCTACTTCTTTTTACCCCATTACCCCAAACTGTCCAGCATTACGTGTCTCATTAACAAAACCTCTGCAGTCGTCACGGATGAACTCTGGATCGGGCTGAACGACAGAAAAATGGAAGGCCTGTTCGACTGGACCGATCACAACACCGTTCTCTTCACTAGCTGGGAGAAAGGATCCCCCAAATCGTCTGGGGCCAACGAGGACTGTGTCCTACTCAGAGGAGAGGTACTATTTCAGACTGGCTTCGCGTGTGGCACAGCGTCATTTGCTTTCCACACCACCACACAAGCTCTGTCTTTTTTTGATAAGCCAATAATAGCTCGAAGTGTCGTTATGTCACAAAATGATTGAACAAGAGAGAAAATGTTGCGGGCCTATCACATGTTTCTTCTCTCTCATGCAGAACGGTAACTGGGCAGATCGCTCCTGCACGGAGAAGCATGGCTATGTCTGCATGAAAATAAGCGGCTCAGAATCCTCTGGCGACGAAGTGCCCATGGATTTAGGATGCAAACCTGTAAGTGGAGAGGGATTTCTGATTTGTTGTATATATATTGTTAAAGGTGCGATATCCGAGAACGTTTGGTTTGAAATGTCCTCTAAAACACACTCTGTAATGAAGGCTGGTGTAACTTTAAGTCTATAGAGATCGAGGTTTGCTGCCCCAACTCTGCAGCAGTGAGGATTCATCTCTTGCTAAATCGCATGTGACAAGCGCCAGGCCCAATGATATGGGTGGGCGGGGTTTGGAGAGAGAAGGAGGAGGAGGAGCGGAGCAGGTTTATTAGAACGATGTTAGCTTAAAATTTAAAATCTTGCATGCACCTTTAATGCATTAACATATATAGTCTGTTCAATTTAAACTACAAAGTTTTGAGAAATACAGATTACAGATGACAGATTCAATCATTATTTATCAGATATTAAATTTGATTTCAAAGAAATATTAGAAGACCATAATTGCATGACATCAATAGCTCCAGTAAAAGTTACATATTCAAACATTTGCTTCACTTTAAAGGAGAAGTGAAATGAGAAGCAGAGCTCATATAATTAATATAATACATACCTCTGCAATATGATATTTTAGAAAACCTATCGTAATGACCTTTTGTCTTCAGAATTAGATTTGTCTTTCCTCAGAGACAAACACACAGGTAAACCAGCGTTGTGTTTACCTGTTGCATGATTAATTAACATTGAGCTGAAATATGCCATGCTTTTATCAGATGAGGACAGCCTCATCACAAAATGACAATTCATTAGATATTGATTGAAATGTATTATTTACAGTACTTTGTTACTAAGATTGAATGAGGATGTCTACCGCATACTACATACAACGTGGAACCGTTTGATCACAGCAGGGGTCGTGTTTGTTCGTAGGGCTGGAGAAAGCATGGGTCTTACTGCTACCTGGTGGGCTCAGAGACTAAGACATTTGATGAGGCTAAAGAGGCATGCAAGAGCGGTGACTCTTACATGGCTGACGTTGCCAATGGGTGAGCCATTCAAATCATGAAGCCTGTTGGATAACTACATCATTCATACACATCAACAGAAGGCACTGATCGAAACCATTGTATTTATGCCTCTTTTCCGACTGCTGCAAGGGTGGACAATGCTTTCCTGGTCAGCATACTCGGGTTGAGATCGGAGAAATACTTTTGGCTCGGTCTCTCGAACCAGGGAAATATCGATGATTTTGTGTGGATCAACTCAAACAATGTGAAGTTCACTCACTGGAATGCTAACATGCCAGGTATGAGGCTATTATTACATATGATAGAGAAAGGAATGTACATTTGTAATATTTATTTATTTAAATGACCTGGCGCTAGAAACATGAATACCAACAGTTTACATTCAAACCCCCCCCCCCCCCCGGCCCCTTCTTGTCAAACCCAAGCACACCTGCAGGGTTGCGTTGCCATGAACACAGGCGTGTACGCCGGACTCTGGGACGTCCTGCCCTGCACCAACAAGGAGAAGTACGTGTGCAAGCACCTGGCTGAGGGTGCCGTGCTGACGGCGGCCCCACCCACCCTCGCCACCCCCAAGTGTGCGGAGAACTGGAAACCGGTGGGAACCCGGCAGATGTGCTTCAAGGTACGGCTTTACGTTCACGTGACCTCACGCGTGTTAGTCTTCTCCGGCGGCGCAGATCTGACCCCGAACGGGCCTCGAGGCGGATGCGGGTACGATTCGCAAAGACAGAAAGAGCAGAAGATTTTTAGACCAAACAAAAGTCCCCTTCTTCCCTGCTCCCTCCGCCCTACATTTCTACGATAATAAGGCAGAGCATCTACCTTCATCCATCTATATTTTCCGAACAACAGATGAAAAGCGATCATTTAGAGAGCTGATTGAAAAGCAGATATATCTAAAACCTATCGCACCTTTAAGACATGCATTAGCATTCAAAGGTTTCAATCAGGAAAAACACTGTAGCCTATTTAATGATAGGATCCCTTTTGACGAAAAGAAAAAAATTCGAATCAAATCGGTCTGACGGTTGGTTGGCGATTTCCCTTCTCTGTGTGACAGTTCTTCACGGGACCCCGCTCGGGGGAGAAAACCTGGTTCGAGGCCAGGGACTACTGCAGAGCCATCGGGGGCGATCTGCTGAGCGTCCACAATCAGTTAGAACAGAAAACTGGAAGGTAATGTAATGACCCAGAATACAGAACACACAACCTAAGGGGACAGTAAAGGCCTCAGACAGACAAATACCAGCTCTCCCCCCCCCCCCCCAGAGAAGTCCATGAAACCCCTTGGAGTCCTGTTGTTATTGGGATCCTTGTTATTTTCCGTATCATGCATATACCCTATGCTTATACGAATTAGGTTACTGGCTACTCGGTTATTATTCTCTTCGTAATCGTGGAAAGACGTTAAAAGGAAAAGATCCTGAGCATTGTTGCTGCATATGTATTATGTACATGTGTAATGTTTTGTCCATGTTTGGATATTAAAATAAAAACAATATTTTTTTCAGCCATGGTAAGGCTTGGATCGGCCTGAGCGAGCCCACCCCAGGGAGCGGCTACCAGTGGTCTGACGGCACGCCGGTACGCAGTTCCACTTTTCCACCATCATTTAAATCATGATGTCATCATCTAGAACACTGGATCATGCTATGGTGTTGATTCCCCCCCCCCCCCTCATGTTTGTCTGCTCGACTACCGTGTTTTGTTTTTGATTTAGTTATTTTAATTTCCATGTTCCTGCCCACATTGTAAAGCATCCTGGAGTCTGAAAGGCGTTATTTAAATCAAATGTATCATTGTTATTTTCTTTTGTTTCTTAGCTGAACTTCTTGCACTGGATGAGTGAGGAGCCAAACAACCAGAACAGCGCAGAGTCCTGCGTGGAGTTCCGGATGTACTACTGGGATGAGGAGGGCTCCTGGAACGACGTGCACTGTGAAACCTACAACGACTGGATGTGTCAAATCCGCGCCGGTACACTCTTTGGTTCTTGATTGGCATTTTTGGTATTGCATTATCATAAAACACAACTTGTGACTTGTTACAAGATAAGAAAGCCGCTTTCGTACTGCTTGAACCCCCAATTATTAAGAAAGTTTGGGCTTTTGACGTTTTGACTGAACGTTTCCTTTGTTGAGCAGATACTGTTTCTAAATATTCTCTATCTTATAACCAACAGGTTTAACTCCAAAACCCCCTCCAAATGATACCACGACAGGTAAAAGGATAATGCATGACATGACATGTATAGATAGATCCGTAAACAATCCAAGTTATTGGTGAGATATTGCTTAGCCATCAAATATAATATCTAATATTTATGCATAACATTACCCAATAGAGCCACTTCACAGAGGCGTCGTCATAAGACTCACACAGGTGTCACTCATTGCAATAAATTTGGATTTTCTTCTCTATATATACCACGGCACATGCAGTCAAACAAGTGAAAATATCACACATAACATAAAAGTAGCACACCTGTATTTGCCCTACGACGACTCCCTTGTGTAAAGGCTCTATTGGAAGATAGAAAAAAGCCCCCCCCTAAATAATATGTATTTCTTCATTTTTTACAGGGTACATCAAACATGAGGATGGCTGGCTGGAGTGGGGTACGAGCCAGTATTACATTAACGACAGGGTGATGGCCATGGAGGACGCCCGAAGCCATTGTAAAAAGGGGCACGGCGATTTAGTGGTCATCAACAGCGAGGCCGAAAACATCTTTCTGTGGAAGATGGTATGCAGTGTTCAGTGGTTCAAAACTTCCAGTTCAAGGATAGGCTTTTTGTTGACACCGAAATTAATTAACTAATTAATGTGTGTGTGTGTGTGTGTGTGTGTGTGTGTGTGTGTGTGTGTGTGTGTGTGTGTGTGTGTGTGTGTGTGTGTGTGTGTGTGTGTGTGTGTGTGTGTGTGTGAGTGTGTGTGTGTGTGTGTGTGTGTGTGTGTGTGTGTGTGTGTGTGTGTGTGTGTGTGTGTGTGTGTGTGTGTGTGTGTGTTTTGGTGTGTGTGTGTATTTATGTGCATGCAGATAGCAAGGACTTATGGATCCTATTATATCGGAATGCTTGTGGATTTCGATCAGACATTTGGGTGAGTATATATGAGATAGGTAACCTGACATTTGATATGCATTGGATTTGATATGATATAAATAAATGTCATCAAAGATATCTGACCTTAGCCATAACTCATGTTCAATGAATTCAATCGCTACCAAATCACTTTAATCAAATTATTTAATTGATATTGAAAATAAAAAGTATTTTCAACTTCTTTATTTCTTCTATACCATGGCAATTTCTTTATCTGTTTTCCTTATTCATTTATCTTTACCGGAAATACATTTCAATGATGCAGCAAAAAAACACAACTAACTTTTCTTGCACTGTTTAAGGTGGATGGATGGCTCTTCAACAATGTACCAGCGCTGGGACGAGAATCAACCCGATTTTAGGAACAACGACGAGAACTGTGTCATGATGTCTCACCACAGTGGTACGGTCGACTCCAAACACACTTCAGACCCTCACACATCCCTTCAACAGAATCGAACCAATCTAGTCCACCCTTGACAGCGCCCACATACATATAACACAAAACCCTCAAATTCAAACAATAATGTTAAAGGTGACACATTATACCCCCAGATGTGAGTGTGCTTAGCTATTACAAGCCATTTAGAAAATCGGCCTAATCACACTCACACATGGTTGCACAATATGTCACCTTTAAAGTACACACTCAACGGAACACGACATTGGCCTGTGAAGTCAAATATAATACGTTAAAGTACATAAATACATAATAAAGAATAAATCATGGTATGTATACATCTGGTCTCCACCATAGTGCCACTGTTGATTTGGCCCTGTGTCGCACTGTGTTTTAAGGGTTCTGGCATGACATCAACTGCGGCCATGAGCATAAATCCATCTGCAAGAGGAGCACCTCTGTGACCATCAACAGCACCGCCGCTCCCACGGAGGCCCCTAAGGGGGGCTGCCCGCTCGACTGGTCCATATTCCAGTCAAAGGTCAGAGGTCACGCTTAACAGCACTCAAAGCAAACTAGTTTGAGGGAAGTAACCCCTGAGCCAATGTTTCGGTGAAGGAGTGTTTATGTTTTCCTTCCTGTGTTTAAATCATGTGTGCGGTTGTTGACTTTTTATTTCAGTGTTATAGAATCGTCAATTCACGAAAGGACAAATGGGCCGAAGCTCGGAGACGGTGTAATTCAATGGGGGGAAACCTAGCCTCCATCGTTTCAAGAAGTGATCAAGGTATGCTCCCGATGTCCAGTCACATATTTACATCTGGCCTGATTGGACTGTTAAAAAAGATGGCCGCTTTTTCTGGTGTGTTAAGAATGTCCTCCAAACCACAAAGGCATGCACAGGCCTACAGTTTGGTGATGCTGGTTTTTTTAAGCGTTCCTGTTGACGCGCATGAGTGAAACCGGCTCGGGAGACCTCTGGATCGGTTTGAATTCTTTGGAAAAGGGCGAATTCTTCTGGACAGACGGACGGCCAAGGCGGTACACAAACTGGGGTTTCAACGTAAGTGTAGGCGCAAAAAGACAATGTGTCTTTTGAATTTCTGTTTGCGAACGAACACGTACACTTAATATTATTCTCCATTTCAGAAATACAAGCGTCCTGGATCTTTTTATAGCTCATGGAGTGATGTAAGTAGTAGAAGTGTCTCAAAGTGAACCCAACTGGCATCATATAAGCTGTTATAAAGGTTTTACTTGAAAATGAAAAACTGCTATGCTCAAGTAAAGGAAAGATTAAACGCAACTAATCCCACAAATTAAAAAAAATGATAACAGAAATATAACATTAGCAAAGCATGTTGTTGTCTAGTTGTAAGCTACTAGAGTAACAAAGTTGTGCTTGATTCTTGATTATGGAATGAATCATACTATGGATTCGCACATGGATATAATATCAGTGCTTTAAGCTTGTTATGCTGCTTATCATACAATGCTTACACAGTCTCCTCAACATAACCTTTTGCTCCTCACCAGGAGGGCTGTGTAGTGCTGAGCGGTAATCAGTCCACCTATGGGAGATGGATCGGGCACAACTGCAATGAAACTTTTGGATACGTTTGTCAGCGGAATGTGGGTGAGCTCTCCTTTTGTCCTCGAGCACGCTATGCTGCCTCTGATCTGTGGAAGAACCTGGTCCAACGAGGAGATTTTCCTCTAAAATAATGTTTTTGAATCGTGTGATGAACTATAATTTTTGCACCACCGCCGCCTTGACAGATTCGCAGTTCCAAAGCCCGACAGAACCTCTGACTCCGATCACCTACGTCAAGATGGCCAACGACTCGGTGAAGATTATCATCCAGAACCTGACGTGGAGCGAAGCCAAGGCGCGCTGCCAGCAGGACGGGGCCTATCTAGCTAGCATTCGGAATGAATGGACGAGGGCCTACATCGAGCTGCAGGCAATCAATCTGAACTCTTCCCTCTGGATCGGTTTGAACAAGGGAGAGGTACCTACCAAGATCTTTTTTTTTTTTATAATAATATATTATTTTCCAAACGCATACATTAAATAGCTTAGACAATCGCAAAACCTTTTTAATACAATCAATAAAAATGTGATATTCTTTTTTTCGGTAGTTACCCAAAATCTAGTAATGGGATAACTTGTCCACTAATGATTCATTTTAGTAGTAGGCCTGGTTTAGCCTTCTCAACGGAATGTGTTTTGGGAGTAATCCAATGCGCTCTGGCTTCGCAGACCGGTGGTTACTTCAGATTCATCAGCGGCTGGCACCTGACCATGGCCAACTGGTCGCCGGGGGAACCAACCGAAAATTCCTGCGTCTACCTCGACGTCGACGGAATGTGGAAGACGGGACTGTGCAACATGACCATGAAAAGCGCGTGTTTACAGTCCTCAGGTACTGCAAGCCTGCGATTGGAAAAATGTCTGTGTCCCTTTTTCCTATGACATTGTGACTTCCTTATGAAAATCGAACAACAGCAGCATGATGATCGACTCTCCCTGTGTACGCATAGACGTTGCCCCCACGGATTCCACCGAATACGTCGGCAGCTGCCCCATTGCCACTCAGGATGAGCGGTCGGAACGCAAGTTTGCCTGGATGCCATTCAAGGCCCACTGCTACGTCTTCATCACAGAGACGGTGGAGTGGGCCAATGCAGCTTCGGATTGTTCACGACATGGTAAGAGAGCCTGGGACATTGATACACCTGTATGCGTCAGGTGCATCAACTCGTCTCGGGAAATCCCATTTCCGTCAGATCAATCTGGCCTCTAGCCTGTTACCTTTTTTTAAATACAAAATAATTAGGACCGATCATTAGTACCGATCATTACGGAATTCGGCAGTCTGCAATAGTAAAAAAAACAATGCTGGCGCCCAAGGAAAGTGTAGAAATCTTTAGGGCAATCAAAGCTGTTTTATCTTTAATTGAGTAAATAACGATGTTAAAAGATCAACAGAAATCTGCACGAGGGATTTCTCAGAGAATATGTTTTTGCTTAACTTCCAACCAGACTTGGCAAGGGCGAAGAGAGCGAGAGCATCCCTTAGGCCTCGTTCAACTGCAAGGGAAGTCGGTCATATGTGACTCAGACCGGATTTGTAACAGTGTGTACAGCACACAAATGGTTTTCTGATCAAATTCAGACTTCGGCCACTTTCATATGTGGTCCTGAATCAGATATAGGCCCGATTTTTTTGTTGTTGAAGACTAACCTGGCGGTGGAAGATGTCAGTGGAGGGGCATTGATAATAGTACTTAATAGTAGTAATTTATTTAAAAGCAGCCTTGCAATCCTTCAGTTTTGAAGGCGAACGGTTTCAGTGAAGCCACTCACGTCACGATCCCAGCAATTCGGGTTCGACTCCGCGTCCACACACACTTCTAAACAGAAGTTGCAGCCATTGCTCCTTAAGAATACATCGTTATCATCTGCTCCTGAGTCCGCTGGCTTCCACTGCATGAATTGACTGAACAAATTAAACCGTAAACGCTGACTTCAGAGGCCTCCTCATATACTTCCTTCCCACAGCATGCTGCGTCTTACGACTTTGTTGTTGATGTTTTGCCCATGTGGGGCAGTACGGAGTGTGTTCAGTTCACACTGAAATCTGATATTTGCCACGAATTAAAATGTATGTGAGGGGCTTGGAGTTTTTTGGGTAACATAAGGCCTCCTCTATATTATTTTATCAATTGCTGCCTGGTTAAAGCCAGACTGATATTAATTAGCGTAATGCTGACTTAAAAGCTAACAATATCTGGATAGCCTCTAAGGGAAAATTCAAAAATATATTTATTCTTATTGATTTTGAAGGTGGCGTCCTAGCCAGCATCGAGGATCCTGAAGAACAGACCTTCATCCAAGATCAAGTGTCAATATTGGCCGATGGCCAGAGCTCCTTCTGGATCGGCCTGTACAAGACACATGCAGGTATAGGATTCACAAAAATAGAAATAAAAAGCTCTATGTTTACCCCTTTCTATTGCATATTAGGTACTTCCATTCTTCTGTATTTTTTATTGATTTTATTTGGGGAAACTTTTGGTTCCAATAATATTCTGCAAGTTTTTGCAATCCTTTTTCATTCGTTCACAGGAAAGTGGAATTGGCTGGACAAAACCATCGTGGACTACACCAACTGGGATGAGGACAGCCCAGAGTCGTCCAACAGTTATGCAAAGGTCCAGTCGTTAACCGGGAAATGGACGACGGGCCGTAAATGGAACGACAGAGCCTACATCTGCAAAACACCCAAAGGTATGTCCATTTGCTTTGCTTTTAGAAACTGCAAGTGTGGTAGATTGTAGGTGAAGAATAGTCAAGTGGTTAGGGTAGTGGTGGTTTGGATTCCCCAATGTCAACAGCTTAACCTTTAATCATCAATTACAAACTGAATGTACTGTGAGTCAATTTGGATAAAAAAAAAAGAAATTAAAATTGTGTACTAATTATTTTCTTCACAGTTGCTCTCGTGAATATGATGCCAACGGCTGGTAAGTACTATTTCTACTAATTTTTCCTAATGAGTTTTGGTTCTGCCATTAATTAAATAATCAATTGCAGAGCTATTGTTCCATTTATTGAATTTTTAAATCAGCAATCAATAATTGTTCCTACACAGTGTTTATATGGGCTTTCTCTTTTATTGTTAACACTTTCTTAGCCAGCTACGATCTGCTACTGTTCCTTTATATTTATCATGATCAATTCTGCATTCATATTGATCATATTCTATATTGATCAAATGTGTATTTCTGTTCTTTATCTTGTAGCATCTCATACGATTCCAAGCAAGCAACGTGCTCACACAAGCCTGGTGGTGGTCGTGATCGTGTTTTTTCTTGCTGGAATGGCGGCCCTAGCAATCTTCATCTTCAAGAAATCTGGACGATCCTTTCCAAAGCCAGCTTTTGAAAACCCCCTCTATTTTAATAGAGAGTGCCAAAAGCCTGACGTGGTAGATACCAATCAACTGATAGAGAACGCAGAGAAAGACGAGGAAGACCAAGCACCAATTATAACGCTGTGATGTCATCACACGAGTCAACATTGTGCTGGTTAACAGTGGACCACTAGGGGGTACTGTGGTTAATCTTTGTACTGTCAGGAAATAGTAAAGAAAAGGCCTCTGAAGAATAAGTCCCGCCTCCGAGGCTCCGGTTCCCTCGGTCAAATGTCTATGGAAAATAACATGGCGTCTTTGAATGATCGTGCATAGCAAACTCTGTAGGGGGCGAAGAAGTAAAAGCTGCGTCACGTTTAGTTTCGACTGGGTTCTTGGATTGTCGGTGCCGTTAAAGTAGCATTAACAATCATTTACTACTTTGACGGCACCGACATTCCAGAAACCCAGTCGAAACTTAAAGGGGACCTATTAGGCTTTTCGACTTTTATGACCTATAAACGTTGTTATAATGATTGATAGTCATGTTTAACCATACACAAGAAACAATGTAGATTTTCGGGAAACTCTTCCTCTCATTTGGGCGCTTTCAGAATTCTCTGTCAACGCTCGGTTTCGTCCTTCTCCGCCCCCTCGCCCCCCTCCTGCCACCCCAACTCCGTTGTGATTGGTTACCTTCCTTGAAGCGCTCGGGCAGATTTGACCAGGCATATGGGGGCGTGGCAGGAGTGCCTCTACTTAGATGATTTCCCGGAAATGTGAACAAGTGAATCGCAAAAGTTGTCCCGAGTGTTTAGCGCTCTGCACAGCCACCCCAGACTGTCAGCAGGGAATACGTCGAAATGCATGTACGTCATTATTTGACACTTTAGTACTGTTAAACATGACTATCAATCATTATAACAACGTTTATAGGTCATAAAAGTCGAATAAGCATAATAGGTCCCCTTTAATGGAAAATGTATAGTTCAAAACGTGACACAGCTTTTACTTTTTCGCCACCTAGTTTGTTATGTGGGAGGGTTTTTTGCCTCGGAAGCGGGACTTATTCTTCAGAGGTCTATTAGAGTAGGAAGAGAAACCTTGGATCAGTGGATCTGCCATTATGTCAATAAATATATATAAGTATATATTTTACCGAATCTGTATTTGAATGTATAGAATTTCCATTCATTATATCTCTAAGGATAGAGTTTCTTTGTGAATTGTATGCTTGGTCTCTAGAGTAATACTTGTTTATAATTGCTGTTCAATTACTAATTTGAAATAAATATAAATATAATCTTGTATTGTTACATCATACAATGTACTTTTAATTTAATAAAAAATCATACATAAAGAAAAGGAATTTATCCATTATTGCGGCAGGATGTATGTATCTTAATTACTACAATGTTAGTTAATTTTATAGAAGGGTGTAACTAGGCAACAAATACAATTTATAAACAATATAACAAAATATAAAACATTGACATTTATTTTAATGTACAGCGCAATTGGAAAACATAACACAAGAGTATTATCATATAAACAACGAGATTCATCCTACAGAATTGTGCTGAGCATTAATAACTAACATTGCCAAAGCTTTAATGCTGCATTATGTAACATTTTCGCAGAAGCTGTCATTTTGTTCGAAATGGGATTTCCTCGCCTATTTTTCCACCCAAAGATAACGACTGCATTGCATAAAGTTTATGATAAACCATATTGTGTTTCTTCAATGATATACATCTCAAAATCCAAGGAAGCACTTTCCTTTATTTAAGTGAGCTCGAAATACTGTTAATTGCCGATCAATCAGTTGATTTCGGTCTACAATTAATGAAAAAAGACAGCGTTTAGAATCATTTTATCATCAAGTTGAAAGTAAAACTCGAAAAGATTCAAAAGAACCAATGCATCACAAGAGAAGCGAGAGAGTGGATTTAGCTGTTAGACCTGCAGTCCTTATAGCCCCTTTTCACAAAGGCGTCACTATTGGACAAACACAGGTGTCACTCAAAACACTTTTGATGCCACTTATTATGGGTGGGTTCCATTTTATGCAGGGCACATGAATCATACTTACCTTCACTAGTTTAGTCTACTACAAGTGCCCTGGTAGACAAAAGGAACAGACCCATAATGAGTGTTATGAGTGTCACCTGTGTCTGTCCTACGAAGACATTTCTATGAAAAAGGCCTATGAGGTAAAGCTCTAGCAAACTGACTGCAATTGACTCCCTCACGGCCCCCCTGCCCCCATCAACCCAACAGTCAAGGCAAACATGATATGTGTTTATATACAAATGCATAGAAGTCGATTTCAAGCTATATTCTTCATCACAAGAAGATGCATAGTGGCCTCAGCGCACCGCACGAGTGTCACGACAAAATAAATGAGTCATGCTTCCAGACAGTGCGAGAGAGAATAAATACGATTGAACAACACCGTTAGAAAAAGTAGGAAGCTGAGAACGACACGTGGTTCTCGTTCAGGTGTAGAAAAATAGTTTGGGGGACTTTTCTTGAAATAAACTGCTTTTGTATGTATGTCATCATTTGTAATAAACGTTGTCGGAAGAGATGTGCGATGCTATCATCTGACTGTTTGACACCCGCTGAAAATCTGAAACGTGTTAAGCCTGCCATCCGCCTTGTATGGTTTGACTCGTAAATTATGAATGAGTTTACTACAAATCAAGGCTTGTATTTTATTATTCTGCACAGTTAAAACCATATCCTGTATCGTCTTATATTTAGTCTGAAAACAAATCAAACACTTACAGGTGGGTCATGATGAATGTGATCATGTCCTTCGGGTTTTCAGATCTAATGTAGATCTATGTAACAGCCAAACATTTCAGCAACCTAGAGATAGTCAAGCAGTGTGTTGTCTACAAAGACAGAGATTTGAGAATAAGAACTCACTAAAATCGAGGCTCAGTGTGCAGGGGTTCAATTCAAGGTACAGCAGGTTATGATTTGTGTCTGCATGCTATTATTATTAATGGTTCTGATGGATCATGGTGGTATAAGGTACATGTTAAGCACTGATGTCCATGACAAGCTCCAAAATAGCTCAGCGTCTGTGTGGCCATCATTCCCTAATGGACAACTGTCACCAACCAATCTCATTCCAGTCTAATATTGTTGTGATAAAATTATTAATAGACTTTAATTTATTAAATTCATAAATAATCCACTGTACTGCCAGACAGCAATAGAAAACAAGGAAGAAAAAATAATAGGTTGCCTTTAAGAATAGCCAGATATATACACTGTAAGTTGAGATTTCTCATGGTTTTCATCACACGACCTGGCGATCAGCTGCGGATTCAGCTTGGGAAGTCTCGAACACCCGTTCTAGGTCTGGAAGTGACACAGACTCATGGCAAGGACATGGGGCTTCACCCTGAACACCGGTCTCATTTTGGGAGTGACAACTGCTTGAACTTTGTCTGTGTTGACAGGTCAACTGACTCACTATTACGTGTTTACTTGTGACTTAAGCGGAAGACAAGCGACTCCTTTTTAGATAAACGGTCTATCATTTCAAGTGGACCATCCAAGCCCATCGCTCCGCGACGTGGCCGGTATGGTAGGAGTGCGAGACCACGAGGCGATTCGACTGCTAGGGAGGGGGCAGAGGCGGGCAACCATCAGCAAAGAACGACATACAGAACGGCAGAAGTCATTGCCAATTCCGACCGTTCCTTCGTGGCGTTTACAACCAGAGCGGCGTCAAAAACCCATGCACGGACCCAAATAAAACACCAACAACGGCGCCACAATCCCACCGACAGCGGCTAGCTGTATGTATGGGGACCCCTGTGCCAGTGTCTCCCGTCCTCGTCTCGCTCTCCCCTGTCCCCGTCTCTGTCTCTCTCCCGCTCTCGGTCCCTGCTGTGGTAGTGCTGGTAGTTGTGTTGGTTGTGGTGGCCCCCGGGGTAGTGGTCCCTACGGGGGGTCCTGGGGGCCTCCGTGTGCTGCTGCAGCGGTGGTGGTGGTGGTGGTGGGGGGTGGTGGTGGCGGTGGTGGTGGTGGGGGGGGCGTCGGTGCTGCCGGTTGCGCTCGTTGTTCTGCTCCGTCTCGTTGCTCTCCCCGCTCTGCGGCTGCCTGTTGCCGCGGTGATGCTGGTGGTACTGATGCTGATATGCGTACGGTTGCTGCTGCTGCTGCTGCTGTTGTTGTTGTTGTTGTTGTTGTTGTTGTTGTGGCTGTGGAGGAGGGTGGTGGCGTCGGTGGTGGTGCGGCCGGTGGCCGCTGTTGGGATGGTGGTCGAGGTCCTTGTGAGAGGCCACCACTCTGCCGTGGTAGCGAGGGTCCACGCCCCGCTGCTCCTCCCCGCCTCCCACGCCTCCCCCCTGCCCCCCCTCCTCCTCCTCCTCCTGCCCCACAGTGCTCCTCGACAGCCGGGGGAGTTGTCGGCGGGAGGGGCCGTGGTGGGCGTGTGTGTGCTCCCTGCCGGGGTGCTGGTGGTGGGGGTCAGTCCTGCGGTGTTGGTGTTGTTGGTGGTGGTGGTGTCGGTGGTGGTGGTGGTGGCCATGCTGGGCCCTCTTTGGTTCTGTCCTCAGGAGCGATTCCTCCAGCCCCTGTTCCCGCAGCTCACCCTCCTGCTGCTCCTCCTTCGGACCCTCCCTGCGGCCGCCCTCCCTGGTCCTCTGCTCCGGGGGGCCGGGGGCCGAGGGGGGCTCCGGGGCTAGGTGGTTCTCGCGGGAGCCCTTCCTTTTGGTGGCTGGGGGCCTCCTCTCCTTCTGCTCCTCCTGCAAGCAAGAATAGAACAAGAGGTAATGGCAATGATCAAACACACAACCACACTCGAACACACACACACACTTGCATTTGCACCTAAGCACATGTACATACACACACACACACACACACACACACACACACACACACACACACACACACACACACACACACACACACGGTCATTTACATTGGGTACAAGGAGCTAAGCTAGCTAGCTAGTTGGAAGGCGTTGGTATGATCATAATAGATTGCAAAACTACAAGGAAAAGACAAACAATATGCAGAACTGGCTATCGGATCTTATCCTCTCTATAGGGGAACCATAAGTAGATAAAGATGTTGCATAATCGCATCCTACTCACCAGAAGTGGAAGCTCATTTCTGCATATTTCCCCCAGGGAAATGGTACGAGAGGAAATGGGATGAAAATGGCACGTGAATAAATGAAAACAAAATAACGACCGTGGGACTCAAAAGTTCTCAGAGCTGTTTCCCCGAAACTATTTCTATTTTTTTGAAAGACAAAATAACAAAAGAGGTTTGGAATGAGTTGAAAGGAAGCGTGGCACTGCGGCTAAACCTTTACAAACGACGAGGTATTTCGAACATGCAGGGTGCTAACTTTAAGGTACGTTAAACAGCGCTATGACGGCAGGGGAGGGTGGGGGCAACGCCCGATGATTTCAGAGTCGGGGACTTCTTTGGGTTGAAAAAACCAAACATCCTTCCAACAAACCCTTCTTTACTGCCCTCCATCCAAAATAAAACGGTTTCAGTACACATTAATGGGTACTCAATGTGTAAGGTGGAGCCTTACACTTCACCCAACTGCTTTCAAGTAGTGTTCATGACTTCTCCTTGGCTTGTGTCTATTTGCCACAGGGCTCTAAATGGGCCTGAGTACTGGACTGCATTTCATCCTAAGTCTAAGCCATAGTTTTTGGCATAGCCTTAGCCTTGTCTTTAGTCATAGCCTTATTTTAGCCATAGCCATATTTAAGCCATATCCTTATCTTAGGCCATAGCCATATCCTTATCTTAAGCCATAGCCTTATATCAAGCCACAGCCTTTTTTTTAGCCATATCCTTATCTTTAGCCATATATTTATCCTTAGCCACAGCCATATCTTTAGCCATAGCCTTATTTTAGCCATAGCCTTATATTTAGCCATATATTTATCCTCAGCCATAGCCATATTTTAAAGCCATATAGCGTCAGCCTAAGCGCTAGCATCAGCCTACCTTCTTCCGAGGCGCAGGGGTCACAGGAGCCGGGGGGCTGACAGGCAGCGTGTTCTCGGCAAGCTGCAGCACCAGGGGGTTGGTGGGCTCCATCTCGGGGGGGTGCGTGGCCCTCCAGTAGGTCTCCAGGTAGTCCGCCATGTGCTCGCAGGCGTCCGACAGCTGGTTCTCATCCAGGATCACGTCGAACGATTCCTGGGTCAGCAACGAGACCAAAGGGGAGGCGATGGGGAGGTGTTAGGAAGGAGGTGCAGGGGTGGGGGGTAAGGCAGCGTGGAGGTGTGGACGAAAGAAACGGATGAAAAGGGAGTTTGTGTAACGTTTGACAATGCAAGAGGAGTGATATAGCCACAGGTCACTACATTTACATTCACATTAAGGGCCCGCTTTTATCCAAAGCGACGTACAATATGTATATTTATCAGAAGAAAGAGAAATAATATATATTGTTTTCGGTACAGTTAGGATGCTCATAGAAACAGGTGTCAAGCAGTTACAATTTCTGGGTTAACCCATTGCCCGTATGCAACAAAGATAGCTAGGATAAGACGCTACACAATGCTAAGTACTATTTGTAAGTGCCACACTTGTGGGTCCGGGAGTGTTGTCCAGTGTCTATAGTCTCTTCCTTCATGATTATAGATATAATATAATAATATCATACTATTATACCAAGGGCTGGGTGGAGCGTTACTAAGACAGCCCAACCTTCAGGTTACATCCAAGTCACATGACCCACACTGTCAATCTGAGCATTCAAAATGATCATGTTGTAACAAAGACACTATGTAGCTTTTCACTGCAGTCCACCAGTGAAAAAGTAAGCGCATGTCAGCCATTTGCTAGGGAAAGACTTTTCGTAACGGCGGGCAGGAGAAGTACATCTGTCGTCTGATCGGGGGGAAGGCTAATAGCTGGCTCTTTTTTGTCTCTTTCTATCTGTTTTGATCTTTCTATTTGATGATTTTGTTGTGCAGCACTTATTTCAAAAATAAAAGTAAAAAACGTTATCAGCCATTTACTTCTCACACTTCTGTCCAAGTTCGTTCCTCCCCTAAGAACTGAGCTTGGCAAGAAAGAGCTTGAAAACAAACACTACAGTCTCCTGGTACCAGATAAGGTGATGCGATCAGGTCCTGCAGCGAGGTTCAGATAAGCCGACGGGAATAACAATAAGGTCATTGCAAAACAAAGACAATCTCCTGCATTATCAGAGGGGATAGACAGATTCAGACTTCCTAACCAAGCCTTGCATTTAAAATCACTTCCTTAATTTCAGAATCCCATAGAAAAAATCCCTCTATAATATATGATGTATATTTACTGGGCCAAGGTTCACAGCATTTCATACAAATGTTTAGATATAGCAAACATCCTATTTTAATGTGTCTTCGTCAATACCCTTATTCTCAGCTTGGGCTATCAGCACGTGGTTTGTTAAGAATTATTAACTCTCTAAACAACCCCGTAATAATGAATGACTGGAGATCCTTCATAGTGAGGCATGGGAGGTCGTTTTAACGTGAACTAAGGTGATGTAAAGGAACGGCCACTAGAGGGCGCTCACCGGCAGACATTGGGCCAGCTTGTCTGCGGCCACCAGCTGAACGTTAAGATGCTTGGTCTGAGACTTCCCCCGAGTCTTGATCAGCCTGGTCAACACCTGGACAGGGTCAAAAGGTAAAATCATGGAGGATACAGCCAGGATAGTAAGCAGGAATAGTGATTGTTAAACTGTCTGCAGGGGTTATGGAAGATTGGTACCAAGCCACCCGAAACACAAAAGCAAACGGGACATTTTTGTATTGCTTATAAATTATATTGATCCTCAAGAAATGTTGATGGATGAAGACATTGATATCGGTACAAAATGAAACAGACGGAAGTGATAACAGGATTACTTGGTAATGTTTATTGAAATTGAAACCACTGGGAGTTGGAGCGAGTATGAGACAGGAAGAGACACAATGCATAGGGCATGACATGGCAAACTTTCAATACACAAATAAACCTGCAGAAAATCTTGTCATTTTTATTTTACAAGAATTAGAAGTTTTTTCACATACGCGTGTGTGTGCGTGTGTATATGCGTGTGTGCTCGTGTGTGTGTGCGCACATGTTTATGTGTAAAAGTGTATATCTGTGTGTGTATGTCTGCACATATTTGCCATCATTCCTCCCAAACAGACACACGCAGACACACGTCCACGTCTGTGTGTGTGTGTGTGTGTGTGTGTGTGTGTGTGTGTGTGTGTGTGTGTGTGTGTGCGTGTGCGTGTGCGTGTGTGTGTGTGTGTGTGTGGGCATCTGTATGCGGGTTTCACACGTTGCAGGTGTGTGTGCTTACCTTTGGCTGGGAGATCTTGACATAGACCAGGATGGGGGCCAGCGAGGTCTTGGACACCTGCAGGGGGTGGTTGACGGTGTCTGAATCCAGCAGCACCAGCTGCATGCTGCGCGCCAGCTCAAAGATCCGCTCTACCTCCCCCTGGATCTGGGCTGGGGGGGGGGGGGGGCAGCGTCTGTCAGCCTCTGAGAGTGTTTGTTTGGCTGACGTGTTTAACGAACGAGCCGAATGCCATCATCGTTCTGTTGAGTGCATTGCGAGCGACGCGGCGTTTCATTCTTCGCCGCTGTAAAGATATTTCTTGGCAGGTGCGTTTAGTGAATAAGTAAAACGCCATCATCGTTTTGCGCTGTTCAATATCTTTTGGCCTGTATATTTTAGGTAATACCTATAACGCCATTATCGTTGTGTTAAGCGTATTCTGTGGGTGCACACCAATCCGTACAGCCCCATACATCAAAATAAGATTTTCGTCTGAAATGAATGATTTTTCTTTTTTTTCTCCGCTGTTCATTAAGACTAACCAAGCAGTAACACAGCACGCTCGCACGAACCAATCAGAAACAGAAGCCTGCCGATCGATCCGGTTCATCAATCAAATTGCCTCAGTCATGTCCAACAGTACAACATCAGCGAGAAAAAAAAGCATGTGTGTGATATGACGTTCGGTGCCAATGCAGCACGCTGCGCCGGGACAATGGGTCAGACAGGGGAGAGGAGGAGCTGAGCGGATACGGGTCAGAGAGGCGGGAGGAGGAGCTGAGCGGATGAGCACGGGTCAGACGGGGGAGGGCGGGCAGCGGGATCTACGCTGGCAGCCGCTGTGACCTTGTCAGAGACTTGATGCGGTTACAGCCTCTCTCCCCGCCGCCGAGGGGCGAGTCTTACCCCTGGTCCGTCTGGCAGCCCAGACCTACTGCGGTACCCCGATGCACTCACGGGGGGGGGGGGGGGGGGGGGGGTGGGTGGGGGAGCAAGCCGAGCGGGCCGATACGAATCACCACAGGCTCCATCACAGCGATACAGAGGCTGTTGCTACGGTTACAAGGCAGGGTGGTAAATGGCAGGGTGGAGCGGGCGACGAGAAACAAATCACACAGGCGGACGAGCAATTGTGTTAATGATACGTACCGGCGGCGTCTGGGTTCGGGGAGCGACGGCGGAGACAGAGGAGAAAAACAAACACAAAGAAAAACAAAATAAGGCCAAGTTAATGTTAGCTGTTGTGGAAGGAGGTTGCCTGCCCACCTCCCTGCTCCCCGAGTAGGACTAGAATAGCAGCGGGGCCGGGGGTAAAAAAAGAGGGTAAGGGTGGACTTTACTCCGCTAACAAGTCGCAGTCAGACACAACTCACTTACTCACGGCACAAATGGAACACGAGTGTCTCACAAGACAATGATGCAAGTGTTAAAGTGCCTTGAGTGAGTGACTGAATCAGTGTCAACAGGCGTCTTGTTGAATGGGTTTTGTATGAAGATGCAGTTGTTGACAAGTCGATTGAGGAGACGAATGGCAACAATTACGGATTAAATTGCACTCGCTTTCACAATAAAATAATGAATAGAAATATAGTAGAGAGAGAGAGGAGAGAGAGGAAAGAGAAGAAAAGGGAGAGAGGGAGAGAGAGAGAGATAGAGAGCGATAGATAGATAGATTAGGTGGTGAATGCTTTGGTGAGGGAGATACTAGGGGTAGTTTGCAGCTGTGGGGTGGAGATGGTGAACTGGGGGCCGCTGTACCTAGATGAGAGCGTGTGTTGGAGCGGTCCATTAAGGCCTTCTTTCCAGGGTTGTTAAGGATGGAGCGCTTGGCTAGAGAGATGTCTGCCGTCACTCGCGTTATCGTTATCCTACACAGGAACAATAAAGAATCAACGTTATGTAAACACAACTGCACGGCGATCACTGTCTCTGTTATATTACTAGCAAAGGCGTTAGCACTATTTGGAATTACATCAGGACTTACCTGCCTTCAAATCGATGTTTCAAAAAGTCAAAAAGTGCTTTTTGCATCATATCTGTAACCTGGAAGGCAAAACAGCAAAACATGGACGGGAATGAAAACTATTTGTATGTCTTTGTAGTCAGCGATAAGAGCTACAAGAACTATGACTATATGAACATGGGTGTGTTTTCATTGTTATTAGCTGGTTAGAACTGCTGTGTTAATGAATTAATTCATCACAGAGTTGTTTGTGTGTGTGTGTGTGTGTGTGTGTGTGTGTGTGTGTGTGTGTGTGTGTGTGTGTGTGTGTGTGTGTGTGTGTGTGTGTGTGTGTGTGTGTGTGCGTGTGTGCGTGTGTGTGTGTGTGTGCGTGTGTGTGCGTGCGTGTACATACATGCTTTAACAGTAGATGGTTATAGCACAAAACTAGTTGGACTCCTCATTTATGGTAGCCTTGGACATGTATATAGACTCTGTGTTAGTGGATTGCAAATTGCTGGACTCTATGAGAAGAACTATAAGCAGATAGCCGAATACTGCTCTGTGTCAGCAATCATAGGCAGTCTTTATATGGAGAAGGCGCTGTCATCTCTACCTTTAATATAACTTGAACTATATATTTATCTCTGCTTATTCACCTGGTCGTGGATACCTGCAAAGTGTTTGTGTTGTTTTGGACATAAAAGGCTCTTTATTAACATTTGGATGCTATCGGGTTGTAGTATTGATCATTCCCAATAAATGAAGCAAATGTGTGTGTGTATGTGTGTGCGTGCGTGCGTGCGTGCGTGCGTGTGTGTGTGTGTGTGTGCGCGCGTGCGTCTGTGCGTGCTTGTGTGCGTGCGTGCACTGATATGTATGTGTCTATGTATGTGCACGCGTGTGTGTGTTTACCTCCAGCCCCTTCAGCGAGGGTCCCATGAGCACCACGGGACGCATGGTGGGCACCACATCATACATGGCAATCTGCTCCCCCTGCAGCCAGAACACGCCACAACGCAGACCGCCTCACTCAGGGTACATGGGCTTTTAACTTAAGTCTGTTTTTTTTAGTTAGTAGTGAGTTAAAAAAATTATGACATTTTTAAGACTTAACTTACCGGTTTCTTTTTTACTTGCTGGTTAGCTGTTCAAAGTGAGATGTTTACAAAATTAATCAGTTGGATAACAATCATAACAATAGAAATCACAATACATCACTAACAGTCACTTTCCATAGGCGATAGTGTATTGTGTTTATGAGTTGTCTAAACGATGGCAAGCGTACCTTGTGAAGGAGGGGTGTACTTCTTGGAGTTCAAATCCTGAACGACTTGAGACGCAGCTTTGCTGAAATGGAAAAAGGGAAAACGAATGAAAAACATTCTGCTCTGATCTCTGCGGGGCATCACTGGCTTTCACAAGGGAGGTCTTGTCAGCCTTGGTTCATATCAGTTCATGAAAAGACAGCGTGAACATATTTGCCTCATTGTACCACAAACAAAGAGGTCTCCCTTCAGACCCAAACCACGAAGACTACAGGGCGAGGGACTTCAAACCCGGCCGTGGCAAAGGGGCTGGAGTATCACGATGATTAAAGCCTACTTATTCTCATCACTTCCAATCTTCCTCCCTTTTTATACACACACAAATGATCACAAGCTCGTCTTCAATTACTGGATGAGCAAGGGCATTTACATCTGCTTCATCCATAGCATCACTACAATAAACAAAGCAGAGTAGTTGAGTAGTCGTGTCTATACTGCGACACCTTAGCGCCGCGGTCACACTGTACCCGTCTGTCGACGGAACTCATTGAATTTGCATGGGGCGCTCTCGAAATGCATTGTGGGTCAAGCCGTTCCGTCGGCTCCGTTGCCCGCGACAAAAAAGTTGAGAAATGGTCAACTTTTCAGGCAGCGACGGATCCGTCGGCCAATCAGATCGCGTTACCCATACGTCAGACACGCCCTCCGTCATCCATCGACGGACAGCCTTGTTCACGCCTCGTGCCCACTGCACCGTCAGCCAAAGGACTCAGAAGGCGTGGCTGACGGATGGGGGAGGTTTCCAGGGTCGTCAGAGCCCAAGCAGTGTCACAGTGCTTAAATTTGCATAGGTGTTCTGATTGGATGATGGATCCATCGCTGCCGAAAAAGTTGAACTTTTTTCAACTTTTTGACGGAGCCTTCAGCGCACGGATCCCCAATGCATTGCACGTCCGTCCCAATTCAAAGTCAATGGGGATCAGTCAACGGACGGCGGCAGCGGGCACGAGGCGCACTACCTCCGTCCGTCGACGGATCTCATTTACTTTTTTTGGGGCGCTCGCGTAATGCATTGTGGGTCCGTCCGTCCATTCGGCTCCGTGGCCTGCGTCAAAAAGTGGAGAAATGTTCAACGGATCCGTCGGCCAATCAGATCGTGGTTATGCAAATGCACTCCACGCTTTTCCTCGATCCATTTTGCAATAACAAGCAGGAAGAAGCAGGAAAAATCGTGTAATTGTGGAATAATAGGATTGTGTTTGGTCACCTGTTGTTTGTTTCATCTTTTGTATTTCTATCCACACATCGGCTTTGTAGCAGGAAGCGATTTGATTGACTGCAGTATGCGTCTACAGACACTAGTCCCTATACGTCAGACACGCCCTCGTTCATCCGCCGACAGACGCACGTAGTGTGCACGATGTGAACGCTGTGTAATCAAATGGACCCATAATTAATGGCATGAGCTACACCTGTGTGTTTTCCCTGCTGTGAGAAGGGCCAAAGGAGACGTGTGTGGAGTACGGGATTGCCTGCAGCGGGTACGTACGTGGCTAGGGCCTTGGCAGCCTTCCTGGCCTGCACCTCTCTCCTGATGAGGATGGTCTCCAGGTTGACCGGGCTGGGGATGAAGCCCACCACACCATCCTCCTTCACCGGGCGGCCGATCCACCACTCGTTGTTGAACTTCTGCACACCACAACACCAGGATAATCGTTGGAGGTTGCTTAAGTTAAAGGGGGAGTGAACCCTGCGTTTCTGCTTGAATTAGAACACCAAAAGATATTTTTTATAGGAAGAAAGGGGTTGTTTACCCCTGGTTATGGCTTTCATAAAACTTTATTAAACCTATTATCGTGCGTTATAAAGAGTGATGTTGTGTATGGAATGCGCCACACATTGTGGAGTTTTACTATAAGTGTCTGAGAAGCGCAATCCTCTTGGACGCTGCTAACATGAACCACTTCCCAGATGGAGCTCCACACACACACACACACGTCTCTGGGTGCTGGGGAACCTTTGATGCTTCTGATATAATAAATAATAATAATAGATTCAATTTATATAGCGCTTTTCTCACACTCAAAGCGCTTTACATAGGGGCACAACGATAGATAAACAAGAAAAAAAATAATAATAATTGGCCTTGACTTAAGAGCAGAGTAGAACGTTTGCACCTGAAAAATGGCAGTGATGACCATGTTATAGATCATAGTCAAGAAATACTAACATGCTAAAAAAGAAAAGGCTTTTGAAACCAAAAGTGTTGGGTTTAATGGTATTTTAAGAAGGGAATAGTACATAGGTTGTTTGTGCATTGCTGTTTTTTTTCTTTTTTATTATTATACTTAAGTATGAATGTATTTATTTACCATGAACACTATATTTCTTTACTAACCTTATAGGTCGGATCCCTATGGCTACTCTGCATTCTCACCAGTTGCTGCTTTCCTCGGGTGTCTCTCAAAGTATTGATTGTAGGCTTAGATTATTCTCAGCCTCACTTGTAAGGCGTAATGGATAAAAACCTACGACTCAGGCCAAGCTCACTATTGTAAAATCGAAAATAATCAAACCGAAGATACTGTTACTTCTGCAGTTTGAATATTCCCAAAATCGTTCTGTGTATCGGGAGACCATTGAGGGCGTGAATGCGTCTACTATATATATCTATCTATATATATATAGATATATATATCTCAGTGTCCGCACCTCTTTGATGTGCAGGAAGTCTCTGGCCTCGTAGGTGACGGCGTGTCCATGCACGGGCACGTTGTCGTCGTCTGCCGGCGTGTACGAGAAGTTGCAGCGCACGGCGAACGCCACCGGCCGGTACTGTGGACAGACAGCAGGGACGGACGGACACAATGAGCCGTTACACCGTATGTAGATACACAGCAATCGCACACACACCCAAACACATACAGAGGAGTTTGACCCGCTTTCCACGCAGCACACCTCTTTTGCTTTCACCTGCTTTCCTTCCCAAAATAAGAGCACTTTATCTGTGTTTTTACGCTTATTTCACAGGGATGGAGCCCCGTACATAAATAGCACCGCAGAGTTTTCGTCTGAAGTCCGTGGGCAGGAGTTCTACTCCAAAAACATGTCAATAAAAAAAATCGATACAGCATCTACATGGACCTTGCTGATATATACTACATCTCTGCGGCTATTCAAGTTCCTGATTAAACAAACTAACAGACTAAACCTCTGATTAAGCAATTTAGAATTTGTATGACAGACAGCAGTTTTATGATATTCAATTGAAGTGACAACTGATCATTTGATACTGGATTCTTGAACATAATGCAACGGCACCAAGAAATAAAGAACAACAGCCGCTGGTCGATAAACGACCATGAGAGACAGATGGATATCGTTAAATCAATTTCCCAGGCATGAAATTTCCAATTCGGTGAGCGCAGCCCTAATTTAGAGAGTGCCCTCACCCATGTAAAAAAAACGACACACCTTATGGCTGTATATACGGCCCTTGTGAGTTAATCCACAAGGTTGTAGTAGTGTATTCTCTAATCTTACTGTATGAGACAGCAGATACACCAGCAGATTCCTATGGCTTACCCCTACAGAGTCTCCACAGCGGCTGCGGAGATGCTGTGCTAATCCTCCTGCCAGAGTCAAATGTCAAGCCGACAGTAATGAGTCCATGGACGGTTCACCACGGCGGGACATGCTTCAGGGGTCAGCGGTCAGTGGCACCAGGACACACTGTGTGTTCTGTGCATACTTAATGACATCCCTCCACTAGGCGTTCTAAGTCAATGTGCCCTGAGATAAGCATTGCATAACCTCAGAGACATAGAGAGAATGGATGGGAGATATTATATGCTGAAAGAATACTATGCATGCATACTTCCACATGCTTTTTACGGATATTTGTGTATTGGTTAAAAGTGAAGAAATCTGTTTAAATGAAAGAAGTAGAACTGAGCCAATCCTGTCGGGGCAGGATAAATAGTCTGTGGTTGCCCATGGCGGCCAGAGTGAGTCAATAACTCTGTTATGATCTCTGAAGATCCCACGGGGGAAAAGCAAATTATTCAGCTCTGTCAATAACTCTGCTCAGGGCTTTTCTGATGAAGTATCTGGGCAGTATCGATCCTGCTCATATTTCATTAAAAAACGATAGGTTTCAAAAGCCTCTCGTTATGGAAAAATAGTTTGGACTGCATTGGATTAGTTGAAACTTTGCTGCGTTATGTTTTCCTCCATTTATGCATAACAATGTATTCAATGACATCTTACAGCAGTAATTGTTGCAAACGAAGGGAAACACACTTTTGTGCAGAGGGTAAAGACCCAGTCACTGCAAGTCGCTCAATGTGCAGTTAACGTCGATGCCTGCATGCATAATGACCCATAGTGTCAGGAAATCATCGCATTCTGAAAGCCTTTTCGCAGGGTTTTTTTAAAAGGTAATTTCCGAACTTCAAGAAAAAGGCAACATATACAGTACATTCACAACAGTTCTGTGTGCTATATAAAGAGGCAGTGGTCTACTGTCTCCTAATCATGAATATAAAAATAGCATTGAATCCCGACCCAATCAATTGTGTCCACGATGGAGTGTTCGTGAGTAAGGAGTGAAGCACTCCGGGGAGTCCTTTAATTGGAACGGGGGGCGGGGGGCGGGGTGCAGCTCAGCAGATCTTCAGCAACACCAGCATAACAATGATGTGTTCCTCTTCCAACTTCTTTCTCCGTGATCATCTTTCATCATTGTTTTCCCCCTCATTCAATTTCAGATTTCAAGAAACTGCCATAATCAGCTGCTGCAGCATCACAGCGACAATCCCACTCTTCAATATGTCCACAAAGAGCAGAGCCCAGGCGTCTCCAACAGGATCCCGTCGACACAGCATCGCAATAAGCAACCTTATTCAATTGTTGGATTCCTTCTGCTGTTGTTTTGCTCGTAAAATAGATGACAAGGACGCGAGGATATTTTCGTGTCCTATTTTCCCGGCGGAATAACGCTCTGCTAATCTGTTTCCCTGTCTACCTTTCCCATCGGTGATGTGATTACGTCCTCATGCGCCTTCTCTGAGTGTGTGTCTACGTGCGTGTGTACAGTGGACGTACTGTATGTGCTTGCAAATGTGTAATTGTGTGTACACTAGTATGTGTGGGTGTGTGTCTGCGTATGTGTGTGTGTGTGTGCGTGTGTGTGGGTGTAAACAAGTTACAGTATACATGTAGATATTTACATTTTGTGTGCATGTCTGTGAGTGTAAACAAGTATGCATGTGTATGTGTGTGCATGCGGTACCTTGGCCTTCTCAAGCTGAGCCTGGGCATTCCTCTCCTCAACAACGTCTGAGTCGTGGCGCTCTCCCTGTAGAGAGAATCAACAGAACATGTAAATCATCATTTAGAATGATATATCATATGCATCATTAAGACGCCATGCATATTGCAGAACTGCCTGATAAACCACTGTTCATCATAGACCTAATTCTTAAACCCAGGACTTTCATCATACTGTGTGTAGAAGTTGCATTTGAATCACAGTGGTCTCTGAAAACTGATTCAATGCCACTGGAAAGAAAAGAATAACACCATGGTTTCGTACTTTACATTCAGGGTTCTATTTCCCATCATGCCGTTGTCTATAACTGTCGGAGACGAGTGAATTAATCGGCTGCCTCTCGGTGCATTGTAGGGTTTATGTGTCTAGTCTGTCCCCTGTTAGATGAGACTAATGAACGCCCTCTGTCTCTGACTCAAAGGACGTTCATTATCACCCCTGCATCATCACCAAGGGCCTCTGAAACTGATATATATATATATATATATATATATATATATATGTACAACTAAGATTGCTTTAGAGTCGTGCTTGCATCGCTATGTTACAGATTCCCTGATCCCCACCCATTGATTTAGGTGTGTGTCGATTGATGGATATGTGTAAGAGAGAGAGAGAGAGTGAGAGAGAGAAAGAGAGAGAGAGATAGAGAGAGAGAGAGAGAGAGAGAGAGAGAGACGGAGAGAGAGAGAGAGAGAGAGAGAGAGAGAGAGAGAGAGAGAGAGAGAGAGAGAGAGAGAGAGAGAGAGAGAGAGACAGAGACAGAGAGAGAGCGAGAGCGAGTGGGAGAGAGAGAGCGAGAGAGAGAGAGAGAGAGAGAGAGAGAGAGAGAGAGAGAGAGAGACAGAGAGAGAGAGACAGAGAGACAGAGAGACACAAGAGAGACAATTAGCAGCAGAAGAGAAGGATGGCGCAGGGACGAAGGAGGGAGAGTACCGAGGAGGAGGCGTCTGTGTTTTCTGTTTACCTCCGCGCCTGTCACCGACATCTGCTCTCCCAGCACCCAGCCCCCTCCCGCCAGCTAATGTCACCCGGCCAATAGCACCCTCTATGAATTATTAAAGCACCCGTTTGGCCTGCTGCATGTCCTGAGTGTGACTGACAGTTTGTCTGCAGACTGACAGACAACGCAGATGTCCAGAAGGCCACCCAGGACCACAAGGTCCGCCTTATGAATTCTGCGCTTCGGTTTTTATTTGAATCTTTTTTTGTAGCATATATTTTATCTATTAAATAAAAAGATATGTATGATAAATATAATACTCATTTGATATACAAAATGTACAAAAACATATTCATTTATATTAATACATGAATTTATAGTTTAGTGGTGACTATTGAGTAGTCATAACAAGTGACCAAACTCTAGCTGTCATGAAGAATAATACTGCATTCCTCAGCCGTTACATAGCTTTCCAACAGAATGGAGACAGGTGAATGTGAGATAGGGTATTATCTTTGCCTTCTTCTTATATGAACTATCATTATGTACCTTTGTCATTTCTCTATCATTTCTTCAACAATTCTTTATCAAACTTTTTACTTTTGACTTACATTTGCCTCTTACATATGGGCTCTGGATTCCATCATATTGCATATGTCATAAATCATGAAGATCGTGATAAAGATAGACCTGCATATCTTTTGTTTTTGATACAATCTTAGTTCGTTTGTTATCCTGCTTTTCCTGATATCATGTTCCGTTGCGGTAGTACTTCTTTGTAACACACATAGACACACACGCACACACACACACGCACATGCACACGCACACGCACAGTGCACATTTCAGCCGCTACTGCACTGCCTTCCCAACATATGGAAAGATGGGTTTCCATGGAAACGGGACCAAAGAAAACTGCCAACTAAGCACAGATGACGCTCCCATTGTTGATGATATTACCCGAGTCTGAGCAGAATACAGAGCTACAGAAACCACAACACACCCATAAGAGCTTATCAATAAACCACCCCTGAATTTAAGATTAAAACA
>NC_079419.1:7078201-7110701 GCF_026213295.1 Gadus chalcogrammus | reverse complement strand
TGGTTACTTTTCACCTTTTAAGACTTGCAATTGAAGAATATCATGTGAGCCGCGCTGTCTCAGATCAAAACTAATCCTGGAGCTCGAGATTTACCCCCCGAACAAGACCTCCAACGTGGCAATAATGAGAGTAAATTCTTTCCCTGGATAGCCCCTTTACCTTGCTCTACTTTCTGCCGGAGGTAATACCCGGGTATCAGCCACTAAGAGGCTTTGCCTATTTCGGGAAACAGGAAGAGACTAGAGACTAGAGCACCTGCAACGCACCGCATTAGCATACTGTGCCCCAGGAAGTGAACAGTATGTCTATACCTGGTGCCTGAGCAGCCTTTAATATACATATATTATATATATATATATATATATATATATATATATATATATATATATATATATATATAGCATACCACATATATAATACTATAGTAGCCTATATAAGCCTATGTAATATATACTATAGTCGTTTAAATATAATATAATAGATCATTAAATACAGATCAAATATGTAGGCCTTTAGTAGGTAATACAATAAATATTAACAGATAAAATGTTTAAGAATGAGGTGTCATCTCATCTATTCATTTTACAGGACAACCAACAGTTGGTTGTAATTCGTGGGAGGGGCTGATTCCCGCAATAAAATGGTTCAACCCAACTGATCAAGGTCTGTTTATCATTACAGATGATTAAGTTATACCCGGTAACGCGTGATGACACATAAATAAAAGATGCAGGTTGGATGTGTATTGTTTTTATCACGCCTGTGCTTTGCGTCCTCAGGTATCGCCCGTGCAGTGAAGTGGAAGGGCTTGGGGATTAGCGCACAACGCAACAGATGGCGCATTCTTGTGGAGTTCCTGCACGCACACAGCGGGATGCGCTCGTAAACACACACACGCGCGCGCGCACACACACACACACACACACGCACACGCGCACACGCACACGCACACACGCACACGCACACACGCACACGCACACACGCACACACACACACACACACACAAACGATAAGCATTTAAATGAACAGAAAGGTGTCATATTTTACCCTTTTCTTGGGCGGCATGGCGGTCGGACGGGTCTTCAGTGAGTTGCTCCACGGTTGTTGTTTATGAAAACTGGAATGTATCTGAATCAGGTGCACTTATTCTAAAGCAACCACCGGTCTTACGCGGGACTCTTTCCAAAAGATTCGCAACGGTAACATATATCCGAAAAAGCAATTTGAGCGGAAGAAAAAACAAGTAAAATAAAAAAATGAGTCAGTTTAGCCACGGGTTCGCCCCTAATGCTGTGATATTCCCGGAAGATTAAATGCAGGTTCCCCCGGAGGCGACGGACGGATGGGTTAAGTGAAGGGTTTCACTTGAAGTGTGTGTTGTTAGTTACAGTGTAGTTCCTCCGTCCCGAGCCCTGGGGGCATTAAAGGCTTACTGGTCTGCAGGGCATCTGCTGTTCCTCGTACCTCTAGCTCGGACCCAAAGCAAGCCCCATCGCTCGTCTTCAGAGGCGAGTCCCGGCCTTTATTTAAACAACAACTTGTAATGTCAACAGTTACACCGTCAAACATAGTTGTAGTTTTGACATAATATCTAGGGGAAGCCTGAAACGCATCTCCTGGCAAAGAACACCTTGCGCGTTTAACCATCCACTTGTATAGGAACCTGCGCGCGCACACAAAGCGTAAATGAACGCTACCAATTAAGTATTTTCCAAAAGTTAGTCTTGGGTTGAAAGAACTTTGAGGGCTGTGAGGTTTCAAGTGGTTTACTTTTTCGGTCATATCCTACAAACCATAGACTGTATAAAATAGATATTCGCATTGAACCACAAAAACTGACTGTTGCTGCTGCAGAAATGCAAAATCATGTTGGAAAAAAAACATTATTTAAATAAATGATTTGATAATAATAGCGAAAGTTATGTATTATATATAAATATAATATCCAATAATTTTATTGTATCATAATAATACAGATAATGTAGGCCTATATAATACACAACTTTTGCTGAGCTCATAAAATGCACAGTTGTGTTTGCATTGTTAATGTGGGGCCACGAGCAAAAGGCTGGCTGTTACTCAAGGCACAGATCCGGCTGTCCCCCACTGTGCCGTTCACCGCCGGAGCCAGCTGGAACACACGCACATCTGCACAGTAAATCACTGGCAAGGAGCGATATGTATGTTCACTTCCTATAACCTTTTCCATCCCTCTCATTCGCCAAATTCGTCACCATTACATTGGCGTTTATATTCCTTGAGGCCAGCTGGAGAGACCAACCCTGCCAATAATCATCCATCATTAGTCATATGAGCTTGAAGGTTCTCAAAGTTAACACCATCTCGTAGATGGTCTGTTGTTTTATTCTTCTTGAGATGCACAGAGGAGGATCTTTGGGAATGAAGTTGACAGTTTTATGTCGAGAGACACAATGTGCAGGATCAGGAAATCGGCTGGTCAGAATACCTCGGATAATGCAAAAGCTAATTGCGTTCATCATCAGGCTTCCTAAACACAGTGACCCCTCTGGAAGACCTATAAGCCTTGATCCGCTGAATGCATGTTATACTGGAACCATGCCACCCACTGTCCAAATCCCATACATGAACTGTGGACATATGGCCAAAGCGGACAGATTACAAAGCAGATAAGTGAGACCGAAATAGAAACATCAAAAACTTAAATACCCTTATCCTCCCAGCAACCCTCGTCCGTACTCATACACACTACACACACACTCAGTCACTTACACTCTCATGCTTTCTCACGCACACACACACACACACACACACACATGCGCGCGCACACACACACACATTCCATTATGCATTATCCAGAGACAGTTCTCAACAGGAAACAATTTTGTTCTTGTAAAGTTTGACTTGGAGCAGGAGGCTGGTGCCCTCAGCCTAACCTCCCACAACTCCCCCCCCCCCCCATAAGATGTAGGGGGGGGGTTGCATCAAATCAAGCACCCAGCTCCATCTACCACGCCCTAACAGCAGCCGTCCGGCGAAGAGAAATCCGTTTTTGACTTATGATGTCTGGCTCTCGCCACAGGGGGGAAAATAAATGACATCCATCCAACATAGCTACCAAATATAACACCACCGAGGAAGAGGAGGAGGAGGAAGAGACACACGATATCCCAAATCATGGGCGAGCTATGCTGTCGGGCAATAGCGCCAAAGTTCCCTCTCTTAACCCTTTGTGTCCTGTGAGTTACTCTTCTTCCTCCTTCAAACTCTTGACGGCCATTGGATTTGGCTGAAGCGCCAGGCTGATGTACTTGAAGCTGGGTTAATATGCAACATCTGGCCAGCTGAATCTGCGATGTTTGGTTGGCCTGTGCCAGTGACCGGTCAATCCTGGGCCGTCCAACAGCTGGTTCGATGAAGGGGTGGGGCAGTGGGGGGTGAGCAGTAAATCGGCCGAAGTAAAGGCCCTTGGGGTATTTTTGGGGGAGGGAAGATGGGGAGAGGGAGATGAGGGTGACCGAGGTAGCAGCAGCAGGAGCTGCTGGAGGAGGTAAGCAGCGAGTGATGAATGTGGAGAATTAGGAGTAGCTAAGGTGGAGCTGTAGGTGAGGGCATCGCTGGGTGGCTGAGTTGAAGGGGGCAGGCAGCTCTTTCCTCTCTCACTCACTCACTCACTCACTAAGTCACCTACACACACACACACACACACACACACATTTTTAGCATTGCATTTATGCATTTAATTACATGCTTGCTCAGTTGGCTCAATATATGACATTTCCATTTCCATGACATATGGGACTGTAAATTGGGGTGTATACGAGGGAATCATATGTTGTGCATGCATATAGCTCATCATGATTGCATCTACAGAATGGCTCTGATAATAATGACCAATCCCAAAATATGTGACTAACAGATAATAAGTTAATAAGTAACAGGACATGTTCTGCAAGTTACAGATAGGACCTATTTGGTTTGTTGCGATGATGTTACTAAAAGGTATTCTAAGGGATAAATGTTATTCTCCCAAATGTTATCAAGTTTAAATTATTGCTCAGTACTTTATTTGTAATCTGATGCGAAATATTGGTTTGATCTAGAGATCCGTTATAACAGATCTTGTGTATAAACAGCATTCCATGGAACATTACTTTCACATGCGAACATTATGATTGAAATCATTCTTTGACATCCGTGTAATGTTATCCAAACTGTGCAAGACAGTTTTCCGCTGTCATAAGCCACTCATGCTATAGCACGTACAGCCTCATGAAGAAACACTCAACATGTACTTTCATAAACTCAACGGTCGTGTTTACGAAGAGGCCCACCGCTGAGCTCATGCACAAATCACTTTTAGGAACAGAAACCCCAAGCATGTCCACTGAAGCATAGAACTCAAGAAGGTAGCAGTCAATTAAAGCCACAGCTTGTGGCATATCTTCCCTCCACTCCCCTCCCTGGAACGTAGGCCTTTTCTCTTTATTCGCCGACCACAGTCTCTAGGTTGCGGTTGACTGCAGCAAGAAATCGAGTAACACCGCATGATATACCGGGACTAGATGTGGTGAACTGAGGATTTAGTGTGTGGATGTGCATAAGCGGGAAAGAACCCACAATATCTACTAGTAGGCAAAGGACAGAAAATGGACATGCAGTAAACTACACTGTGGATCTGAGTAATGTACAACCTCAGTACAGCCAAATAAACTATAGCCACTGAGAAACAAGTGAATCCTGACAAATGTCTTTCTCCCATTTGGCAAACCAACAGGTTTATTTTTGCCAGAATTTCCGGTCAGTGGTGCTGCTCATGTCTCCTCTCCTTTTAAAGGTGCTGTAGGTAAGATTTAGGGCTACAGTTTGCGTGTAATCTGTGAGAAATACCAAAGCCATCCATCAGATGTTTATGTTTGAAATGCTCTGAGAATGTCTGTGTCACACCTGTCTCGTGGGAGACATTTCCATTTTATACCGCTCCCATTGACTTTCTGACCAATCAGAGCTTCTCCTCCAGATTACTTCAGGGAAGCGATCTTTCTTGTCAATCACATTTGCGCACACAGCGTTATCACTTCAGTCGCGGGGAAAAGTAGGGAGGGCGGGAGGGAGGAGAGAGGGAGGGAGCAGAGAACCAGGATGAGTTTTTGTGGGGTGTTAATATTTCTCTCCAGCTTTTTTTTCTGCTCTCTCTTTACAATTCTCTAATCTTACCTCAAACCTGTTCTTGTGGGTCAACCCGGAAAAGATGAGTCAGGTGATCAGTCTAGTCTCCTCAGCCGACAAGGAGTTCAACAAGCAAAGAGACAGATTGTGAGACATTAGTGCCTCATCAATTCCATAACTCATGCAGTCCCCTGGTCCAAAAATAGCAGAACAAAGGTATGACTAAATTATGCACAGCCATGCATGTTCTAATTAGCAACATCATATTAATTAATAATGTTGATTTTAACAAAATGGTGTATTTCTTTTTTCAAATGGTTGCTAAGGAAACTGCATGAAGAGGGTCGTTAAGTGCAGTAAACCAGTAAAATGAAGGGAACTCATTACCATGAACTTACATGGCCACAGTGCTAGGGTGCAACACAGTTCATTTACATAATGCTGCTGCTGCTAGTGTGTATTGTTTTCCATATTCTGAACCATTCACGATGAAACGCAGGCTCTCAGGCACGGCATTGTGGGACCAAAACAAACGCTGTGGGGCGCCTGAAGCCAAACACACACACACACACACACGCACACGCACACACACACACACACACACACACACACACACACACACACACACACACACACACAACCACACACACACACACGCACAATCTCAGAGCCAGGCAAGCACTTTAAGTAATCCAGCTTTGCCCTCTGCCAGCAGAGTTCAATTACAATGGATGTGGTTCCGAAGAAGTTAACTTTAAAGGAGACACACAGTACAGTGCATGTATATGTTATAGCGGGCAGTGTCCATAACTCAAGCTGATGCCTGTGTAGTATGTGTCAGCACCTCGATTGAAAGAGGGCGAGAAAAAACAACAACGCACAGAGACTTACAATGATTTGACATGATGTTAGCCAGAGTGGCAATGATGATTACAATGTGTTGGGCGGTTATGACAGCCGTGAAGCCGTGAGTGAAATCCATATTGTTATTATCTGCCCGTGTCTGCTTCCGGATTCATAGCTGAAAAAAAATACCCTGAAAGAATTCTGAAAAAAATGACAATATGTCAAATAATGGCGCTGTGACCAACTCCTCCTTGACTTGTCATTGCTGCTTTCAGCCGGAGAGATGACTTTGATGTTCCATAAGCCTCTTCCCTTCAGTGGTGCTGAGGTGGGCATTCGTGGCGGGCAGGATTGCGTATTAATCTGTCCCGCTCCGCACGGATGGCCCATTGAGCTGTCTGACAGTAAGCCTATAGGCTGGCTGTGTGTGTGTGTGTGTGTGTGTGTGTGTGTGTGTGTGCGTGCGTGCGTGTGTGCGTGTGTGTGTGTGTGTGTGTGTGTGTGTGTGTGTGTGTGTGTTGGGGATAGGTTCTATGATGGTGTCTGATGATGACAGCACTTGAAGAGGATGAAGTAAGAGGTTCTAGAAGTTAAGCGTGTATATGAATCAATATGAATAGAGCGTACAATTCTTGCGTCATTTAGTGCCAGCCAGGAAAAGGCATAGAAATGGTCATGGATAGGTATAAGTATCTCGACTGATGTTTGTTTGGTGTTTGCAGCTAATTTTCTGTTTTTATTGGTTAAAACGTCTGAATGTTTACCGAGCATCACAGAGAAGTGACTTTGCTGTTGCAGACCACACATTAAATTGCAAATCTGAAACTTGTTGCGTTTGATGTTTGAGAATGTTATAACGTCGTTATAAGAAGTTTCGTCTCGAACGTATGAAGTAATCAAAGATGCCTTCTAAACGACCTAACCTTGTTCAAGGCTATACACAGGGACAATGATGTCATCATCATACCAAATCTTGCAGCATGTTAAGTGAACCAGATTTGGGTACCAAGTAAGCCTCAAAATAGAAAGAAAAACTTGAGATTTCTCTACACTGCTGCGGAGCAACTAACCACAATTACTATTACCAAAACTTTACTATATATTTAGGGCACACCTTGACATAAGGAAACGGGACTATAATTAGCTGCCTGAGGTTTGCATCTGGTGACCTGTCAAATGAGCAGCTCAGAGGTCAAACAGCATCACAGATATAAGTATGAATATATTCTCTTTTGTCAACCAATGCTGGTGTGTAGGGAGCGAGAGACAGTGAGACACAAAGGACAAAGGAGAGAAAGAGAGAGAGCGAGAAAGAAAGAGAGCGAGAGAGAGAGAAAGAGAGAGAGCGATAGAGGAGAGGGAGAGAGAGAGAGAAATTTAAACAAATGAAAAAAAAAAAGTCTCCCACATGCCCTCAAACATGACTTCAAGGAGACAAGTAGAGGCTGACTGAAAATGCATAACCCTCGGCTTGGTCGGTCAAGGTATACTGAGCATCGCCATCCTCATCGTCTTAAAACAGCCGATCCTACACAACACAAGCAAACACTGACCTCCAACAGGTCTGAGCTGAATGAGCGCCTTACACAATTCCCCAGCACACGCTGCTTGCTTACACATGTCATCCTGAGCCCCGTCATTCAAACTGCACACACACACACACACACACACACACACACACACACACACACACACACACACACACACACACACACACACACACACACACACACACACACACACCAGCAGCAGGACCCAGCAACACCACAGGTTAAACAAAACAAACATGCCAACAACTGTTGCCTCCGCGACACGCTACAAATTACAGGAGCGTGGCAAGAGACATCCGATCGCGAGCCCGTCCGATCGACATTGCCTAATAGTGTTTTCATGAAGTCCTGCAAGGCAAAAATCAATACGGAGCGCTTGTTTGACTACGGCACCGTCTGTCCTCATTCAACCGCAAGCAGTCTGTTGGGGGCTAAGGAGCTGTCGGATCCCGGCACACCCGCTATACTGCTATTGAAGGCTGTGTGCGTAAACACATCGACAGCAAATTACCGGCTGCAAGGCATCGTGGATGCTTGTCCCCATCCACACAAGCCCCCACCCCCCTAACAGCCCTAAGTACAGCGTTCACTCCGGTCACACTGCAGGCACACAGTCCCACGCGACGTCTGCCAGTAATTATGAATGAACGAGCAGCTAAATAAAGTGTGCATGTGCTTGGTCGCGAGGATAAATCTGCCTGGGACATATCATCACGAGGGTGCTTTCCAGGATTTTCCACAAAGCGTCGCTTGGATATTACGAGGATTATTCAATTATTAGACGTTATTAGAATGATATTCTGTATTTTTTCGTTTGCTACAGTTGTCCTATCTATTTCCCTATGTTCTTTTAATGTCATCTCCACGTTCCCTGTAACATACAAACTCCACTGTTGCTATGGGATGAGAGAGAGAGAGAGAGAGAGAGAGAGAGAGAGAGAGAGAGAGAGAGAGAGAGAGAGAGAGAGAGAGAGAGAGAGAGAGAGAGACACAGAGACAGAGAGAGACAGAGAGAGAGAGAGAGACAGACACAGAGAGAGAGACAGTGAGAGAGAGAGGGAGAGAGAGAGACACAGCGAGAGAGACAGCGAGAGCGAGAGATAAGCAGAAGAAGCGCAAAAACGATGTTGCCGACGGTCTCTTACATAGGTGGACTGCACTCTCCGCCAGTGTCCCAGCCAGGGTCGGACTGGGAACGATTTTCGGCCCTGGCATTTTTCCATCTACACCGGCCCCTTATGGACCGACCGACCGACCGACCCCCCCCCCCCCTTTAGCGCAAATGAGCCGAACCAACTTCAGCGAACCTACTTAAGAAAGACCTGTGAGCCGAAGTCAACATGTCGCGGTGGGCACAATTAAAAACCAAACGGCCTACCTTGACGCTGTCTTGATCGCGGGGCTTCTTGCAAGTTGCAATTATTCCACATTAATCCACACGGTTTAACATAGGCCTACCCGGACAGTCCTGCTAGCAAGCAATGGATTATGTTTGCGTTAAGGAAGTAAAGTGGAAACGGGTCTATCAAAAACTTGTCTATAGGAAGTCGAGACCATTCACGCACTTCATTACCACTAGTGGTCAGTCGATGGCGACTGTGCACCGCAAATAACAGCGTTAGCCACTTACTTATGAATAGACTTGGAGGGGCGAGCCCTCCCGGAAGCCATAGAGAATGCATTGAGAGCTCTGTTTTGTGAAGTAAACGCATTTAACATGGGAGTCAATGGGAGAGGTCTGGGGCGATTTTCATTTCGCCCCTGGAGCCCAATGACCAAAATACTATGACTAGGCTATACATGTTTTCGCCGGTTGTAGCAGCAGGGACGTCGGGGCACTAGCAGCAACGGTTGAAGCACTGGCCACAGCAAACAAGCGATCTATTTTAAAACATCCAGACGCCTTAGCTTGTAGAGATTTCTGCCTTTTGTCCCGAATCTTCTCCGCTCCCCCTTTCTTCTTTTTGCCAACTCTTTCCATGATTTTTAGCCCATCCACAGAAATAAAATATAAGCGAAGCAACATCCGCAGCATCCATGGACCGTTAACGTTCGCTGTTAGATGTATAATCCCATCGTGCACCGCAACATATTTTTGCAAAATATTCGAACATAAACTCGCCAAATATAAGAAGAAAATCGTAGTTTAGTTTAAAGAAAGCATTTTAGTTTTATTTTAATTTAGTTTGTTGCAATGATTGTACTGTTTGAAGAAACAGGATTTTACAGTTTGAAGAAATAGAAAATTATACCATATACCAACCGTCACATAGATGTGCATGACAAGGAAGCGCTATATATACTGGATGCACCATTGCAACAATTTGACGTTAGGTTCTTTCTTGGGCTCTTTGAGTTATCCGTATTGTCAGGTAAGTAAGGCGGTCGTATAATCAGTATTGGGGCCGGTATGATTGAAGGAGGGCCGGCCCTCGCACGCCGAAATGTGGACCGGCCCTTCTGGCAAATGCCCGGTATCACAGATTACCAGTCCGAGCCTGGTCCCAGCCCACAGCAATACATCAAGACATCCAGGGGGAGCCGAGGAGGGGGCGCCGGCCGGGGGAGCCCCTGGCAGGGAGACGGCGGTCTCTCTCTTCAGGCTGGGGCCAGGCACAGCATCCCCGCCGCACACAGGTGCCCCACCTGTGCTCGACGGCGGCGGAGGAGAGACGGAGGAGGGCGGAGGGTGAGTCCCAGTGAGTAGGGCTCGTCCCTCTTGGAAGTTTTCGACGAGTTTGCCCGACGGTTGAGAAGATGCAAATTCCTTCCGGGATGGAACGTGCGGTCCAGAAAAAAATAATAAATAAGAGGTCCCGAGAAAAAGGGGTCCGCAAACTCCAGTGTATAGGGGGGGAACGGGAACGGGGTTCCTGATTTGGGATGTGTCCCAGACTACCCTATCATATCAAGGGGGGGGGGGGGGGGGGGCAAACTTCATCCTCTGTCCTGTCGGGCTCATCCCCACACCTATCCTATCCCCCCCGACCTAACTCACCTGTTCGGCCCTTTATTATCCCCTCCCACCCCCCACCCCCCAACGACGACCGGACCACGCTTCACCCTGTCATTCGCCCTCAGCCCCTGCCCGCGGTTCCCCCGACCAGACGCACTCCCCTCGCTGTTCACGACCCCCGGACCGCTGCTGCCACCGACACGCGACAAGCCATGCTCCTTCCTGTGCGATCCTCCTCCCTCAGGCTGATAACAGAATGAAACAAGATGTGCTGATGTTGCCAAGTGGACGTCTTCTCGCCTGGAACACTTTCTTTCTCCACTGCCACGTTCCCCTCTCCCTCAGCTCGCCCGAGGAGCTGAGGAATGAGGTCCGGATTGAGAGAATGGGGGGGGGGGGGGGGGGGTCTGTGTCTCTCCCCCCCCCCCCCCCCCCCCCCCCCCCCACCCCACCATCTCTAGCTCCTCCCAGTATCTCTCTCTCTCTCTCTCTCTCTCTCTCTCTCTCTCTCTCTCTCTCTCTCTCTCTCTCTCTCTCTCTCTCTCTCTCTCTCTCTCTCTCTCTCTCTTTCCCCCTCTCAGGTCTGATCTGGGCGGTGCCCGCTTACCTGAGTCACTCTTTCTCTCTCCCTCCATGGAGTGTGACTCTGTGTGTGTGTGCGTGTGTGTGTGCGTGCACGTGCGTCCGTCCTTGCATGTGTGCCAGTCAGTGTGTGTGGGGGTGTGTTTGGGGTTGGGAGGGGGGGGGGCGTAGCCCGCCGTTGACTGCTACTCTAGCTCTGTTGCCATGCTAGAGCAGGTAACATTCCACTAGCGCAGGAGACACACAGTCTGAATTCAAATGCGCCCCCAGCCCCACGCATTTGCAAAGGCTCCCCCCACTCCCCTCCCACCCTCACCCCGACGCCTTCCCCCTCCCCTCCTTCAGCACTCCCCTTCAAACCCCTCGTCTCTCTATCTGCCCTCTCTCTTCTTGTTGCTCTCACTCTCTCTCGTACACACACACACACACACACACACACACGAGGACTGTTGCATCCTACTCCTCTTCCTCCCTTGTCTAATTCCACATCTCTCTTTTTTGCTTTCTTTCTCTCGCTCTTTACTTGTCAGCACCCGTGCAACTCTCTGCCTTTCTCGTCTGGAGCCTGGCTGAAAAGGCACTGTGTGTGTGTGTGTGTGTGTGTGTGTGCGTGTGTGCGTGTGTGTGTGTGTGTGTGTGTGTGTTAAAGATTTCCATTCACCCCCGCCCCAATATGCAGACTACTATTTTAAAGAAGGGTTTCAAAGACTAAATGAATGCAAATGAGCCCCCTGAGCTTGAACGGCAAAGAGAGGTTATCCCTTATAAAGAAAGAGATGAAATAAATTAATAAAGAGGGTTTTATCTCCGAGAGCACGCGCAGACTTCCATTCCACCGACGGAGCGTGTGTGTGAAATCCGGAGACGGGCTGCCCTGCCTTAATTGCACTTGGCTGTTATCAGGCGAGCGCGAGCCCAGTGCTGCTGCTATGCACTCCTTCACAGATTACAAGGATCATCGTGTCCTCCGGGTGCTAATTTAAGGGATATACCATTTTCCGGTTTCCCTTTCCCGTGACATTAAACAGGGCCATGTCCGATCCGAGGCTAGTGCGGTGGACTCACGAGCCAGTGTGGTTATCCGCACCCCTGCCCGTCTCCACATCCCCAGGGGCACCCCCCGACCACCGCGTCGGGCGTGGAACCAGCTCTGTCTCCGTGTATGCAAAGCGCACCTACAAGTGGACATACAGGGGGAAATCCGGATTCGGTGGAATTGAGAAAGGTCTCTTGAGGTTTTGAAAAAGTGCTTTGCCCAGAATTTCTGTCCAAGAGCTTTGGCTCATCCATCAGAGGGACAAAGACCTGAAACTCTGCAGGGTTGGGGTAGGTGAAAGGAGGGGGGGGGGGGGGGGGGGATTATAACTCTGTCACACCTGTCCTGCCGTAGGACTGAAGATTATATATCACTTTTTCACACTGCTGTCATCCTGCACCGACAGCCGTACACAGACACACACACACACACGCAGGGTCCACAAACGGTTGAGTTATAGGCACGTTCTATCCCATAAACCCTTAACACAAGGGGCACAGGGTAACAAGTGAAAGGACGCCATTTTCTGCCACAGAGAACGGCATTCCCGCCAAGCAGACGGTTAAATCCAAGATGACAAGCCGCTGAGAGCTCTGCCTTTCAACCGTTGCCTCGGGAGTAAAAGCTGTGGTGGCATATGTTTGTCTGAAAAAAAAGACGGACGGAGAGTGTGTGTCGTATGAGCCATGAAGGCAGCTGCTAAGTGGTGGCATTAAAATACTGATACTTGTTGCTCTTGAATCTCTTGTAGACTCAAAGACTCCGAAGGTTTGCATGCTAATACAGCCCGGTTATGTGCAGTGGACTATGAATCCTTAGTACGAGTTATTCAAGAAGGCCTTCTGGCTACTAGGGATCTTCAAAAGGACTATGCTACATAATGAGGATAACATGGATAATGAGAGTATCAGTTCACTCACATTAATCACAGAAAGAATCGTGACCCTTTATTAGATACTGCAAAGATTTGAATATATCCACATTAATGAAAACACAATAGTTACAAAAAAAATACAAACTCCAATGGGGGAAAATAAGAATAAAGCATCAAAGTAAATTGGGGCAAAAATAAAGAAATAAAACGTAATTCCATCGTCAATAAAACAACACTTTTGTGGTTTAAATCTCGCATGGTGCTGCCTTATCCGCTCCCTTTGATAGAAATCAGGGGGATGTGAATTACATTGTTTGGTTAACTAGTCACTCATCAGCTTTGCAAAGCCCAGGGACACGCATGCACACGTGCGCACACACACACACAACATACACACACACACACACACACACACAGTCACTGAATCGTCGTTGGCTCTTCGTCCTGAACCTCAGAACATGCTGCGTCTCTTCAAGAGCCTGGTCAGGAAGGTGAAGTACACGTAGCTCAGGCAGACCAGCAGGTTCTTCACCACGTACAGCACGGGCGTCACGTACGCATCCACCGCGCCCAGCAGGGCAAGGCGCAGCACCAGGAAGGGGAAGTCCTGCAGCACCAGCCCAGCCCAGGTCCCCAGGGGGTTCCTGGGGTCCACGGCCAGCCGCAGGGTGGACAGGAAGGCCAGGACGAAGACGGGGATGGCCCAGGCCGAGTAGAAGACGCGGGGCTCCGCCGCCACCCGAAGCATCTCCGCCGTGTCCAGCCAGAACAGGAAGCTGTCGGCGAACGCCTCGGACCTCGGGTCGCTGGACCACAGGAAGCGGAGCGGGCCCGGGCAGGGGCTCGGCGCGTACAGGTAGGTCCGGACGGGCGTCGAGTGCCGGCGGGTGTCCTGGGAGATGTAGCGTCTCGCACCCGCTGCAGGGGTGCCGTTGATGATGATGTTGGTGGTGGTGGTGGTGGTGGTACTGGTGGTGTCCGTGGGAGGGAAGGCTGCAGAGCCGTTCTGGCTGATGGTGTCGGGGATGTCGGGGTGGGGCTGGTGGTGGGGGAGCTGGCCCGTCACGGTGGTCACCTGCCCCAGGTGGGTGAGGACGGGCCCCCGCATGTCGAAGTCTGCGCCCGGACTGCTGCCAGCTGGGGCCGGATTGGACCAGATTGGACCAGAGCTTGTTATGGTTCTCAATGACATCACTCCATCCATTTAGGTCCATGTGTTTAAATAAATAATTGTGTAGGCCTCTTCACTTTAAGGCTTTCATTTATTGAATTTTTTGTTTTAGAATTAGTTCACGAGCAAATTTCAGTGACTGCTTGGCTCTTATTCTAAAGTTGTTATTTTCGCACTGTATTTGTGTTCAGACTGTGAGGGGGCTTATTCTTGGCCAATATATTGAGGGTAATTGACGATTTAGGATACAGCAAATGCAAAAATAACACTGCCCCATGTGGATGGAGCAAAGAATATTTGTGGTTGGCCATTCACTTCCTTTGCTCCTATCATAACAATTTTCTCAATGGGAATGTTCTCAATGATGGAACCAGTTCCATTATTGATGTTAATCAAGTGAATGACAATGTCACACAAAAACAGATGACCATTCCCATAAACAGGGCATGAGACGCGTTACCTTTCCCTGTGAGGCTACAGGGGCGAATCCTCTCGACGACATCCACACAGATGAGGCAGAGGAGCACCAAGGAAACGGGCAGCTCGGTGAAATGATCTAGTATCTGTCCGGCGTCCACCTGTACCTAAGGGCCGTTAAATCCAGAAGGAAAAAAAACAATTAGGGAGAGCTGACACAGGGGCACGGGAATTACGATGGATTAAAACCCAGACAAAATTAATTAACGGAAGTCGAACGCATAGAAATAGACAGGGTGATAATTATGAACGCCTCGTATTTCATAACCACGGCGATTAAATCACCACCTGAAGCTGTCAAGTGGATGGCTGATCAAAGCATTAGGGCGATGAATATATGGGACAGCTATGAATTCAGGTAAATTATGGGGCAGATGCTATTTTTCTTGGTCAAAACGTGCTTTAACCAATGTCCACTCGCTTTATGGCGATGGGAATGGAGGTTTGTCGTTAATGGACAACCTTTTTATGTAAAATCGGTTACTGAGTATCCTAATAAACCTGCCCCAAATAAATTCCTGCCTCACACGAGCCTTGTGACTTACGATCATCCATTTTAAATGTTTTTACGATGACATTGATGGTCCTCCCTGAGAGACTACACGAAGGACCAGTACTTCCAAGATACTGGAACAGATCCAAAGTCGGGTGAATTCTTTGGACGTCGTCCATCGATTTATATCATCAAGTATCAAAACTTTGGAGAATCAATGAGACTCTCGAGAAGTGAGCCTTCACTCAGTGAATAATGATACTGCTGTATCATCACACTGCCTCACATGAGGGCCCCGGAAATGAGCTAGTTCCACAAAGGGGATGTTTGAGCAGCTAGTTGGCTCCTGAAGGACCCCGGTGGAGCATGACAGTGGAACATAACGACAGCAGACGCCTTTGGGTGACAGGCAGGATCAGTCCTGAGGTTACCTTGGAGGCGGCTATCAGCAGAGCGAAACACGGTAATGGACACAGTATGACATAGGCCAATGCTGCGGGTCTCCTGGGGGAAAACAAGGAAATAAGTTTGATTATTTTTTTGGAATGTGTGACGAATGTTTTACAATAAAGGAGCTGTCTTTCTACTGCCATTTCATTATTGAACTAGGAGCAGTACTCATTAATTACAGATAATAGCATTCTATTCACACAGAGACGGTATTTATTCAACAAACACCACAACTTTACTTTAATATATTATAGCTTTGGACAGAGCCATGAAAAAGTAGTTTACTATTAGGCTATGTTGGAAAATTACATTAACAATTTCCTATATCCTATTTTGCTTACCAAACAATTAATCCGTCAGCCTATTGGATGAAGATGTTTATAATCATTGTTCTTTTTTCATGGTTTAATTTCTCTTTCAATACATGTTCATTAATGACACTATACTCAAACTCACCATTGTTTGATTTTGGTGATGAACCTGCGACGCCTCAGGATCAGGTACTTCAGCGGAGCCCACACCAGAAGGGTCACGGAGGTGACGTAGGCGATGGACACGGCCACCACCAGCCAGTACGCGGTCCGGTCGTTCCCACCGTTCAGGTCACGCATGAGGCCGGCGAACCGCTCCATGACCACGAAGAGCGGCGCACAGATGGCTGCGAACTGCAGCGCCTCAAAGACGACCAGCTTGACCGTCTTCCCCGAGGGCATGTTTGTTTTGGTTTTCTTACCCCCGCGTCAAAGCCGTAGGTTCGACACCCCTCGCACAGTTTCTTAGCTGTCCCAGGCTGGAGGCTAAAATCAAACCACAAGACACGCATCTCTCGCACAGGGGGAGTTGGTGCAGCCGTCTTTGGACTCTGACACCGCTTGCTCCGCATCGCAGTTTTACTGCTGAGGTAATGAGGTGGTCATACGTCCCCTGTTTATGGCTGCACATAAAAAAGGCACAAGATGACTTGTCTCTTTAAAACCCAAGGGAGATGTGTATACATGGTCAACATATGCAAATTAATGCGTAGTAGGATGAAGTCTTTACTTTGTTATAATACCTTTAATATAGCGGTGTTCAAATAAAACCGTCAGCCTGATCATTAGTGGTCTCTCTGCCCTCTATCGTTGCTCGTTTTAGGACCCTATATATATATTTAACTCCATGTAGTCTTGTTTGTTTTAGTAACTGCCCTTATTAAATTAATTAACGTGATCGGCCATCAGGTGGATCAAAGATGATTGATTGAATCCAGCATGTTCAGGAAGTAAAAGGGAGAAAATGTAAAGACAACATACATCTACCGAAGGGAGGATTAATGTGATCTTCGAAGGAGACAGTGCCCTAGAATGAGCATGTAGTAAGTGATCAGAGACCGTTCAAATTAGATTGCCATCTAGTGGCCGACAAGATAACCAATCATAAGGGCTGCTGCTTGACAATGCAGTGTCAGGGACTGTCCACAAAATAAATTGAACAAGGAGGACGAGATTCATTTTCAACAGCAGACGAGATATCCTGTACATTTGGCCTGTTTTTTTTTATTGTGAATATCAATTCATAAGTATGGTTAAAAGATTACATAGAAACAGTGTACGATTCAGAACAAAATCTTTACAATGATGAGGTTGGTTTTAAAGTTAAAAACAGACAGCATCTCACTCCTGTACAATAAAATAAGATGAGGGCTAAAGTCCAGTGCTATCTTTTGGTGCAAACAAAATTAAATAAAAAAATTACGTCAATGTGGTTCACTGGCTCGTGGTCCCATCTTTCCAGAACACCTGCTACAATTGATCAAACTCTTGCTTTGCGACGCAACAAAATGACAATGTTGTCCGAGTGTAGGGTTAAGTTAAAAAGGCAGCAACAAGTACAGAAGCACAAGATTACCTCTCTGAGCAAGCAATGTAAAAACCAAGCCCAGAGGTACTTGAACACAAAATAGCCTGTGGCCTTCAGAACAAATGGTGTATTGGGTGTTTTAACAGTTGCCTACAAAAGCTCAGAACCAATTTCAATCATGTATTTTTAGGCAGAAGGTGGAATTAAGAAGCACAGTGAGAGCTGCACTCCTTGCAACATTTGAAATGACATTTGTACACAGAGATGTGGTTCAGGGTGAAAGGTCATTAAATAAAGAAAATTGAAGAAAATACCAACATGGACCATAAGTTGTAGACAGCTAAAGCAGTATTTGAATACATGAAGTCCATCCAAAAGCCCAAGGAACTCAAACCAAAGCAATTACAAGAGTTTGCTAGTCTTAAGTGGAGTCCAGGAGTTAATGAGGTACAATGTGATGAGGCTTCGGTTTGCCTGGTTTGAGAAGAGTTTAGGGAGCATGCAATATTGTGACACCAGATCAAGTCTCTGCTCTAGTGGATGACAGCTTTGAATCTATACATCTATTCATAGACACAAACAAATGAAATTAGCCGTCTACAACGGACATGCTGGTGTGCGTTCGGAGAGATAATTATTAAGAGAACATAATGGGTTTCAAAAAAGACAATTATACAATTTTAAAAGCAGTTAGTTCAGTAATCAACCACTGGTTATACCATGAACGAGAGAAATCCATCTCCACTTTGCACAAGAGCAACTTAAATATACACAACTAAATTAGGCAGAATATTACATCATCTTCATCAGATGTATTTAATACTTCAGTTCAGGCATCGCCTGCGCACTTCAAAATATAAATTAATCATATCCATTGTTCAACACTGACAAAAAATGAGATGCTTAAAAAAATCCGCAGAGAAGTTACAAACAGCTCACCCCCCTCGCTGATCCAAAGCCACAAGTCCATGGCCTTCAAGTGTGTTTAAGCAGCTCTGAAGTATGGTGAACACAGTGAGCGTTTGCTTGCTAGCGCTCTGAAATACTACTTCATCTAAAATTAACTTGCCGGCAAAACAAGTCGATGCAATGGAGCCTCCGTGACGAGGGGGGGGGGGGGGGCAACTGACCGGGTTGGGGCCCTTTGAGAATCAAGTGAAATGCAACAGAACGGTGCTAAAGTACAGACCCACTGGAGGCCAACGTGTGGCTTCACCACTAGCTCAGCATATGTATGAATGTGTGTGTGTGTGTCTGTGTGCGTCTGAGTGTGTCTGAGTGTGCACACACGGACACACACACACGATTGCATGATCCTTCTTATTCCCTTCAACAACAAAAAAAGTGGCTTCAGTTTTTAGTACTTCTAAAAAATAATGGACAAAAAGGTTGAGAACATATCCCGCAGGGTAGCCTGGGTATTCAATGCGATGCTTATATTCTTCAGCACTGCTTAAAGTAGTGTCTTGTTTGCACAGATGAGAGAAAATAAAATAAAAGGTGTGGCCATCTTTATGTCGTGGAGAGTAGCAGTGCAATTGGCCTGGTTGAGGCCTGTGTGTGAGTGTGAGTGTGAGTGTGTGTGTGTGTGTGTGTGTGTGTAGCACAATGTTATCTCCTCAAAAATACAGGCGTCTGTGATGCTCAGAACCACATTGCCCACCTTTTTTTGTTTTTCCATGTTCACATCAACACATCGCTTTCACCGTTTCAAACGATAACTCACGAAGCAAACACAAGAAAAGAAAAGACCAAAACAAAATCACACACGAGACGTGAGCCCACCTTGAGGGGGGGCCGACGTGATGAAAAAAATATTTAAATCCTTTCTACAAAAGAGATGTGACATGAGGTTTTTCTTTGTCTGTTATGTGACACCATTATTTACAGTCAGCCCTAGCAGCTCGAATTGGGATGGAGGAGGGGGGGGGGGACGACCAGCATTGCTAGTGCACTCGGCCCATTACAGAAAAGCATCTGTAGAGTATTAGCTTAACACTTGGGGAGTAGCGCCCCCTCCCTACCAGTAACTTAAAGCAGTACAGAAGAAAGGCCACATGCACACAATCAGAGTGTGCATGTGGCGTATGCAAGTGGAGTGTGCATGTGGAGTGTGCATGTGCTGTTTGCGTGTGGAGTGCACATGTGCTGTGTGCGTGTGTAGTGTGTGTGTGTGTGTGTATGAGGGTTTGGTAACGTGCAGGTTCCCTATAGCAGGGCTTTCTCCGGGTACGGGATGTGTTGGGGGTCTGTGGGGGCCTGTAAGCTCTGACCAGAGGACGCGCTGTAGCTGGGCGGCTGGTTCATGACGCCGGGGCCCGGGGGAGGGCCGGGGAGGCTGGCCTGGTTCTGGTAGGCCTGGACGTCTGCCGGGGACGGGCTGTAGACGGGCGGCTGGCCCATGTACATGTGGATGTCACTGAGCAAACAACAGCAACAAGAACAAAGCAACAGTGTTGAGGACATGAGGGTCTCGCGGGACGGATAAAAACTAAAAGCTACAAAAACAAAAAGCCTAACTCAGTGTTCAAGCAGAGTTCAAGAAGCTCTCATCAGTGAGAGTTTACAGACTGATGAACAACACACAGCCTGCGCTGTTTAGCTTTACTGTGAAGCTATTAGGAAGGCAGTGAAAGCGACAGTCCAGAACGGAGGAAGGGCCAGGACACACTCGCAGCCAGACTGCTGAAACACTGCATTTGTTTCCGTGGTGAACACCCTGCATCTCTATAGCATTGAGCAACCGTTACAGGCTGTAGGGTTCATGCGAGTCCCTGGTTCAGAAGGGTACAGTCTGCTGTTGCAGCGCTGCTGGATCCTTCTTTCTGGGCCTACCTGGGTGCTGCTTGGCCAGGCATGGGAGGCCCCACCTGGAGCTGCTCCATGGACACAGGGTAGCCCTGCATCCCCGGGCCCATGGCATACGAGCTTGGCTGAACGGGATACCCCTGTGGGCGCACATGGATTGGCACTCATTAAGGCAAATAGAAAACAGTGGGAGTAGCTGCTTGGATGACAATGGCCGTATTGGTATGACACCAGTCAAATCAATGTATTACACGTAATATGTGCACTATGAATGTAAATGTAATAAGTGTATAATATGAAAATTACCATAATTACTACACTTCTCTACAACACACACACACACACACACACACACACACACACACACACACACACACACACACACACACACACACACACACACACACACACACACACACACACACACACACACACACACACACACACACACACACACACACACACACACACAAAAAAAGCCGGAAAGTCGATTCTTTAAATCGACTTGCCTATGTCAGTTAAATAAACTTGATTTAAAATTACTTAAAAAATAAAATCTCTTCTTTGCAACCTCTCCACTCAGTCCTCGTTTCACAAGGTGAACGGGGCCTGGCTGGTGGCTGAGCGGCCTCACGGGGCCTCACCTGCTGGGCCGTGTTGGCGGGCGGCTGCTGGGGCTGCTGCATGTAGTACTGTTGGCTCTGGAGCTTGGCGTACATGCCGTACACGGGGTCCTCGTTCATCAGCTTGGCGTACATGGACAGCGCCTCCATCAGCTTCACGTTGAGCTCCGACAGCTCAGAGTGCCTACTGCGAGACACAACCATGCAGCCCCGCATCCAGAGGTCAGCGGCAGCCTCTTCTCAGGGTCTCGTATGCTTTCAGACTCAGAGTCAAAGTCAAAGTCAGCCTGATTGTCAGTTACTTCGCATGTGGACATACAAAGCAGTCGAGAAGACGTTTCTCATTATCCCACGGTGAACAGATAAAGTGCACACGCACAACAGATAAGATAACACTAAAAGTAAACCGATAAGACAACAGTAAAGGTAAACAACAGATAAGACAACACTAAAAGTAAACATGCAAGTGCACAAGAGATAAGGACATTACAAATATTGAAAAGATAGTAATAAAATAAACAATGAAATAATTAAATCTCAAATAAAATCTAAGTAGCAGCATACGTTTCTGTACAAGTTAAGTCGAGTTGTGGTAGTGCAAAAAAGGCAAAAATCTGTAAGTTATATTTGTAACATTAATGGTAATGGTAATACCTCTACTTTAGAGGAAGTAAGCGGTTGCAATACTAGTAGGAGATATTGGGGAACTAGAGGCTTGAATAAATTATCTGCATCAGAGTGCATCGACTGTTATGTTAATAAGGGTTAAGTGTTGAGAAAATGAAGTTCAATGAAATCCATTGCAATCTCCGGTTACTTAAGTCGATCGATTATCCCTTCTGGCTACATAGACAAGAGACAAATTACTGTACACGCACATTATGGAAAAGTCACAGCTGAATGCAGCTATGGCGTTGCAGACTTTGAGGAGTTAAAATCTACACATCAGCAGGGAGTAGGGATTCAGACCACACACAATCCTGAGTCTGTCCCGGGCCGAGTCTATTAGAGGACTATGAGATCTATATACATCGTTTTTTCTTGCCAAAAAAAAAATCAGTATCTGGTAGGAGTTTACATGCAACGGTGATATGTCATGGTTATTTTTATGATTTGATATCCTGTTTTCTATCCCTGTAAGGGGAATACTCAGACTTTGGGGGAAATATTTTCCAGTTATTCATAGTCCTACGAGAAGCACAGAACCCGTTTTTCTCTCTTTCAGCCGAGCACTGGTTCCGACTGAGTTAGCATTTGACAGCGTTAACAGATATCCTTGGCAGCGGAGGAAATTAACAAGCTCCCTTGAGTGGGGGTGAAATAAACCATTCCAAGGTAAATATATTTTAGCTCATCACTTTTGGAACCGTGAATTGAAAAAATATGGTTTTAGAGCTACATTTTGTACTTTTATTTATCTTCCACCCTGATGTATAATTTATCACTAAATGTATTCATTTTGCATTGCAAAATCATTTAGCAGCGTTTGCAGAGAAAAAAAAAAATCAATGAATCCCAAACCAGGTCTAACGGCTCAGCCATAGCCCTTCACTTTTCCACTGCAGACATCAGTTTTGTTAAACATGGATAGAGGTTATTAGACCGAGGTATTTGTATACTAAGTCCTGACTGATCGATAACTCCTAGTTCCTGTCAGCAGATGGATGTGCGCCTTGAAGAGGTGGTGTTGGTATGCAACCGATGTGGACTCGTCCCTTAAAATAAATCATAATTTGTACCTGTCTATATCCTCCAGCTTCTGGTCAATGAGTGGTCCCATTTGGTTGCAGGCACCTAGACACCACACACAAGGTTCAGCATCATTGATGGTTAATCCCTGCATAGCTTGATCATGAATATAGGCCCAAGTTAATTTCAATAAAAAAAAGTTGCAGATCACCCAAAAAATATTAAACCTCAAAAGGGCTCAAAAGCGACCGCCCCATTTTTTAACAGCTACAGCTCCTGAAGGGAATTTCCTATTCATTCACTATACTGACATTTCAGAAGAAAAAAAAAGATTGGCCTGGAACTAGGCCAACCAACGACGAGATGAGCCATGAAGATAAAACGTTGTATTCAGGTCAAAAAATATGCGTGTGGAAAAGAGAAGAAAAGTATTGGTAAAAGACTGCATAATTATTACCTTTCCAATGACTTCCAACCTAATGATAGTTTGGCACGCTTCTTGAATTAACCTTATTACAGTGTTTATCCTGTGGAAGTGAACACCCTGTTTCAGCTGGGATTCAAACAGAGTTAAAAAACTAAACTAGGGCTGTGAATGCGAGGAAGGAGGAGGGCTTGCTATCCTCATGACTGGGACCCGTTTGTGATGCTTAGTAATATGTGAAGGAGCGTTATGATGAGCACTGTTGGTATGAAGTGCCCAACACTGTTGGGTTATACTGAAAGGTACCCGAGAAGCTTAACCCTCTCTCAAACGCACCAAAATAAGCTGGCCGGACATCCCCAAACAACGTGGGGTTATAATGCAGGTTGTCACGGGGATTTTCACTTCCAGAGCCTCACTGGGGAGCTCTACTCAGCAGCAGCAGCCATTCAAACGGTACACAATAACACCTTTACGAGCCAATCACACTGATGTTGTAACAGTCGCAGATGCTTTAAAGCACCTTGGCAGAGTGCCTTGTGCTTACTACTCTGAGCATCTGTGAAGCGGGGCAGCGTGCACATTATGCCTTTTAAACGGCCAATTCTTACTATTGCTTACATCCTTCTTCATTAGAGTCGGCCCTTTTAACCTGGCTTTGGGTTGGAGGCCATGCCTTGGTGGACAACCCTTTTTAGCTAATCAGATTAGGGAACCGTCACCAATGGAGCAAAACTATACTGTTCTTTCCAAATCCGGTGGAACAGTGAACGCACGGCTCATGTCGTCCTCCTATGGTGAAATGTTGAGATAAACCTGAACTGCACTGCTTCCAAACCAAGGCTCCCCTTTACTGCCAATCCCAGACCTTGTAAAAGGAAATAATAATTGGCGTCGAGGACCGCTTTTGCCAAGATTCCCACAATCTACCGTCAACAGAGATCTTGTACCCCCTCAATCATAATCCCATATCAACAATGTCAAAGTGTTGACATTTTATTGTCTTTGCTCAACATACACACAGAGTAGTGCAGCGCATAAGGGAGGGTGTTTGTCCTTACCTTCCAACTGGAGCAGTTCGACAGCATCTGACTGGTTATCCGTGGGGTCGGCACTCTGAATCATCTGCAGCAGCTGGTCCATTTTCTCCTGAGAGGAAAACAAAGACCTCTTATTTAACAAATTAAGGATTTCAGTTCATTCGTGGAAGAAATACACCCGTCCCCAAAAAATGTATGTTGACAATGGACCGATGAGGTGCCGGGATGATGTGTTACCTCATCGATAAACACGGGCTCTGGCTCCGGCTCCAGGGTTTCCACCTGGACCTCTTCGTTGAACTGCACCGATTTCTTCTCGGTCTTGACTGTAGATTATAGCGAAACAAAGAATTGACCATCAACATCGAATAAGCATTAAAGGAAGGAAGGGAGGCATAACAGTAAAAAAAACTAATAATTGGGAGACCAGTGAAGGATAAATGACTGTAATGCAAAGAAAAGAAACCCAATATCTATAAACAATGACACAAGGCCAGGCCTCTCCCAGTCTTTCTTAGCGGTGAGCATTTCAAGGGTATATTACCGGCCAACTATTGTGGAAAGTGTTCGGCTGCGACTGAATCATTACATTCAGGGAAGGCACACTGCTTTCAGATTGACCCAACCATTAAGTCTCATACACTCACTTAAATGAACGCATATGGAAATGCATTTCAAGCAGTGCCAACTACTTTGTGATCTCTATGGGGTTGAGATGTTTGCGTCACTGTAGAATACCGCCGCTCCTGACCAATCAGGGCCCTTCATAGAGGCCTTCGTACAGCCAGCTGCATCATCATCTTTCCCACCGCGGCTGAACTGCAGCCGACCTGAGACAAACCCACACTGGGACAGGGAGCAGCGGAAGGCGGGTGGAAGGATGACGGGGTCAGCCCCTTCCCATCACTGGTAAACAAGGGCTTAACTCTGTATAGGAAGGGAATGATGGGAGTCTAGAATTGTGCTTTGTTTTTCTTCGATTGCTCCAGGGAGGCTACTGACAAAAGGTATTTTCACGAGTAGAATCAATAAGGCCATAGTGCTAACGGGCGAATGAAAGCGGATTGGGCGGGCAAATCAAAGTGGATCCCATTAGAGAGTGTGTGTGTACGTGTACATAATTTGGACTCATTGTGTGAGTGTGTGCGTGTTGGTGTGCGTGTGTGTTGACTCACCCATCTCTGGCTCAGCGGTTAGGTCCGCAGTTACAAAGTTGGAGGGGAAGAGGCCCACTCCCTGGTATGTTTCCCCTTTCCACCAGTTGGGGTCGCTGTGGTCAAATAAGAAAGCAAACCAAAAAGAAAAACCTTCAGTACCACTGGGTGTTTTTGTGGTGCTGGAACAACGAATACGTGACCTCATATAAAAAAAAGTTGAAAGTGATTCAAAGTAATGACATAATTCTGTATGGTGTCAATTGGATAGATTCGATCTGCATGATCTTTACAATAGAGCAGCGGGGGCCAATCACAGAGGCCCAAATTAACGAGGCACTTTTGTAAGCCCCTCTCACTATTGACGGAGACGCTAATCTCTAACGTGAAGCCTTGTCCATTCATCAACATTAAATCGAGGAGGCCGTTACCGAAATCCTCAGCTTGCAGCGCAGCGGAAGGAAAACCAGTAAACAACTCCGTCGGGACACGGCCGGCACCGTTTATGATGATTACTAATCCCAGAGTCGTGAGTGTGTGCGTGCGTGCGTGCGTGCGTGCGTGCGTGTGAGTCCTAAAGGTCACCTGTCGTCGAGGATGGTGATGATCTCCCCGGACTTGAACGTGAGCTCGTTGTCTTCGGCCGCCTCAAAGTCATAGATGGCGCGCACCTTCCGGCCGTCCGCCTTCTGAGAGGGGAGCAGGCTGGAGGCGCTGGGGTACAGGCTGGACAGGGAACCCTGGGGCTGCCCGCGCTGCTCCTTCAGCGACAGCTCGATGGCTGTGGACAGACCGGAGGTTCAGGCTGGGTCAATTGGATGTCGGGGGCTGACGCGAAAAAGTGCCATTGTGTGTCCGGGGAGCGCCTGTATCCTGGACAGTGAAATCGCTCGGACAGTGAAAAGCACCGATTCCTTGGGCTCTCCAAGCCATTACAAGAAAAGCCCCCAGGACTTCTGGTAGACAATTTCGATGGATACCTTACGATATCTCATTAACTCGATGTGTAGCATCACAGAACCAAACCTTGGTGGCCCGTTAATTGCACAGCGTTTGTAATGTTCCAAGTCTCCAGTTTATGAAGAAAACATCCCAATCAAGCCGTTACCTTTGGCCAGGTCTTCCTCCTCCTTTTTAGTGGAGGCGGTGGCAGGGTCCTTGGCAACCATCGCAGGGCTTGCCTTCGCCTGCTCTGCAGCCTAAGACCAATGATTACAGGCACCGTCAGTGTGCAACGCAAAACCAAAACAACCATCAAAGGGGCGATGACTCAAAGCAATCCCAACCATGGCTGAAACCGAGGCCAAAAGACAGAAGACGAGCGTGGGTTGTTTTTCTGCCAATGTGAGCACTACTGATCTACTGGGGCTTCACTGCAGCGCTACCTGGGAGCCCACGGCCGGGAAGGTGACACCCTGCTCTCTGAGGTTCTTGATCATGGCCGAGATGAGGCTAAGCTGAGGATCGTTCCGGAAGTCTTCCGCCCACTCCACCATCAGGGCCTTCAGCTTCTCACAGACTTTCGGGTGGCCCTAGTGACGTGCATGCCAGCACACACACACACACACACACACACACACACACACACACACACACACACACACACACACACACACACACACACACACACACACACACACACACACACACACACACACACACACACACACACACACACACACCAATCTGTTATCGAGGGGCTTGGGGCGTTGTGATTCATACAAGCAAAATGAAGCAGAGCGGATTATGCTCGAATTCAAATTATTTAAAATCAAAAGATCCACGACTATCTTACCTTGTTCAGAACATTGCTGACTTCACTAGCAAACTCTCTGGAGCAGACCTCCAAGTGAAATATTTTCCCACAGTTTGAAACACAGGCACCAAGTAGCTGTCGGAACAATAGCAGAGGGAATTGGAAACAAGTCTGAATTAAATGCTTAAAACATTTTCTTTAGATTTACCTCAGAAAAATAACCACTCATTCCCTATGCAAAATCAATGATACAGCATTGTATTAATTTACCAACATGCCAACAGATGATTTGAAACAGAAGGCCACTCAATAAATGTGCTTACAGTCAGTGCCTGCATGGCCACATGCGGGTCCTTGTGGTTCACTCGTCTCATTATCGAGCGAAGACATTCTTTCGGACTGGAACGCAATAATAAAAAGGTCAAAACTCAAAAAGGTCTTGCGATCAGTGAATGAAAAAGAAGCATAATCACAAAAGCTCTAATACTGCTCCAGTTTAGCCCTCTATATTAAGCTATTAATTCAAAAGCTATTAATCAAAGCTCATTCCCGTTTTATGGGCTTCTCGGTTATGCAAATGAAAGACACTCAGTGGCCTTTGGGAAATGGCTTTTATCAATACAATTATCATGCTACTTGATGACAATGGAAACCCACCCAGTACGGGACTGTCCTATTTTATCACAGATGTCCAAAATGAGGCCCCAGTCCTCGGCTGTGTTCATCTCACTGGTTGCTTTCTCTGCAGGGAAGAATCAAGTGAAACTTGTATCATCAGGTTTCTTGAAAAGACTAACATTACACAGTGTGGCTCACACATTGTGTGTGCATATTAAACATGCAACGAAAGGACACTAGAGCGGTAAACCAAAGGAAGAGGAACTAGTAAATAGCGTTGTGGTTTCCCACATGCACACAGCTCCACTATATCTTTCAGCAAACCAGCGATACAAACATTATGCAACTAAACCAGAGTGTTATTAATAAACACGACTCGCTGATTTTTCACCCAGGGCAGAGAGACTTTGAAACATGCAGCAGATGGTTCTAACCCTAGATGACGTGGGGCCAGGGAACACACAGACTTACCTCAATAGGTGTGTCTGAGCATCCTTTACCGAAGTGCACACTGGCATTCAGCCCAGAATCAGTTTATCACAATTTCATTTCCACATTGCCAAGCCTCAGGCGTTTATAACGTAACTAATATTCTTATATTCGTCTTATATTCTCCTTAAGGCTGGATGATATTCGAGCATCTGCTCTTAACACAGCTAGCACACCAGTAACCCCACTGTAACTTAATGGGGTTCAGTGCAGCTAGGACTGACGTTGCTAAAACCTAAGGCAATTGTTGACATTTGTCTAGACAGGCCACGAAAAAGACACGCATGAATACACGTACACAGAAATAGTTGGGTGTACAACAATAATGTTCAGGTAACAGTTCCAACTTAGCTCGTAAGGGCTAGCCGCCTGCTAAGGGCTAACCGTTCACTGATCACTATTTATGTAGACGTTTCACTCACCAACATCTTGGTCAAAGGGATTTGTCGTGAAGAGAGGCATGGCTGATGTGTTGACAACAGATTCCGCCTTCTTCTCTTTTTTTTGTCTTTCACTTTTGTGCACAATGTTACACGCTACGAGTCATAATACCGTTAACTTAGTGGATATAAATCGCTCGGAGGCGGCTAGCAGAAGCTACACAGTCATCCCTTTAACAGACGGCAACAAGCGGAGCATTGTGGGTAATCGGGGGACTCCTACACGGTACGAACGTCCCCTGTTCACACGTCGACCTCAGACACTGTGTGATACTGATAAATAGTCTCACATGGGATATATTGATACATTGTGACCGTATTAATATCTGTCGAATCAACGAGTGAATTTCCTATGTCGTAGAAACTCAAATGTCATCGTCAGGCGACGGCGATCACATGACAGTGTCGTATTGATGGAGTAGAGACCTTCTCCTATGTGTATTTGGTAAAATTCGGTAAAACCGTGTAATGATGCCTGGTTTCACTAAATTCAAGTCTTTTAAATGTCCTATCAATTTCTTCCAGTTTACCGTATGGGTCTCCTATGTGTAGCAAGTGTAGCCCATAACGAATTATAGTTCTGCTACTTTATATAGCCTACCTGGGCACATGGTTTATGGATTTATAGGCCTATAGAAAATGAGACACTCCATTGATCATCACAACTCAAAACATAGCACGTAGAATAACTAATATTCAGAAACTGTTACTTAGGCTTTCCCTGATTATAATATGGAAAAAAATATTTGTATTGTATATGTATAACAGCCCGTATACTATTATAATTAGCTTTCTGCACATAGGCTACATTGGACGCTTGACACGTTGGTTAAAAGATGAGAGCAAGATATTTTTCATTCTTGTTTATTTTGAACACATCAATATGCGGACTATATCTGAACCATTACAAAAATAGTGATGCTTTATTAACAAAATAGGTGTAATCAACAAAATACTGAGAATAAAGTAAACAAGTAAAACTTTAACAAGTTAAAATATGATATTCCATTGATGACACCGCACCTTTTAGTTAAGTATTATTTACACAATCAACTATACAACAGTGGCTTCACCGTATTTGATTAAGCACCACAGAATCAAAGGACTACATTCTCATTCAATCTTTAGTACAAATATTGTATCAGTACAAGTGGATTTCTGCACTTTGACTTTACAGAGCAAATTGTCTTCCAAACAGTGACATACAGCCCTGTCCCAGTCCTCGTGACGCTGGAACAGGCTGACGGGTACTTTATCAGCGTCCTCTAATAATCGAAAAGATCTCTTGCAGTCCTTCACCATCCCTGCTTGTCCTCCTCTTCAGCTTTTCCCAAAGACAGAACGATGCTATAAGACAGGCAACCCCACTGTGGAGAAAAGCAGGAAGAGAGTTCATTTTCATAGGCACATAAGCAAGAAAATACTAATGATACAATGACAGAATGATATAATAGAATGAGGCAACTGTTTATCAGGGCTATGAAACTTAAATAAGGTAAAATAAACAAAACCCCATATACGAAAATGGAATATCGGAAAAATGACTTTAAAAGTATGCAATACCACACTGGAATCTATCAACAGCTCGAATCGGTGGGGAAAATGGAAAAAGTAAGGCGATGTAATCTTCACTAAAAGCCTACTGACAGCTGGAAGGCTGTTCACAGATGAAGCTGATGCGTTCCCTGCAGAAGAAGTCGTTCCAGTAGGCCGCTTGGATGAGCCCTGCGCAGTCCTCTCCCTTTGAGTAGCCCTGGTCCCAGTTGTCAGGCTGGCCAGGTTTCCACTTCCTGGAACCAAAACCACCAGAGAAAAATACTCTTGAGATCGTCACTACTAAATTCCGCTCTGTAGAAAAAAAGCGTATTCCTGTTTGCTAAGTGCCTTACTAGTGAATCGATTGAGTTGCTTTGAGCTGAGTTCACGCCCAGTTGAGGGTACTCACGTGAAAACGGGTAGGGTCCCATCGACCCACTTCCACACGTTCTCCGTCTCCATGTCTGTCAAGCCCAGCCAGAAGAAGCCCTTTCTGGCAATCTGCTTTTTTATCCATTCCTGAAAAGAACAGAACCTTTTAATGAAATAATTTGTCACAAAACCCAATTGAAGTCAACATATCCTTATTATTTGAATGTTTTGAAATCGATAGGTTTTCACCAGTAGGAAAAGACAGTAACTGGGTAATGTCATTGGGCTGGTCAGCTTTATTCTACCTGCTCCTCGTTGCTTTTGATCATGACCATAGAGGATGACATGTTGGTACAGAATATCTTGGTTTCTGTAAAATTTAACTTCTGAGCCCCAGAGGAGAAGTAGTAGCAGCTGTCCTCAAAGGAAATCCATTCAAGAGGGCAGCCTGAAACATACAAATGTACAAATATAAATGTATGCATACATATATAAAAAAACACAACGTCACTCAAACTGCACCTACATGCTCAAACTGCACCTACATGCTCAAACTGCACCTACATGCAGAACAGTGCTTGATTGTCCCATTCACCCAATAATGCCCATACCAGTGGTGTATGATTTGTAATGGCCTCACTCACCAGGTAGTGGGGTGGGGCCAGCGGGGGGCTGCACATGGGGGGACACCATGGGGGTCTCTGGTACTGGGACCGGCTTGGAGGGTGGAGGGGGTTTGTCCTGCTGGGGAGTGTGTGGGGGTACATGGGGCGGGGGTTGGGGTTGCACAGGGGGATCCGCCGGACGCCCCGGTGGCCCCGGCAGACCAGGGTGCCCGCGCGGTCCCTCCGACCCCGGAGCCCCGAGAGGTCCTCGCGGCCCCTGAGGCCCTTGTAATCCCGCCGTCCCCTTCTGTCCTTCCCAGCCGTTAGCCCCCGGAGTGCCGGACTCCCCCTTCTCCCCCGCAGGGCCTGGCCGACCTGACGATCCCCGGGACCCTTTGGCTCCGGGGACGCCCCGGTCCCCGGTCGCTCCCTTAGAACCCGGCACCCCGGATAGTCCTGCAGAACCCTTTTGTCCTTCAGGTCCCCGCCCGCCTGTCATGCCTTTGTCCCCTCTCTCACCCTTCTGTCCCGACGTGCCCACCGGGCCCTGTGGCCCCCTGTCACCTCTGGGGCCTTTCGGACCTGGGGGTCCTAGATGACATAACAACAGATGTCCTCTTTATTTATTATTTAACAAAAAATGATACTTATAATGCAGACCAACTTTTGAGACAGACATGTCGCGACTCCACCGACTCCTGGCCTAAAAAAATGTTCTCCCGTTCTTACCTTGCAGGATGGTGAAGTTGGTGATGAGGTTTGAGTGCTGGCTGTCCACCAGCTTCATTTCCGCCATCACCATCGTCAGGTTGCTGACCTCTCGATCCAGCCGGCCGGCCAGCTCGTCCTGCTGGGTCCGCAGCCCCACGCTGTACGCCTTGGCCTCGCTCACGCTCCCGTTCAGGGCCAGCAGCAGATCCGCGTGGTGGGCCACCGTCTCCGCGCAGGTCCGCAGGCCGTTGAGGTCGGTGCTGATGGCGCCCAGGAGCTGCGAGGCGAAGCTCACGTTCCCGATCACGCGGTTCATGCCGCTCTCCTGCCGGTCCAGCCGCACCTCCAAGCGGTCGAACTGCGCCGATTTGTCGTGGTCGTGGTCCCGCTGGCGGTCCATCAGCTCCCGGAGGCTCTGGTCGTGCCCCTCCGTCACCGACGACGTGTTCTGGATCTGCAGCGCCAGCGAGCCCAGCTGGGAGCCCATGTCCTCCAAGGCCTCTCCGTCGGAGCGGGCCTGCGCCGAGTTGTTGGCCGCCACCACGTGGAGGTTCTGGACCTTCTCCTTCAGCAAGACGGCGTCGGCCTGCGTCTGCCGGGCCGTCTGCTGCAGGCCCTGGTAGTCGTTCTTCAGCTTCTGCACGGCCCGCCCCGTGGCCTCCACCGTCTTCTGCAGGTTGCTGAGCAGGCCGCGCTGCTGGGCCTGGGTGATGTTCAGGGCGTTGACGCCCACCGCCGCCTCGCCCTGGTCCCTGGCCTGGCCCTGGAGCGCCGACTGCAGCCTGGCCGTGTCCTCCTGCAGGTCCTCGATG
>NC_079419.1:7048201-7073201 GCF_026213295.1 Gadus chalcogrammus | reverse complement strand
ATAGGTCCAACAGAACAACCTTCTCGCCCATCACCAGTCTGGATGGAAGGCAGATCACTCAACAGAGACAATCATTCATGCACCATTTCCTGACACAACTATGCAGATGATACACAAATACATTTGCCTACCATGATGTAAAAAAGGCTAAGTGTGTACCTTGATGGCCATTAGCTTAAATCATACCAGGATGGCCGAGTGGTTAAGGCGTTGGACTTAAGATCCAATGGACGATAGTCCTCGTGGGTTCGAACCCCACTCCTGGTAGACTTTAACAATTGACTCTGGTTGAACAATATGTATTTACATCCTGATTATACCAGTTCTTGGGGCGATATCCTTATCTCTGTACAGCAAGTCAATAGGTTCTGGCATCTCCAACATGCAGATGACACACAACTATATTTCAAGCTTTGAAACTAAGGTGGTAAACAACATTCAATCAATATTGAGAAATCTTTTGTGTCCGCGGCTAATACGGCTTGGAACAGGGGAGTCAACTTGGATGACCAGCTGACCTTCATCGCCAACATTTCTGCGGCTAGTACGGAGAACCTGGGAGTGAGCTTAGATGACCAGCTGTTCTTCAAACCCAACATTTCTGCAGCTCGGACGGCGATGAACCTGGGGTCGACCCTGGATGACCAGCTGTCCTCCACTGCCAAAACCTCTGTGACTACCCACTCCTGCACAATGATGCTCGACAAAATCAGGAGGATAAAACCGTTCCTCACCCAGAAGGCCATGCAGGTCTTGGTCCAGGCTCTTATAATCTCACTTCCAGACTTACATCACTTATTATTCTTCAACTATTTCTTCTTTAAATATTGAGACAATTTGTCAATTAAAACAGTAGGATGGCCGAGTGGTTAAGGTGTTGGGCTTGAGATCCATTGGACGGTAGTCCTTGTAGGCTCGAACCCTGCTCCTGGTTTACATTTACCTTTTATCTTTGTGTTAAGATGTCAGACTGGACAATTTCTAAATTGACATAGGTCCAACCGAACAACCTTTTCGCCCATCACCAGTCTGGATGGAAGGCAGATCACTCAACAGAGACATTCATTCATACACCCTTTTCCTGACACAGCTATGCAGATGATACACAAATGAATTTTCCTACCATAATGTAAAAAAGGCTAAATGTGTACCTTGATGGCCATCAGTTAATTCCTTACCAGGATGGCCGAGTGGTTAAGGCGTTAGACTTAAGATCCAATGGACGATAGTCCTCGTGGGTTCTAACCCCACTCCTGGTAGACTTTAACCATTGACTCTTGTTGAACAATATGTTGTTACATCCTGCTTATACCAGTTCTTGGGTCGATATCCTTATCTCTGTAGAACAAGTCATTAGGTTCTGGCATCTCCAACATGCAGATGACACACAACTATATTTCAAGCTTTGAAACTAAGGAGGAAATCAACACTCAATCAATATTGAGAAATCTTTGTTGTCTGCGGCTAATGCGGCTTGGAACCGGGGAGTGAGCTTAGATGACCAGCTTTTCTTCACAGCCAACATTTCTGCGGCTCGGACGGCGAGGAACCTGGGGTCGACCCTGGATGACCAGCCGTCCTCCACTGCCAAAACCTCTGTGACTACCCACTCCTGCACAATGATGCTCCACAACATCAGGAGGATACAACCGTTCCTCACCCCGAAGGCCATGTTCTTCTTAGAATATTGAGACAACAGGTTAACCAAAGGACCAGGATGGACGAGTGGTTAAGGCGTTGGACTTAAGATCCAATGGACGATAGTCCTCGTGGGTTCGAACCCCACTCCTGGTATACAATTTCCGTTTATCTTTGTGTTAAGATGTCAGACTGGACAATTTCTAAATTGACATAGGTCCAACAGAACAACCTTCTCGCCCATCACCAGTCTGGATGGAAGGCAGATCACTCAACAGAGACAATCATTCATGCACCTTTTCCTGACACAACTATGCAGATGATACACAAATTAATTTTCCTACCATGATGTAAAAAAGGCTGAATGTGAACCTTGATGGCCATCATCTTATTTCATACCAGTTTTCATACCAGAGTGGTTAAGGCGTTGGACTTAAGATCTAATGGACGATAGTCATCGTAGTTCGAACCGCACTCCTGGTAGACTTTAACCATTGACTCTGGTTGAACAATATGTAGTTACATCCTGCTTATACCAGTTCTTGGGTCGATATCCTTATCTCTGTACAACAAGTCATTAGGTTCTGGCATCTCCAACATGCAGATGACACACAACTATATTTCAAGCTTTGTACCTAAGGTGGTAAACAACACTCAATCAATATTGAGAAATCTTTTGTGTCCGCGGCTAATACGGCTTGGAACAGGGGAGTCAACTTGGATGACCAGCTGACCTTCATCGCCAACATTTCTGCGGCTAGTACGGAGAACCTGGGAGTGAGCTTAGATGACCAGCTGTTCTTCACAGCCAACATTTCTGCAGCTCGGACGGCGATGAACCTGGGGTCGACCCTGGATGACCAGCTGTCCTCCACTGCCAAAACCTCTGTGACTACCCACTCCTGCACAATGATGCTCGACAAAATCAGGAGGATAAAACCGTTCCTCACCCAGAAGGCCATGCAGGTCTTGGTCCAGGCTCTTATAATCTCACTTCCAGACTTACATCACTTATTATTCTTCAACTATTTCTTCTTTAAATAATGAGACAATTTGTCAATTAAAACACCTGGATGGCCGAGTGGTTAAGGTGTTGTACTTAAGGTGTTGTGCTTAAGTTCCAATGGACGTTAGTCCTCGTGGGCTCGAACCCACTCCTGGAATACATTTACCTATTATCTTTGTGTTAAGATGTCAGACTGGACAATTTCTAAATTGACATAGGTCCAACCGAACAACCTTTTCGCCCATCACCAGTCAGGATGGAAGGCAGATCACTCAACAGAGACAATCATTCATACACCCTTTTCCTGACACAGCTATGCAGATGATACACAAATAAATGTGCCTACCATGATGTAGAAAAGGCTAATTGTGTACCTTGATGGCCTTTAGTTCATTCCATACCAGGATGGCCGAGTGGTTAAGGCGAAGGACTTAAGATCCAATGGACGATAGTCCTCGTGGGTTCGAACCCCACTCCCTGATAGACTTGAACCATTGACACTGGTTGAACAATATGTAGTTACATCCTGCTAAACGCAGTTCTTGGTCGATATCCTTATCCCTGTACAACAAGTCATTAGGTTCTGGCATCTCCAACATACAGATGACACACAACTATATTTCAAGCTTTGAAACTAAGCTGGAAAACAACACTCAATCAATATTGAGAAATCTTTGGTGTCTGCGGTTAATACTGCTTGGAACCTGGGAGTGAGCTTAGATGACCAGCTGTTCTTCACAGCCAACATTTCTGCGGCTCGGATGGCCAGGAACCTGGGGTCGACCCTGGATGACCAGCTGTCCTCCACTCCCAAAACCTCTGTGACTACCCACCTGTGCACAATGATGCTCAACAAAATCAGGAGGATGCAACCGTTTCTCACCCAGGAGGCCATGTTCTTCTTACAATATTGAGACAACTTACACAGGACCAGGATGGCCGAGTAGTTAAGGCGTTGGACTTAAGATCCAATGGACGCTAGTCCTCGTGGGTTTGAACCCCACTCCTGGTATACAATTAACTTTTATCTTTGTGTTAAGATGTCAGACTGGACAATTTCTAAATTGACATAGGTCCAACAGAACAACCTTCTCGCCCATCACCAGTCTGGATGGAAGGCAGATCACTCAACAGAGACAATCATTCATGCACCTTTTCCTGACACAACTATGCAGATGATACACAAATAAATGTGCCTACCATGATGTAAAAAAGGCTAATTGTGTACCTTGATGGCCTTCAGCTTATTCCATACCAGGATGGCCGAGTGGTTAAGGCGTTGGACTTAAGATCCAATGGACGTTAGTCCTCGTGGGTTCGAACCCCACTCCTGGTAGACTTGAACCATTGACTCTGGTTGAACAATATGTAGTTACATCCTGATTATACCAGTTCTTGGGTCGATTTCCTTATCTCTGTAGAACAAGTCATTAGGTTCTGGCATCTCCAACATGCAGATGACACACAACTATATTTCAAGCTTTGAAACTAAGGTGGTAAACAACATTCAATCAATATTGAGAAATCTTTGGTGTCCGCGGCTAATACGGCTTGGAACAGGGGAGTCAACTTGGATGACCAGCTGACCTTCATCGCCAACATTTCTGCGGCTAGTACGGAGAACCTGGGAGTGAGCTTAGATGACCAGCTGTTCTTCAAAGCCAACATTTCTGCAGCTTGGACGGCGATGAACCTGGGGTCGACCCTGGATGACCAGCTGTCCTCCACTGCCAAAACCTCTGTGACTACCCACTCCTGCACAATGATGCTCGACAAAATCAGGAGGATAAAACCGTTCCTCACCCAGAAGGCCATGCAGGTCTTGGTCCAGGCTCTTATAATCTCACTTCCAGACTTACATCACTTATTATTCTTCAACTATTTCTTCTTTCAATATTGAGACAATTGGTCAATTAAAACACCTGGATGGACGAGTGGTTAAGGTGTTGTACTTAAGGTGTTGTGCTTAAGTTCCAATGGACGTTAGTCCTTGTGGGCTCGAACCCACTCCTGGAATAAATTTACATATTATCTTTGTGTTAAGATGTCAGACTGGACAATTTCTAAATTGACATAGGTCCAACCGAACAACCTTTTCGCCCATCACCAGTCTGGATGGAAGGCAGATCACTCAACAGAGACAATCATTCATACACCCTTTTCCTGACACAGCTATGCAGATGATACACAAATAAATGTGCCTACCATGATGTAAAAAAGGCTAATTGTGTACCTTGATGGCCTTCAGCTTATTCCATACCAGGATGGCCGAGTGGTTAAGGCGTTGGACTTAAGATCCAATGGACGATAGTCCTCGTGGGTTCGAACCCCACTCCTGGTAGACTTGAACTATTGACACTGGTTGAACAATATGTAGTTACATCCTGCTTATACCAGTTCTTGGGTCGATATCCTTATCCCTGTACAACAAGTCATTAGGTTCTGGCATCTCCAACATACAGATGACACACAACTATATTTCAAGCTTTGAAACTAAGGTGGAAAACAACACTCAATCAATATTCAGAAATCTTTGGTGTCTGCGGTTAATACTGCTTGGAACCTGGGAGTGAGCTTAGATGACCAGCTGTTCTTCACAGCCACCATTTCTGCGGCTCGGACGGCGAGGAACCTGGGGTCGACCCTGGATGACCAGCTGTCCTCCACTGCCAAAACCTCTGTGACTACCCACTCCTGCACAATGATGCTCCACAAATTCAGGAGGATACAACAGTTCCTCACCCAGAAGGCAACGTTCTTCTTTCAATATTGAGACAACATATCAAACAAACGACCAGGATGGCCGAGTGGTTAAGGCGTTGGACTCCAATGGACTGTAGTCCTCGTGGGTTCGAACCCCACTCCTGGTATACCAGTACCATTTATCTTTGTGTTAAGATGTCAGACTGGACAATTTCTAAATTGACATAGGTCCAACAGAACAACCTTCTCGCCCATCACCAGTCTGGATGGAAGGCAGAGGCTCTTATAATCTCACGTCTAGATGACAGTGATTCCCTTATGTCTTGTCTGCATGTTTGTGCCGTTCGACCTCTGCAGCTCATCTGGAATGCAGCTGCACTGTCTACTGGTGGCTGCTGAAATCAGATTCAAGTCCCGTCAACTTGCCAACGATGATATGAATAATACCAAACGTGTCCCTTGATGGCTGTACTACTGTGTCAAAACCAGGGAGGGTGAGTGGTTAAGGCGTTGGTTGTAAGTTCTGATGGACAGCTGTCTTCGTGGGTTTGAACCACACTCCTGGTAGTCAATTATGTTTGTGTTGCAACTCGTACTGAACGATATTATGTAGGTTGACATCCACAATACAAGTCTGACTGCATTTATAAGGTAACCTTGAAGTAAACTGCATCTGAACCATATAGTCTCACTAAAATTCCAAAGGTTCTGACGATCATTCACAGAGATTTTCCTACCACAGCTATGAAGATGACACCCAACTCTGTGTTTTTCAAGGTTGAAGACCAAGGGGTAAATCAACCATTGATGAGCTCTCCATTAATATTGAGAACACTGTGGTCACTGTGGTGTCTGCGGCTTGGACGGCGAGGAACCTGGGAGTGACCCTGGATGACCAGCTGTCCTTCACTGCCAAAACCTCTGTCACTACCCATTCCTGCACAATGATGCTCCACAAAATCAGGAGGACCTCACCCAGAAGGCCATGCAGGTCTTGGTTCAGGCTCTTATAATCTCACTTCTAGACTTATTATGCTTCAACTATTTCTTCTTTCAATATTGAGACAATTGGTCTAACAAACCACCAGGATGGCCGAGTGGTTAAGGCGTTGGACTTAAGATCCAATGGACGACAGTCCACGTGGGTTCGAACCCCACTCCTGGTAGTATTTCATATTCCAATTAAAATGTTGCTCCGGGAAGAGTAACTCAGTGAAGCATGCGTCTCCTTGGGTTAAAACCCTAAAACAAATGCAAATAAAAAACAAACAAATCAACTTTGGAAACAATTAAATTGGGTGGTGTTGCAACTCCAACAGCATTATATAGAACAATAACTTACAGATGCATGCTGTCTATTTATCATCATGAAAAATCGAACTCATTAATATCAGAAGTCCATAATCAGGAGGGCAAATTATGAATGATGAGATATCAGCAAGGAGTTTATCAGTAGGGTAATAATCCAGCGTCATTATGCTTCAAATTTTAATGTGGTAAATTAGGATGAATTACAACCAGGATGGTTGTGTGGCTAGGGAGTTGGAATTAGAATCCAATGGATGTATAACCTTATGTGGGTTCGAACCCCACTCCTGGTATTATTTAACTATTCCGATCAAAGATCTCAGTGAATTATTTACCATGAATGCATCATTGTGGGTTAAACACAACTCCTGGTATACATTACCCTACCCAAACAAATGCAAATCAACTTTGCCAGCAATTCAACCATGTTGTGTTGCAACTCCAATAGCTGTATATAGTACAGTAACATACAAATGCATTCTGTGACATCCTACTTGTTATCATGAAAAATCGAACTCATTGATAATAAGATCAAGTATCAGCATGGAGCTGATCAGTAGGCTATTAATCCAGCATCAACCCAATTTAAGTAGTAGAGTTGAAAATCATGATAATACCTGAGGATGTCTCAAAGTTATGCTTCAACTTTTATTATGAAGAAAATTTAAATGAAATACAACCAGGAAGGCCAAGTGGTTAAGGCGTTGGACTTAAGATCCAATGGTCAAGTGTCCTTGTGCGTTCAAACCCAACCCCTGGTAGACTTTCACCTCCATATCTTCGTGCCAGACTGGACAGTTTCTTAATTTACATAGGTCCATCAGAACAACCCTCTCCCTCGCATTTCCTAACACATCTATGACACAAACTAAGTAGCCTACCATAATGTGAATATTCATTATATGTCCCTTGATGAGATCCGTTTGTACCACCAGGATGGCCGAGTGGTTAAGGCGTTGGACTTAAGATCCAATGGACATTTGTCCTCGTGGGTTCGAACCCCACTCCTGGTAAACTTATAACTTCATATATTTGTGTTTAAACTATATATATGTTGGTTCAAATTGCTGTAATACTGAGTTTGTAAATGACATATGCGATCAAGTTGTATTAACCATGTATTCTTACTGCTGGTTCCCTATGGCTTCTGTTCGGGGGTCCATCCCTTGTCACTGTACACCAAGTCACTAGGTTCTGGCATTCATTCCCACAACTATGTCGACACACAACTCTGTATTTTTCAATGTTTGTAACCTAGGTGGCAGTGCAAATCAACCATTGACAAACTCTCCATCAATATTGAGAACAATGTGGTGTCTGCAGCTGGGGCGGCTAGAAACCTGGGAGTGAGCCTGGATGACCCTTCACTGCCAACATCTCTGTGACTACCCACTCCTGCGAGTGATGCTTCACAAAACAGGAGGATACAACTGTTCCTCACCCAGAAAACCAAGCAAGTCTGCAGCTCATCCCCAATGCAGCAACCTGGCTAGGTCTTCAACCTACCCAAGCTCTCCAACACTCCTCCGTACCTTGCTCTGTCTACCTGTGGCTTCTCAAATACAATTCAAGTCACTAGATGGTGCCTACCATGATGTGAAAAATCTAAATGTGTCCCTTGATGGCTGTGACAATATGTCACTACCAGGATGGCCGAGTGGTTAAGGCGTTGGACTTAAGATCAAATGGACATCGGACCTCGTGGGTTCAAACCCCACTCCTGGTAGTTGTTGTCTATACAATTATATTTATTAGTTGAGTTTCCGGATAATACGATGTGCCATAAATGCATCACTGCTCAAAATGGATACGCATATAATCAAGACCAATCCAATTGACCACTTAACACTGGTTGATTTCCTAACAATATTCTCACAATACCAATCACTTACAATAAGACATGTTTAGTTAATGAAAAGAAATGACTGATTTAAGAAAGATGAACTTTGTTCACGGAGGGGCTATTCACAAACGAGGACTTACCTTTGTATCCGAGCACGGCCACCGCTATGGTGAGCAGGGCACACAGCACGTAGAGCAGGGCTATAGCTGCTCTCAACGCCCAGTGATTCTTACACTTGGTGCACTCTGTACCCTCTTGGATTCCTGCAAGACAAGAAGATAGCTTTGGGTCAGGAATAAGAAACACAAAGGCAGGCAGGCGAAAGCATTTATTCCACAGGATGACGACACTGAGATGTAAAGGGGACAAGCAGGATGTATGGGGAATTCACATACTTTGTGGCTGAACTCTGACCATGATTGAAAAAGAGACGGCTGTGGTTGAGTGTCAATCGAAAACATTTACTCTTGTGAAAAAGGGGAAACAGGAGACTTTGTAGGAAACCTAAGATGAGACTTTGTATGAAACCTAAGATGTTTTGATCCAGCTACATTTTGGTACAGCACATATTTTGGCCATACGGCAGCAAGAGAAACAAAGAAACCGAAACAACAACGAGGAAAAGGAGTACCAAAATTGCAACATTCACAGTCATTCTCATGTTGTTATTTAACATTAACCTCAGTTGATGCATTACTAAACGCAGTATGATGTATAACTAAACATTGTGGTTGCTAAAAGATAAAGTCAGGGGGTTTGTTGGAACTTGGTGAAAGCTGACCTAGTGCCCTTTGGCTACCCCATTGGGGAGGACATAATAAGCGTACAAATCCCTGAATTATAAAACTCTGAAAGCATTCTTCATAGACCACACAGGAAGCTGATGATTGCAATTTTGCAGTCTGCTTTTAAGGGTTGAAAAACACTTATCCAAATGATCAGAAATGGTCTTGAAATGTTGGCAACACAGTAATCATTCTCTAGACTTTCCTCAGATTTGGGTGTCAAAGGCTGTGGAAAAAAAGAACACAGCCATGGGTACGGCTGATGAAATGATTAAGAGAAACCTTTCTTCCATATGTGTGCACACAGAGAGTACTTCTCTGTAAGTCTCTGTAAACAATTACAATTAAAAAGAACGTTTGCAAAATCTGCAAAAGCTGCAAACAGACAGCCAGAAATGTATTTGCTGTTTGTCCAACGTAGATAAACATCTCTATACACTGCTACTTAATACAGATATGTCTGATCCACTATACATGCGTACTGAATATATAACCTTTAGCCACATTTTTTTCTGTATATATCTGTGAATATTATAACAATGTTTCACTCTTGGTTGAGGTTTGTTAAGAGTTTATTTTCAGAAGCAAACAGGATGTTGATGTGCTTGATAATTTCCTGAGAGAAACAGCCCTGCTGCATTACACTAGCAGACAGAATACAGTCTAGGACTCAACTGACTTATCTTTAAAAGGCTGTAGCAAACAATAGGAATTGGCTCGGATTCACAAAAGGGTCTTGGGAACTGACATATTCATCACATCAGTTTTTTTCCTTCGAACACTTAAAAAAAGATTGTAAGAATGGAATAATACTTCTTCTTAAGAAAATAGTTCCAAGAAATTCTTAAGAAAATGAAAGGCTCTAAGGAAAATATATCGCAACCTTCAAATTTCTGGAAACTCAAATCTGGCCCCTGGTTGGCTGGCTGTAGCAAGCTGATTTTGTTCAGCTATCCGGCCTCAAGGTAGTGTTGTTGCCCTGCCGGGGCTGCATCTGCCAGCCACAGGCGTCTTGGCTCCATCCCTCCATGTCAAGGGGTGGGCTGGACCATTGTGGGAGAGGATTGCCCTCTTGGCCTTGGACCCACACATCTGTGAAAACACTGTGGCCTGAGCAGCACAGCGGGGCCCAGACGAGGCCCTCCTGCTAGACATGGAAGTGTGTGCTGAAGGCTCCGGCCTGAGTGTGAGCCCAGGTGGGGGTATAAGACGGTGAGGGACCCCCATGGCCCCGCCTGGCAGGCCGTCCTGAGGAGGACCAGCGTGTAAACAAGGCGAGCTCCGAGCACTTCAAGGCAATTTAAAGTCAACAGCGTAAGTGGGAGAACACTTTGGACTGAGGAAAGCATTAGTGTTAGTTAACAGATGGGGGGGGGGGGGGGGGGGGGCTGGAGCTTCGAAGAAACACAACGACCAACTCACTGCTTGGACCTTTCAACCTTCTCAGCACAACACATCTTCGGACGACTTGAACCCATGCACAGAAAAGCAGAGGCAGCGATCACCCGAGGAACGTATTTCAACCGTTCCTTTGCGCCGTGTGAAAGGTAGCGCATAACTAAAGATGATTAAGCACCTGCACATCTGCTAAAACTTGAACACACCATTTTATTCTAACTTGAGCAACAACCTCCGACATCCACAAGTAGTCAGCCGGGGCTACAGAATGGCATCATTTTCAACATGCCATACATGTTGAAGATCCCCCAGCACTCTCCACCTCATCGCTCGCTGTCTTTGCGTCGTCATGCGTTGAGTAAATTAAGACGAGGGGGGAATGCTTGTCCCCGCGTGTGCGTAAAGAGCACCCCAGTGTGAGCATACACTTCCGACACGTATATGGTGTACCATTAAACAAACCCAAAACACACCGCTGCTCGACTGAGCTCTGCGGTGATGATGAGGGACTGGGGGGTGATACGACGCAGGGGGGGGGTGGTGTTGGTGGGCGGGGGGGGCTGAGCTAGTCCTGGCCCTGAGCCTGTAAAACAAGACCAGGGGGGTCCCAATCAAGGGGCTGGGATACTCACGGATTAGTGCAAACTCAAACCTTATTAGAGGTTTGCAGGTATGTTGGGCGGCTGTTCTTTGGATTTCTTTTCACAGTTAACAGTTTGTACAGGCTTTGTGCTTAAAGTAATGACAGCCAGACCTAGACCAAATAATGGTGTGAATTATTTCCAGAGTAGAAAAAGAAAGTTCAACACTGATACTGAATAAGCACTCATATGTTAAGGCCACACTTCCAAAGTCTACATAGGATTCGAGAGAGCTCACTTTGGTGCATGTCACAGCTGTATTTCAGTTTGGCTTGGTGAGTGAGTCAAAGCATAAATTCCTCCTCCCGGTTTTCTCTCCGTTTCCCTCCCTCGCTCCGTGTACCTGCAGCGGGACTTGCGGCCATGCTTAGTCTCACAGCGAGTCGGGTGGCAGTGGAAATTTCCAAAGCAACACAAAGAGAGTCTGTGCACACCGGGGACTTCTGTGTGCGAGTGAGGAAAACCATTGCATGGACTGTTAATGCTACAGTATATACAGTAAAAGTAACAAGGATACCACAGGAGTAACCCTGACATCAAGCTCGGCCTTGTGTGAAAACGCACGGGATGCAACGCTAAGAAAGGAGCGTTGTTCGATGTCCCTTTTTTTATTCTTGAGTTTTATTCTTACCAAAGATGACTCAATGGTTTGAGCAAACACTACCCTAGACTCTGGCACCTTTGGCTCTTTATTTCCTGGTCTAGCGTTCTGGTGGAAATATATTTAGTTCCACACACCAAAAGAATTACACCCGCACACCGGTGAAGCAACACACGTTTTCAGAATAATATGCATGAGGAGAGACCCAGCATGAAATAAAACTATATATATATAGAAACAGTTTTATAACAAATATTGAAAAGTAACAACCGAATCGAAAGTAATCAATCAAATATTTACCACAGCTAATTAGAGGGGTTGGTTGTATGAGGAGCTCTATACAACCTATATAATAAGATTGTGCTTTCATTTTGGATGAAAAAAATCCCAAAAAAAAATCTCAACCCCTCCACTCCATTCGTTTTATGACACAACTCGAGCGCACAGGTTGACAACAAGATCGAGGCCGCCCCACTGAGAAGGCCATACTGCTCGGCTAAAAAAAGAAAAGAAGGACAGCAAAGGGAAAGAAAGAAACAGTTTCCCCTGAGGTCATCATGAAGTCCTCCTAATAAGTACCCTGGAATAAACAGTTTCAACCGGAATGTTAACTAGTAAACACTCTTCAACAGGGGGGTAGGTGGGGTGTACTCACGCCTGAGACAAATTACCTCCTCCGTTTGCTGAGCAAGCCCGGCATACCAGAGCCTCTATCTCCACTGCTCTTCTCTTTTTTTGCTCTCCATCTCTCTGAAACAGGTTTATGACACTTCAAATTGGCCCTGGGCCCTCTGGCTGCATCTGTTTCTTGTTAGGCTGGAGCCCGAATGAAAGGACGCATGAGAAGAACGCTGGATGCACATGGCCGTTCGTGCCATGGTGTTCAAAAGGCAAATAAGATGGCGATGTCGAGAATGGCCATTAGCAGCAGTATAATACCATGGGCGTCTTTGTGGGACGCTTCCTCTCCATAGTGTCCGTAAAAAAGGGAGTTGTGGTCAAATAAGTGGATGCATTCATGCTGAGGTAAGGGAAAAATAACATACAACGCAAATATGAGGACTGCTATATAGGCACCATACTTGGGAAGTATTGCCCGACTCTTCAAGGGCAGATCTCTCCAGCTTTCTGTCATCTCTTTGTATTCAACAACGTTAGTTAGACGGAAGGAAGAGTTTACATCTTCTACAAGGGCTATGCATCTCTAGAAATAGCAACGGATCGTGCATGTTTTATGCAACATTGCAATTGTCGTACACATGTTGCATTTGCATCATGAAAAACCTCTGTTTTCAACACTTGTTTTTTGTATATTTAACTGTATATTAAATTGTATTCAATACACGTTTTGTGGATATGATGTTTGCTCATGTATGTTTGTTGATATGTGATGGCAACAATGTTCAATAACTACATGTACATATCTTACAGCAAACCAGTTGTCTTTTGCTGCTATACAATGAACAATTGGGATAAAGTTCCCTCGAGGGCCAAGGCCTTTCTCTTTTCAGAAACAGTTATAACTTTTGATTTGTTTTCAAATGACATTCCCAAGTGAAGTGAACTGGGACATGCTGGGATTTCACAAATATTCATTCATATTTTTAGACAATCAGCGATGGCTACGCGTGCCATGAAGTGTGCCTTTCTTTGATTGGGGATGAGTCAGCCTCATCAGCCTTTCCGGCTAGTGCTGTTCCAACGTTGCACACATCTGCATTCCAAATGTGTTTGTTTTCACAATGGCGTACACCTGCTTGTTCCGCCTGCTGCCAACTTTATAAGTGAAAACGGAGACACAAGGTCTTAAGACTAGTTCACGAGAGGATACGAATTGTGAATCAAAAGACCTTTGCGAATTCAACAACAACGTGGTTCGGATTGTGCTTTTACACCTTGACGACACAAATGAAAAAACGGATCTATGACAATGGATTGGACATTATGTTCTAGTGGTTGTTGAAGCCTTGTGGCACACTTTCTATTGACTGTTTCAACCGGAGGTGAAGTGATCTGAGAAGGGATCAACACAGAGGGTTGAAAATAGGCAGAAAGTAAAAAATGGACGTCTATTATAGAAATGCCTCCGATCCAACGCGTGTCGGGATGGTTGGCGCCGTTCCCGGTCCCTGCATGTGTGTTCGCTTAGGTTGGGGGAAAGGATGTGACAAACAGCTCAATAATCCTGCGATGAAGAGGGAAAGCACGCAAAGTGTGCCGTGTAAACAAAGCAAAAGCCACTGTAATGGGGAAGGTATTGGTTGCGCTATCAAAACAGCCTTTATTTTGTCCCAGTCAGCAGGTTCCGTTCTGGGGCTGACATGCAGACTCACTTTGAGTGGGTCTCGCAAAAAAAACCTGCTGAGGGTTTGTGAGGTTTCCGCGTTGAATAGCTTTGATGAACTCCTGCTGCCTCAGGTTATAGAAGAAACAAGCCAAAGCGAGCAAATATAAAAAGATAGAAAAGCATGATTGTAGATGAAGGTAGTAAAACAACGACAGCGGCTCCACAGCGATTTGGCAGGCAGAATGGGGTCTTTACTGGCACTTCATTTTCTTTCTGTTTTTTGATTGAGATTTGTTTTTCCCAGGCCCGACTTGGCTGTAAAATGTGCAACTCAAGTAGCACCAGCATGTGCATTATTAAGGAGGTATTTTCCCTTTGATAAACAAGTCACATGACTCTCTCCGTCTCTCATGCACACGCACACACGTACAGCCAATATGTTGTAAAATAAATTACACTTGAGTAAGCTGCATAATCAAAACACGATGATCGCCATGATCAAGTGTAATGCTCTGTAATGACAATACAGTTAAACTAAAAGCTGTATGAATGTTGTTTTTGCTTTAACTAAGCTTTTAAGTCCTTCAGTCTGAGAATGCATCAGTGATGAAATTCAGCCAAAGCTGCCTGACCCTCTTAACCTCAGAATCCCTTCAACACCATAAACAAGTTGAATTGTTCACAACATAAAGTACTCGTTATCTCACTTTGGTTTGGCACTGCCAACCTCTTACCCCACTTTAGACCCCAGGGAACTTATCTCCCCCTCGAAAGGCTCACATGCACTCAATGCCTTCAACAAGTTTTATAGGGCTTCCTAACGTACCGGCATGACCCCGTGAACCCTCCTACTCGCGTTACACCCAAGGTATGTTACAATGAGGTCATTTCAAGTAAAACACAAAACCCCTGCAAAACTCCAGCCAGAAGTGGGGTACGGAAAGCCGAGGGGCTTGTTCTGCTGATACGTACAGAGCTGGAAGATCTGAGGAAGGACTTAGTGAAAGTTCACCACGGCCTTACACACCTTCGTCATCTTCGTCGCACACAGACGTTTTCTTGCCATTCCTCCTGAAATAAAACAAACAAGTAGACGTAGTACTCAACCCTCGACCCAACTTCCACCACAACAGCATGAACCACGTCAACACACAAAGAGCTGTGGTACCGCGTCGCTTTCTAATATCTTAATCAAACGAGCATGGAGACCCCGAACCACAGCGAAGACCAAGAACTGCAGCACAAGTGTTGACGTCCCTGCAGAGGTACGTAGTCTCTTTACATATGTCTTCCTTTGCTCCAAGCACCATCTGTTCTGCTTGGTTTTAGTGTGGTCTGGCCTTCTGGGTGGCAGTCAAGATCTTCCCTGAAGCAACAACATCCCCACCGCCATGCTCCTTCACAAATTACTGGAACTGCTGATGTGAGATCTCGCAAGAATCATGGTTTACTGGACGATATGTCCCTGCGCGTTATCGAGCTGCTTTCAGCCGGGCAGAGCCAATGAAATCCAGTCTGTGTGGAGCTGGATGCCATGACAACTACCTGCTCAAAAATCCCCATTTGGATGGAGACTTTAAGATAGGCCGATAGACGTTGGAAGAGTTTTAGCCTAAAGTCAAACTTCTATTGCTTTATTAAAACGAGAATTATCTCCACAGAAAAATGTTGACTGAAACCATTCTTTGCTAAATCCTATGGAACTGGTTCAAGTAGTGATAGAGAGCTCCCTTTCCAGCAGATGGGAATGCGCAAACAAATGGCCAGACATGCACTTTACGGTCACTTGAAGTGCAAAGTCAATGGAAAAAAAGATCATTGTGGCCAACAACTTTTGCTAGACTTTGTCTTATGCAGCCCTTTTCACTATATCCCCTCAAATGTTAATAGGGGGACATAAGCAAAGATAATATCAGATCAAACTCCGGTTGGGAGCCAGTATAATCACAGCCAAAGATGCATCTAGCCGGAGCTGAAATGAAGGGGAGGAAGCATGCAACAAAGTCAAATCGACATCGCTCTCTTTTGCCTACTTCTGTCTCCTTTCCAAGGAGAGAAAACACAGACGTTGACTTTGGACGTCCCCCGACCCAAAAGACTTGAGCTTCAAAGCTGAAGCACAAGCAGCATGGCCTCATCAAGTTTGTCCTATAATAGGAATTTTGAAAATGGAAAATTCACAGTCACACAGTGTCTACACTGTGCATTGTCTACTAGCGGTGCAGTCGGTCTCTTGCTGTCCTTGCGGATGAACGTAGGCGGCCATTATGGTCACGGGCCAACAGGTCTCTTAAGACGCCACACGATGTCGGTTTGGTGTCGGCTGGGAGATGGCGAAACTCACACAGTCATAACAAACTCCTGATTGACAGGGGGGCTGATTCAAGCCGCAAGGCGGTCTGTCTTTCAGAGCCGCATCCAGCTGCAGCTTCACACAGGGAACAGGGACACAACCGCTTTTTATTTTTTACATAAAGATAATGTTGTCTGATGCAACTTGAAAAGCGCATTAGCAAGAAAAACAACAACATCTGTTTTGAACACTTATATATTAATAACGTTGAACAAGTCAAAACACTGCTAGGCACCAAGAAAACCTCTTAAACATATCTCAGCTTAACCTGTCTCTCACCGCGTTTGCACTTTGACCGCTATTGCCGACATTATGTCAAAGGGTTAAATAAAGATTATCCCTTAAAAAGAGCAGGGGTTCATTATGATGACCTGTGCCTGACCTTTCATGACCCCTAGTCAGGGCCATCCCCCTAACCTCATTCAGCAAGAACCCTCGCAGTGGGCCTCATGTTAGCCCCCCCAACACCACCAATGGGTCTCGTGATTTGTGTTCTCATCCAGGCCTGTCTTCCTGTCCGTGGTCAAGTCTGGAATAAACCAGTAATCACCTCACCGACCACATCGCTCACATGCCTCCTCCAGCGATAGAGTTGATAAAATGTTTTTTCTCAACAAAGTAAAGAAGTTAAGTGTTGTTCCATTATTGTTTCATAAAACTGCTACCAACCTCCACAACCCCCGCAAACATAAATTAAAACCACTTGCTGCTTTGCCCACAATAACCGGCCCAAGAATGTTGAAGCACCTTGGCTGAAAGTAACGCTGTCGCTAAACGTTTTCCCAACGCATCCGGGGAACACGTGAACAAGAAGAAGAGGGAGGGGATGATATGCAAGCCAAGGGTAAAAGCTCTCAGGCCAATGAAGTAATGGAATGAATACACTCAGAGATGTACCCCTCACATTTCTAAACATCTATGATCGACGTACGACGGCCCCCCCCTCCTACTCCCACCCCCAACCCGGCCCCACCACTTACTATAAGGCTCAGTCGGAGACCAGCTCACTGGAGAGAGATGTATTATACAACTCTGGCGTCATGGCGCAGATAGCTTATGTAACTGGTTAAGGGCCCTTGAGTGACTGGTCATTTTAGAAATGGGTTGAAACAGCACATGCTGGACATGATGACCGTCTTACCTTGCATGCAGAGTACATTTACTTCTCCCCTCTCCCCCATTCCCCACACACCCGCCCATCCACCCAGAACACACACACATACACAGACTCATTTGAGATTGTATTTTTAGGGGCTATTTCTCAACTTTTTAGAAGTGTGCCCACCACACATCCCAAAATACCGTCTCCTTTGGTTCTGCTGAAGCAGCATTGATTCCCACAAGGAACCCAAGACCCACCCAGCCCGGCCTTCCCCTAAAGTACAATCACAATTGCTGCACCTAACCCTGAGTCTCACAATACAATACAAGTTGCCTTAGGTTCTTTATCACTGTCTCTCACTCTGTTCATCTATCTTTGTTTCTATGGCGTAGGTCCAAAGAGCAGCACGTCTTTGCCTAGGTAAATGTTCTTCATCAGCCACAGAGAAGCGGGACTGCATCCTTCCATGTCTGGCTGTTTTCTCTGCGGTATAATAGATGTCCTATGACCTCCAGATCTTTGAACCGTACAGTCTCCAGCCTCATCTATCTGTGCCTTCTCTTCCAACTCTACGGGGGGAAGTTAGCAGGCCATTCACCACTCTGTTGACGCTAGGCAATGGCGCATATCCCAACTTCGCCGACGGGATGGAACCGTGGCCTCAGACGATGGCTCAGATGATAGGGGCCCAATGCTACTGCTGCTACTTCGAGCAACAGAGGAGAAACTTCGAAGAACAACTGACCTAAATGAATCTAATTTTGTACCTCTACAACCATTGAAAGGTGCTGCATTCTCTCAAAGAAGAAACCTTGTTTTGTGCATCTAGAACCATTTGTACATCTAGAACCATGTCTTTTTTTTACCTCAAAGAGACAACCTTGATTTGCACATCAAGAACCATTTAAAGGTCCGGTATTTTCTCAAAGAAAAAAACGTGTTTTGTACGCATAGAACCCTTGAAGGGGCTCTATTCTCTACATGGAGAAACCTTGTTTTGTACCTCTAGAACCGTTTAAAGGTGCTCTATTCTCTACAAGAAGAAACCTTGTTAAGTCCATACCTTTCACCAAATGAAATGGATCTGATTGGTCCTCAATACCATCTGACATTTAAAGCATTTCTGACTTGTTGAGGAGCCTGGTGTCAGCAGTAAAGACACAGTCACAGTGCATGCCCACCACCACTATGAGAAAATCCTCAGGCCAGTTTCCGCCTACCTCCTCCCCCACCTTCTCCACTCTGTTCTGTTCTAACCCCAAACGCCCTGGCAAAGCCACCCAGTTGGCGACAGAGGAGGAATGTGGCTCCACTGAACAGCTCCCAGTTCGAGATGTGAGGCTGCCCATCGTTACCACTTACCCCAGAGCAGGTCACAGAGGTGTTGGCCCCGCCTGTAAAGGGTTTAACACATGTGTAGTAAAGTGATCCTGGCCACGCTCAACATGAAGCAGCCAAGCTGTAGCACTTACTGATATGACTGCTGTGCACAATCATGGGATGAGAACTCAACACTTCTGGAAACCTCAGCGAACAACACCGTGAGAGCCAAGTTCCCCCCCCCCCCCCCCCCACCGCCCCCCTCTCTGTTGTAACATAAGCCGCCCTTTTGGGACACATTATATATATGTATGTTTAGAAAGTGGACACTAAAGCACGACTACAAGGAAGCTATGCATGTGGGTTGGTATGCTTTTCTTAACCCAAGCATAACAAAGAGAAAAAAATGGAGAATATTCAACTACTCGTTGGGGAATTTTAAAGAAAACGACCTTTGCTGAAAGCTCTGTTCTGACGTTTGGTTTTAGGAGGTTGAATGCTAATGGTCAGCGTACAATAATAAGCGGAGGTTGATATGTGCTGGATGTTGCTCCACTGGTCAGGAACACCCAGGAAGCTGCGGCGTTCCTCTCTCTGCCTCCGCTCCACCGGCGTTTTATTACCGCGGAATAACATGGGAAGCAGCGTCCAATATAAATAGTCCTAAAGAGCGGTTTTCGTGGAAGCGAGGACGACTTGTAAGGTGTTTATCAGTGCATGAGAGTCCGAGGGAAAGGTCCGTCAAAAATGTAGAATAATCATGCACTATTAGAAGAGTACTTTTGGAATGTGCTTATCAGCAGAGAAAGCCACTTTGTCGGACCCCCTAAACATGCAGCCCAGTACTCACCAAACCTCTTGTAGCCAAAGGAATGGACCTCCTCGTCATCAGCAAAGTCGTCTACAGGAAGGGAAAAAACACAAAGACAGTTCAGAAACGTCAAGAAAAACGATGAGTGTGGCGATTTCAAATAAGTGAATTCAATAGACCACCTTAAAATTGCTGAATAATAACAATAACAGCAATCATTTACAAAGAGTGCAGTCCTGACCATAAATCGCTTGGGAATGTCATCTTATCAACTCGACGGTAAGAAGGTCGATATAGGTCATTGCAGTCAACACCATCTTGTGTGCAACCATAAAACCCCAGAACACCAAATCCAAGGTCTATGTCCCTCTCTGGCTGTCCCTTTCGCCCCATCTCCTGTTCCTTTGAACGTCTCTCTCTCTGGGGTTCCCTTTCCCACCAGTCCTTTCATGTGGCCAGCGTACTCGTGGGAATGTACGCCCGGGAACATTGTCGTCGTCAGTCCTGGCCAGTACAAATAAAGAAACGCCATATGCCCCCGGAGAAAAAAGTGTGAGACAGACCAAGAGATGTAGAGTGATGAGAGAGAAAAACCACCTCATTACAGGAAAAATTTGGATATGTGCCCTACGCATATACACACCCAAAGGGAGACAAAAACCTAAAGGAGGGTACTAGATGACTTTGTCACACATGTAATTGCCAAGGCAGTTGGTAGTAAAGAGTTTTTGGCTCAGGCAGCTGGTTATCTCATTGGCCCCTCTTGTTGCCTTTGTTGACAATGTATCACAGTGAAATGTATTGAAGCCAAATTATTTCCTATTTCTCAAGGATGCTATTAGCCTTTGACTCAAGGCTGTTGACTCAATTCCGCATAAACATTGTATTACACGACGTCGCAACATCAATGATACACTGAGCACTCTCAGAACAGGTCCAGCTATTTGGGGGTGGAAATCTAGGTCACCGTGTTGAGTTGTGCCATCGTAGTTGCGCGACCACTGTTTGCCATCGCAAACAGTATCTTAACGAAGGCCTGGGAGACACAAATAAATGGATGGGAACAGAGTTTGAGTTGAATCCCACAATGGGTTCTGAGGACATCTTGCGGCCTGATCGAAGACCAGAACCGTGAGGCACTAGGTGCTGGGCAGGACCAGCAGTGGTGAAGATGGCTACAGGCACCTATAGCAAACACATCCCACTGGGAATGATCCAAGAAGATGCCGTACACGCTGTGTAACCTCGGCAGGAACCTCGTTCCCAGAACCCTCTCATCCAACAACAGAGCACCTGGAGCGGAATGCTTCGAGGTGTGTGTATTGACAGAAGAGAAGGCGGGACATCCGGGCGTGCGTGCGTGATATCGGTTTCAGTCACGTGGGTTTAGCAGCCAGAGGCGAGAGAGAGGTACGGATTTGTGATAGAGGGCTATCCATTTCCGTTACATATTTTGGATACTTAAAGTTTCCCCTATTTATTCTCCTTGTCTTTGTTGTTCTTCCAGTCATGTCCTTATTCTTCTCGCTCCATGGACCGTTATCTGACACATCTTATATGCATAGATTTACATTTACGCATTTGTTGTTTCCACTGTCCATGACTATAGGAGAAAATCATTGTTTGTCTATTCTTGTCTATTTTCCGTTTTGGAAAACATCTTGAAGTTTCCCATGACAGGCCCAACACAACCTTTTAATTATAGTAACTACACACAGTGAGGTCCTGGGTTTTGATGATGTTTATCAAATGTGGTTGGTATTCTAAGCGGGTGACCTGTGCTTACATTTCCAGTCTGCTTGGCTTTGCCTTAATACCCCACGCTGTTCCTCCTCAGAACCAGACATTTTCTAATATCCTTCCTTTAAGTACATAAAGTCATGGAGCACTTGACCCACTTCTATGGTTGGAGGAACACGAATACTTTTCTTGCACAAACAGTAAGATTATCTATCGAGTCGAACTTGACAACAACAAAAATGGCTGGGTGGCCCTCCTATCCTACAATCAAGGGGAGTACTGAATGAATGATGATGTCAAGTCTGCCAATCCTCCTCCATTTCGATTGATTGTTTTGTTGGAAAACAAAAATAACTTAAATGAATAGCTGCTCTATAACAATACACTAATAAGAGATATTAGGGAGAAAAAACATATTTCTCTCTAATGCCGAGTAGTGAAGTATTCATTTGCAACTTTTAGAGAGAAATCCTTCCAATGCAATCTTCAAATCATAGTAAGTCGATCAATATTTCCCCAGAAAGCTGATCTATTCAGGACTTAATAAACTCTGCACTGGAAGCTCATTTGTTCTGGTATGACCACGCCGCTGGCAGTAAACAGACCCACAGGAAGCAATTACTTTAAAACCCTCCATCTCCAAAAGACCCAAGCCCCCAATGACACACACCCAAGAGCAAACAAACATGTGATCCACATTGGCAGTGAGGACACTTTGTTTTCCCCCCCTCGACGCAGACCCTCAGACTACAGACTATTTGTGACCAGTAACATCTGGCTTTGAGACACGCGAAGAATGCAGTTCCGTGTCTAAAAACAGCCCCGTCTCCTTTCATAATACCTAACTCTGTTCCAATCAATGAAAAGTCAGGAGTCGTTTGGTTACAAAATAGTAGATGGGCGATCTCTGTACAGCTGTTGAGAGTTTGTTCAAGATCATCTGTTTACCTGAGAAACATTCACACGGCTTACAAAATAGAGTCTGTTTGGCGTGCATTCGTGCAGCTGCAACAAACTTTCCTTCGTTGCTCAGATCAACATGTGGTGGGCTTATTGTCCTGACTCAGAGTCATAGATAGAGGTTTTTGAGGTTTCAAAATAAACAATAACCCAACGGATCACAGTCGGTTTTAGCGTGAGGTGAATCAGAGGACAAAGAAGACTGTGGAAGGCAGTTACAAGGGCCCTAGAAGATGAAAACACACACAAACAACACAAACAACAACCCCTGACATGAGTGGTTCCAGCCTGTGCTGTACATCAGGAAACAACAGCACATATATTTAAACTGCTGGATGTGAGGAGGAAGCTGTGCATATTTCTCTCGCCATCACGAATTCTGAGCAGTAGGAAAAAGGGTTATTATTGTCAAACGCTAGTTTAGAAGCCTTCCCAGAACCACAAAAGTGTTTATTATTTTTGATGTATTATTGAATTAGATAGGCCTAAAATTCACAGAAATAGGCAATATCTTTATTTGCAGAATATTTCCCTTTTAAAACAGACTTATTCAGTTATTTTCCATGGTTAGGAATTGCACTTTCTGACACTATTTTCCCTGACATTAGATTCAAATAACCTCAGTTACAGCCCTGTAACAAAAAGTTCCAATCATGGACCGTTGAATTTGTCTCTCCAATAGCACTACTTGTGATTTTACAACAGTTTTATTTATAGATTTTAAAAACATTTTTTCGTTGTCTGTGCTATATTTTAAACAATCCCGTCGTTTAATTCAAAAGATACACGTTTAGTCGGGGTTTGAAGTGCTGCCGCGGCCAGATGCAAAACAAACCCCAGAGCCAGTCCCCTGCAGGAGCGCCTGATGGGGTCCAGATGTGGCAGGGAAGTTGTAGCCTACACATTCCTCGTGTTCGGCCGGAGAATGCTCCATAGTAGCACATAAGTGCAGAACTCAAGAAAATAAAACGAAGAATACACACCAATCATAAGTTATTCCTCACTAGTTTGCCGTTTGAACTCAACACATGATAGGTCGGGTACAAAACGTTTTTGAATGACCTACCTTTCATTGTGCTTCACAGAAGGTCGAGGACTTGATGTCTGGAGTTACATCCACTGCACTGCAATGTGCTTTTCGTTTAGCACATAGTTTTAACGCCTCTGGTTCTGTTGATAACCCTTTTATCCGCAGGGATGGAGGTTTCCGATAGCTTGCAAAGGTTTCAGCACTACCTCCGCAGCTTTTGTGTTGCAGAAGTTTCTGCCGCAACAGGTAGCCACAAGGTTGCACTTTTGAAGCCGGGGGAGGACTTAGAATAATGTTCAAAGTTAAAATGATTGGTTAGGAAATTTGAGATTGCAAATAAAAGGTGTGCCCCTTTTCTCCAAGCAAAATGTCTTGCAAAGTGCTGATGTCAGGGTTTGTCTGCAACAGTGGTACCAGCAGTTGTAACCAGAGCCCATTCCATAGACCCCGTCCTCACCAATAGAAGGGGGGGGGGGAGTCTCGTGCCCGTATGGCTGGCCGAGAACACGTGCTCTGTACATCGGTGTGTGTGTGTGTGTGTGTGTGTGTGTGTGTGTGTGGCTTCATTTAAATGGGTGTACAATAATCAGATATAAGGTCATTATTGACAGCTGTCCCTCAACTTCAGGGAAATCAAATCTCCCTCGCCAAAGAGTCACAATTATGAAACGTACATGGTTTTCAATGTTTAACGCAACTAACATAATTCAATACAAATACATATTGAGAAGATTGATATGCCTGATCATTCATTGTCAGTTTTCAATCTACAATGAAAGAATTCCAACAGAAACATTGTCAGATGTTGCAAATCCAAACATCGGCCTTAACAACCACCAATTGGTTATACTGTTTCCTAAAATAGCCTTGTTGTTATATGACAGGTTTCAATCGACATCCATCCTGTGGCAATTAGTCGGCTTTATTCAGAAAATGGTTCTTCCCTTGTATACATTTCCCTTGACCCACCGTGGAGCGAGGCATTGCACTAAAGCACACAAAAAACAAAGACATCACAACTATTGGCTGACTGACAATAACAACACATTAATCATGCGGAGGTCCGTAATATAAAACAGCAGCCAGGGGTACATAATAACCATGGGATGGAAGGCAGAGGTTCTGGTCCTCAGAGGGGTTGAGATTGAGGCTCCATGGTTCTGTACATTCTGCAGGCCCTGTAAAGGTAGTTACATGGCTGTTGCCAGCATCTTACGCATGTATAGTATCCACTCCCCTGTTAAAAAGGTTGACTTATGGGCCCATCTCTACGCGATCGGCCCCAGGCTCTCATCACCCCCCTGGGATGACTGCTATGGGTCGGCCATTGTCTTATCAGAACCAGGTGTGTTGAGGTGGGTAGAACAACAGAGGCAGCAGCAGCAACAGCAGTGACACTGACTGTCTTCAGCCAAACACACACACGCACGCACGCACGCACGCACGCACACACACACACACACACACACACACA
>NC_079419.1:7008201-7043201 GCF_026213295.1 Gadus chalcogrammus | reverse complement strand
TGCGCAGACAGACCTCCGAGTGCTGGCAGCTGCAGCACCAGTGTGAGGCCTGCCAGGGTCCCCTGCTAAGAGGTAAACACAAGTACACACACACACACACACACACACACACACACACACACACACACACACACACACACACACACACACACACACACACACACACACACACACACACACACACACACACATCATAAATACACACACTTTTTCTTTCCCAAACACACACACACTCACTCAAAGACACACACATACACACAATCAGAAACACACAATCACGAACACAAACACACACACAATCACATCGGAAAACTCACACAATCATGAACACACACACAAACACACACATACAATCATTTGTGTGCACTTACTTAAATCTCTCCTTTTTAATAACTAGATGTGTGTGTCACTTTTCCCAGCACAAAACTATTTTGGGAGGGGAGAAAATGTAAAGGAATATAAATATTGTATATTTGGTGAGCATGAACATATAATTGGATTTGCAAATACTTAGGATTTAGTGAAAAGCATAGACCTTACTACTCTCTCAAGTATGATTCAGATACAATATCCCATGCAATCCTTCAAAGTACCCCTAGGGGTACAAATACCCCTATTTGAGAACCATCGTTCAGACTATAGCCTGTGATTTTCTTTGAAGTGGTTCCTGCCATATCAAGTAACCCGTTGGGGTTCGAACCGTCAACCCTCTGCATAGCAGTCGAGTGCTCTACTTGCTCAGCTATTTCCAGTCTGGTCCCAGTTGGGAGTTTGAGGGGAATATCAGTACGTGTTAAAGAAGGTGTTTCTGTGGGCTTAGGGTTTCCGAGATTCATCCCCTACAAGGTGTTCACGAACCGAATAGAAAGATTGGTTCAGACACGAGTTGGAACAAGGACATGACACCCCATCCACCGCCAGTGTGTGAGCACCCACCTGAGTGATGCAGAACACTCACCTCAAACTGTTCATGCGGTGCGTTCCACACAGATGGACTAAATCAGGGTCTCAAACTCGCGGCCCGGGGGCCAATTGAGGCGCGCGGGATGATATTTTGTGGCCCCCTACTTGACATCAAAGTTTAGCGTTAGTGCGACCCACGCGTTGTTGTCAAACGCACAATTTTGCTGAGTGGCTTGCCACGTTTTTTATCACTTGTGATAGACTCCTCCTCCTCATGCATTGGCCTTCCCCCCCTCAGAGTGTCCCAGCGTGAGGGAGCTTCACGTGGCGCTGGAGGAGGCCTCCCAGCTGCTGGAGGTCTGCAGGGAGCAGTACGAGGAGGTCCTTACCGTGGTCCAGCGCCACACCGACCAGACACTCAGCTGGCTGGGAGACATGGCCGCCGAGTACAGCTGGGTGGCGCCCGAGTGGACGGAGGAAGGCAGCGGCGCCGCCGGAGACAGCCCCTGGAACATGTTCCGCATCACCACGGTGAGAGGGTGGGCCGGCCGGGTGGGTGGGTGGGTGGGTGGGTGGGTGGTTGGTGGTTGGATGAGCTGGTGGAGGAGTGAGTGAATGGGTGGTTGGTGGTTGGATGAGCTGGTGGATGAGTGGTTGGATGAGCTGCTAGATGAGTGAGTGTATTGATGGTTGGTAGTTATATGAGCTGGTGGATGAATGAGTGAATGGGTGGTTTGTGGTTGGATGAGCTGGTGGATGAAAGAGTGAATGGTTGGTTGGTGGTTGGATGAGCTGTTGGATGAGTGAGTGAATGGGTGGTTGACGGATGGATGAGTGAGTGAATGGGTGGTTGGTGGTTGGACGTGCGGATGGATGGCGGCTGGATGAGCAGTTGGTTGGATGCTAGGGGGGGAGTGGGAACAGCCGTATGATGAGCCAGTGTGTCTAGTTAAAGTAAAGGGTTGATAACTGCCCCAAGTACGTTAAAGGAAACATTCATAAACAGTGTAATATAAAGGCAAATTACGAAAACAATAAACCTATCTTTAAATATTTGTGTGGATTGGTACACTAAAGGGTCATTAATAATCCTAACAACCACGACATCGGCCATGGATTCGGACTCCTTCCCCAGGTGTTGCCCAAGAGCAACGGCGGGGAAGAGAACGGCAACGCCACTGAGACGGAGGTCCGGGTCACCGTCCTGAACTCAGCCCCCCTCACCTTCTCCGTCCCCGGGGAGCTCCAGGTCCAGGACCCAGGCTTCCTCCAGTACGTCACCCAAGAGGCCCTGGACAGGTACAAGGACATGGTCAGGTAAGAGCAACCAGCAGTCTCTAGAGGAACACTCGATAAATGGAGCCTCAGAACTGGCTCATGAACTGTCGTTGTACACTTTCTATTGGAAAACTAATTGTAATTTGATTCAGCATTATAGGATGTATCTAGCCCTCTTTGTTGGTATTTTGGTAGACTTATGTTGAGCCCTTTATTCTGTTGCAACGTTTAACTTGATGTTCTGATGCTGATGCTTGCTGTGTTTTCTTGCAGGCTCGAGGATGAGTAGAAGTCATAGGGCGTCACGCCGAGGGTGAAGATGTATGGCTCAGCCGTCACTGCAGTATTAAACTAGACGGTAGACTTCAGAGTACCAGGTAGTGTCACTGACTCGCTAGCGGAAATTCATGTTGAATGTATGACCCGATGTAATCCGATCATTTCTTGCATGTAAAACATCAGAGACTTGAAAGAATGTAATTCTTTGCAATGAGTGTAATGAAAAACACAATAAACTGTGCTTGTGAAACAGAATGTTATCCAAAATACCTTTTTTTTAAATGAAAGATAAGAGTGTGGTATATTTATTCTAAGTGAATCATATGGTTCAAAACAAAAAGAAAAACAATTAAGGGTAAATATTAAGATACAACTTTTATTCAACCGTTTTTCACTGTACAAAATCGTATTAGTATCCATTCTCTGAAATGTCCATCTCCCAATTCTCACTTACTGCATTTGGAGTAGGCGCAAATTGGATTCTCCAGAGCAGTGCACCCAGGCACCAAGAATGAAATGAGAATGACTTTCCCACCTCTCCTCCTCCATTGATCGTTGGAAAAAAGAGGAAAGAAATGGGTAACAGGAAAATGGCTGCTGGAGTCGTTGCAAATCCTCATTACCTTCTTTTGGACAGGTAAGGGATAAAAACTCCATTAAAAAAGGGCCTGTTCTTTACAGCCCATCTTCGAGTTTCCCATTTCCATACATATAAAAAAATAAATGAATGAAGCCATCTTTCAACCAAAAGCATCTGCAAAGCTTTTGTTCCTTCCAAAGATAATAAGAGAATGAGAAAGAGGTTTACTTCCTTGCCCGCCAAAGAGCATTAAATCTGTACATCATTCAGACCACAAAATTTGCTAATGGGGTAAACTAGTGATTACCAAGTTGGAGGGGGTTGGCGGGGGGTTGTGTCAGGCAATCACGGCGAAATAGAATCTTATCATCCCATCGTATTTTTGAATCATAAATTTGCATAGAATTTCAGATGTTGAAAGCATAGTTTTATTGTTTGTGATTTGTGAAGTGAGGCAAATCAAACAAAAAGACAGTAGTATAGACATCGTAGTCATGATCTACATTAGGGCTGGGTATTGCCAGGTACCTCACAATTCAATTTGATTCTTTAGGTCTTGATTAGCTATCGATTTGATATTGATCCAATTGCTTCGATAACGATTCAATAATACGTGCAGATGATAAAAATACCTAAATATTATTTAGAATGAACCATTTCAAAATGAATTAACCATCTCATTGTGCTTTAACTAGCAAAAAGGGAATACACCATTGTTCCTGAGCTAAACTTGCAGCATAAAAGTAATAATCATAACATGGACAAATGTAAAAGGGCATGTACATTTAGGCATACTCGCTTCTAGATTACAATGACTGAGTACGCTTTTTTTTTTCCAATGGAAATAATCGATTTAAAAATATTCTGAATCGAAATTGAATCGAGAACAAATAAATTGCAGGGCATTGATGAATCGATATTTTTACCCAGCCCTAATCTACATGCAAGAATCATATTGTGACAACAGTTAGATCACTGTCCCTCCTCACTCTGAAAATCCCCTGAATCCAAAAAAAAAAAAAAAACACTTCTGTATTAGTAGGTGTGGGCCGTTAGAAGCACTACGTGATAGATCTTTTGACGCCAGCACAGCCACACTTGATCAAACAAAAATATATAAAAATCAACAGTAAATGTATTACTTTTAAAATGTTCACAGCTGAAGTGTCTCTCTTTCAACAACAACAAAAAACGGTTAGAGCAAAAGGTTTCCCCCACATTAAATTCCATGTGTTAATCCTCCATTTTAACCATGATTTTCCAATTCTAGCTGTACGAAATGAAGACAAAAAAAAACAATTACCCTAATCATTCTCCATCATTCTTGTATTTCCCAAACTCTTTGCACCTGGTGGTGGAATACATTTCTTTGCATGTACATGGGCTATGCATATACTCTCTTACCATTTTCCCCTTCTACTAAAACCGCTCCTTTGACACAACTTCACCCTCCCCCTAAGAGGTTTAGCACGTACACATCCAATTCAGAACCAGGCAATGGTCATAAAACAAAATGATATAAAACTAAAACAAATTAATACAACAAAACGCAGGGTGAACCACAATTCCTGTTCTATGCTGAAAATATCTCAACAGCAAATGTTAAAGACTTATGTTGTAGGAAGGGGGAAGGGGGGTGGTTTGGAGAAAACAAAAAACGGGAAGAAATGTACTATGTACTTTGTGGCACAAGTACAAACAACCTGTGCAATTGCAAATGTTCAGAAGAAAATATTCCCAAAGAAAGGTCACGAAGTGCACCGCTTCGAGAACCTCCGTCTAGTTTTTGGATCACAGTGTTCAGGCCGGTGCAGGTGGACTGTTTTGTTTCCGCTGGTCTTCTCTCGTACCTCGGTACCGACTTACACTTCAGCTCTCATTCCCCGCCCGACACATTCCCCCCCCCCCCCCCCCGCTTCCCCTCAGCCATCCAAACATACACAACAAACAACAACATCACCTTAAAAAGGTGAAACCAGCTTCGTCTTTTGAGTAAAAAGACCACCAACCCACCCCCCCCCCCCAAAAACAATCGTTTTCACACATCCACACCCAGACACACTCGCACCGCAGTAGACACTGCAGGTACGTCCCGTTTGGCCGCCAACGTTTGTGGGATATTAGCACGGAGCTCTCGGGTTTTTCCTGTCCACGTACTCTTTGTGGTCCTGGTACTCGTAGCCCTCGATCCGGTACCCTTATAGCTTAGCCAGCGTCTGTTAAATCGCCTATAATTCAACCTACATCTTTTTCTATAAAAAAAAAAATATCCTCTTCTCCCCGCCCACACCCCCCCCCATCTGCTGGGGACCTCTAGCGATGGAGGTGGTGGTGGTGGGCTCTACCGGTGCTGCCGGGGGTCTAGAGGTTATCCCCCGGCTGGTACTGGGGCTCCGTGGCGGTGAAGTAGTCCTCCAGGAAGGACTGGATGTACTCGAAGGTGGGCCTCTCGTCGGGGTCCTTCTTCCAGCACTGCCTCATCATCTCGTGCAGGGACTCGGGGCAGCCCGTGGGGCAGGGCATGCGGTAGCCCCGCTCCACCTGCTCCAGCACCTCCCGGTTCACCATGCCTGGGGGGGGAGAGACACAGCGCTGGGGTTAGGTCATGCAGTACAAGTGGGGCACCGTGTTGAGGGATTTCGCCGACGATTTTATCCAAAGCGACCTCCAACCGTTCATGCACACACCGACGGCAGAGTCGACCACACCGGGCGACAGCCGGCTCGTCAGCAGCCGTCGGGGTTTAGGCGCCTTGCTCAGGGACACCTCAACAGTCGGGGATCAAACTAGCAACCTTCCGCAAACGACCCAAAACCGGACGCGACTGATGAGTCAAATGTTTCGTTGCTCTGATCGGTTGTACGTTTTGGTCTGTGCCCTTCAATAATGGTCCATAGAAATCCGACAACGAACAGAGAGGTTCCAGGCTAATGCGCGTTTCAGGCGCATTAGTTGTAGCCTGATATCGCCCGTATTAGGTCAGGCTACAATCAATGGCTCAGCAGAATGCAAAGCTTGTATGCTCGGTTCAGATAGAAGTAATTCAAACAATGCAAAAGGGAAATAACACTGTCTTTTGGTGTCTTTTTCCCCCACAGCAAACTTGGTGTAATGCCCGACAGCTGTGAAGGGTCCAAAATTGTGACATTGTTGACAGCCAGCGATCACTTTACTGGATCATTCCCTGTTGTATGTTTGCTTAACGGCATCAAGCCAACCATGACCATAATGAATAGTTTTGGGAGCCGTATTGTGGTACCAGCGAGAGTGAAATACGCCTGGGGAATGTAATTGACCCACACAGGAACGCCGACATCTGGTTCTTACCAGTGCTTTGAAGCAACAACCAAGTATATTAAGTGTGGCATGCTCCAAAAAGCCAAGAAAATCCTCGTGTTAAGCACGATGGCCATGCCCCAGCCCGGCCCGGCCAAGTGGGTTCATCGCGGTGACTGTGAACCCAGTGTCTCCGACGTGACAGCAGAGGTTCAGCATGCAGTCCACCACCAGACAGCGCTGGCCCGCGGCCACTGGGCCTCTGCCGGGCGACCACTCCTCCTCAGGTTCCCCAGCCCATCTGGGAGCAACCCGATAGGCCTTGGAACAACAACTGGGCGGTTGGGATAGGGGGCTCGTGGGGGGGGGCATTGGGTTTGGTGTTGCCGTGATTTATGTTGCGGATGTGAATAAGGCTTGTCATTACGACACACACACACACACACACACACACACACACACACACACACACACACACACACACACACACACACACACACACACACACACACACACACACACACACACACACACACACACACACACACACTAGATGTAGATACACCATGTCATGCCTCAGTGGTTTGCTGTTCTCATGCCAATTAAGCCGCGAGGTCCCCCCCCCCCGCGCTACTAAATCGGTCCTCGTAACTCGGCGACGACTAGACAGCGAAAGCCGCAAAGGGGCCGAGATCTGGGCAGCGATAGAGACACCGCCTCTGGAATGGGCCGATGGGGATGGAGAGGGGGGGGGGGGGGTGGTGCAAGTCCTCAGAAGTAGCAGCTCTTGGGCACATTAATTAGACCAAAGGGAGGGGGAGGGACACGCTGAATGCCAACGAGGCCACAGGAGCCAGATGGTAGCCTATAAGAGCCGGTGGTTTGTGTCGGCCATATGGCCCGCTCTGTAATCAGGGACCGGTCACCCCCGTCAACCAGACACGGCGCAGTACCGGCGCCGGCCTGCAGAGGTCAGAGTTGAGGCGACAGGCGTCGGCCCGGCTGTTTGTGAATTGGAATATCCCCGGAGTTAAAGCCATACGTGGAAGAGTGGGGGTACTTTCCCACGGACGGATGAGCAAGAAGACATCTGTGGAGGGTCATAAACTAGTGTGCTGTGCTATTTTGGAACGCATTGGCGTCTGTGAACACCACTTGCGGGTCCCATTGCTCTCCCCTCAAAGTGGCAAAACAGCCACAACGAAACCAACACTCAAATATTGATTCGTTATCGTTCGACGGAGGCTCAGGGGAAGTTCCTTTCGGAGTCAATATTGACCAAAAAAAAAAAAAAAAAGGAAACGGTGCAACCCTATTGACGCAAGATAAACATGCACTACTACAGGTATATACACACAGTTTCCCCCCCACCCCCAAACGTACCCGGGTAGGGCACCCGGCCCTTGGTGACCAGCTCGGTCAGCAGGATGCCGAAGGACCAGCCGTCAGACTTGATGGTGAAGCGGCCGTACAGGGCGGCCTCGGGCGCTGTCCACTTGATGGGGAACTTGGCACCTGAAAAGCCGACAGGGAGGAAGAGGAAGTGAGACAGACGGGAAGGTGATGATGGAGCGTGCGCGAGCGAGGTGGACTTTGCCCTGCGGCCACCGTGCCGTGCGGTGAAGAGTGAGAAAAGGGTTAAACACGCAAACAGACGGTTACCGGTTACTCTCGGTGCTGTTGACATCCTGTTGAGTCAAGTGGGATTATAAATGTTTGATACGGACATGCCCGCATTACACCGTCTGCCGCTGTTTTGTCGCACCGTGACACAACACACTTAGGTCGCACGAGCAGGCAGTAGAACGGGGGCAGGGAAATCGAGATCAATTCATAATGAGGTTTAATGGGATGAGCTGAATTCGGGCATGCATGCAAAGTCACATTGGGTTTATAAACAGCCGTTTAAGGTGATTAAGGACTTAAAACGGGGCTGCGTTCAAATGAGCTCTGGAAAACGAAGCTCATGCCGATGGGCAAGCCGTGTGAACCACGAGCACCGTATGGGCCAACAGGTTTATATCAAGCATTATCACTTCAGCAGATTCTCAGATACCATGAGTGGCCGGACGTTTAGGCAAGGCAAGGCATCTTTATTTATACACCACTTTTCATCCACGAGGCAGACTCAACGTGCCTCAACATAGAAACAGAGTTTAGAAAGGGGGTCAGCTCCCGTAGGGGGAGTCAAAGGGCACAGGATCGCGCGGCCACGCCCACCTTGTCTGGCCGTGTACTCGTTGTCCTCGATGAGGCGCGCCAGCCCGAAGTCAGCGATCTTGCAACACAAGGTTTCCCCCACCAGGATGTTGGCGGCCCGGAGGTCCCTGTGGATGTAGTTCATCCTCTCGATGAAGGCCATGCCGTCGGCGATCTGAGCCACGTGATTGGACAAGAAGGGGGTGGTGAGGACGGACAAGGGAGGCGGGACAGACAAAAAGGATACATGGAGGTCAGAGAGAGCGGAAGCAGATGGAGCAGAGAGGACAGGCCTCTGGGGGATATTTAGAGGCCGAAACGTTCCTTTTGTGTGCTGGTGCGTTGTTCACTTAAACGGGAAAATGAATGGTCATTATTTGACCCTCATAATTGTTCAGACAACCACACACAGGACACTGACACTTATTGTAAGTCGCTCTGGATAAAAGCGTCTGCTAAATGCCCTAAATGTAAATGAATAGACTCATGGCGGCTAGGCTAAGAGGTACTCCCTGCAGTGGGCAGGGATGTAGACCGTGTTGTTTGTAATCAAGGACAACCTCCCGTGCTTTACCTGTGAAGCCATGTCCACCAGCTGGGGCAGCTTCAGGCATTTTCCATCTCCCTCCTTCAGGAAGTCCAGTAAACTCCCTGGAGAAAACACGTCATAGTTCAGGCAAAGTTCCGACCGAATTCGGTCAAGGGCTAGATATAAAAGCTAAAACAAGACAAAATAGAGAAAATAAAAAAAAGGGAAATATGACAGGAAAACGAAATTGAAACTAATTATCCACGCTCAATCCTATGATCCATTACATTGCATGGGGATAAAATAAAGTATGAATTAGTGACAATGTGTAGCCACGGCTCGGCTCACCTTTCCCCATGTACTCGGTCACGATGTAGATGGGCTCCTCCGACACCACGGCGTACAGCGGCACCAGCTTGTCGTGGCGGAGCTTCTTCATGATCTGGGCCTCCTGCAGGAAGGCCTCGGGCGACATGGTGCCGGGCTTCAGGGTCTTGATGGCCACCTTGGTGGTGCCGTTCCACGTGCCTGATCACAATTCAGACGCAACGCAGGTTGGATTAGCTGGGGGGGGGGTTGGACACGGGTGAACACGCTCTACGGCTTTCATTGAAAATGCCGATCTGGTGCAATTATGTTGCATCGTTCATGGCATACATTGCGATAAAATCACACTAAAAGTACTTTTTTTTATTTTTTATGTTTTATAACAATGAAAATATATCATTTCATTGTCTTGCATTATATGAAAGATATAAGCTCATTCATATTAATATGGCAGTATTTTTCATATGCAACACAATTATTTCCCCCTTTATATGAACAACCTTGTTATTCAATGTGACTTACGTTAAAAACAGACTTATCGCACAATGGCTTTAGTCTTTTGTGAAGCTTAAAGCTTAATGATTCATAACAAGATGAACGATAAATAAGCCAGACAAAAGTTTAAAAAAAAAAGAAGGCAAAGCCTGCCGCAGGGTAGGTATCGACAGGTTGGGTCATGAGTCATAAAGATATAAATCCGATGGCATCCAAAGGTGTGTGCGTGCATGTGTCTGTGTGTGAGCGCGTGTGTGTATGCATGGCGTGTGCGCGCTTGCGGCGAGTCTGTATATTCTTTAAAGCGACAGGACAGCTCATTGTGCTCGCGTCCGAGTGGTCATTAGATAAGCAGCCACTTCCTGATTCAGAGCCCGTTTAGTCACGCCCGGGCTCCCACACAGAGAGATGGGGCCGGGCACGCAGCACTGCTGTCACCGGGCTTAACTGGGCGGATTCATCACACCGGACGGAATCACGTAGGCAGGTTTGCACAACGTCAAAAGAGGGAAAAACCAAACTGAAGTTCCCTTTTTACCGCTGCATTTCCCAAAGTGTCTTAACTTCCATGACGAAACAGTTTCCAAATGTGTCGAGTTTAAAACACGACCTATAGTGACGCATAATCATATGCTATATATTTGATGGCATGAACGATACGCAAAAATGTGATGATGCAATATCACTGAAAGCATGAAACCATCGATACGATTATTGAATCGGGGGATTCCTGGCAGTAAGAGGAAGGATGCAGGTTCCAACTTGTTCTCAGAAAGCATTTTGACGAAAAAGTGGAGTTATTAAAGGAGAGGCCAACAGCAATACCCCCACACAGTGTGGGAGGCAACCTGTGCTTTTGTGTGTGTGTGACTGGGAGTGAGTTTGAGTGTGTGAGTGAGTGATGTGTATTCATGTGAATGTCACCCGAGTCTGGATTTAGAATGTCAGCATAATGCAACCCGTACAGACAGTGTTGGTTCTTTGCTCTGTAAATTATATGCAATGTTCATTTTTGAGTAGCAATGACGGTTGTGAAAGTCTGATTGGAAGATAATGAATTTTTCGTACATTAAGGAACTTCCTTGATTGCCGACAGATTTCTACAGAATCTGAGTGGCAAGGAAGCAAAGTTAAGCAATATATACAATGATCAACCAGGGACAAACTTTTGTTCTCTACACTAGGCTGTATATATTATAAATAAAATGTGTGCATGAAGTCTCGTCATTAATAAAGTACACTTCTATTCTTTATTAACTTGTGTACGTGGTGATTCACCTCCATCAAACACACAATGGTGCCAAACTTGTGGAGACTTTAAACCCATGACAAGAGGCGGTGGAGGAGGTCGTCTTACCCATCCAGACCTCTCCGAAGCAGCCCTGGCCCAGCTTGAGCTCCAGTCGGAGGGAGTCCCGGGGGATCTCCCAGGCGTCCTTGGCCAGGCCCTGTGTCTGGGGCTTCACCGTGGGGCACACCGTGGTCAGCCTGTAGCACAGCCCGTCTGAATGCTCTGCACAGAGTGGACATGACGACGGTCAGTGGGTCTCTGTTATGAGAACGCAGAGTACAGCCTCCACTCCCAGCAGAACACACACACACACACACACACACACACACACACACACACACACACACACACACACACACACACACACACACACACACACACACACACACACACACACACACACACACACACACACACACACACACACACCTTGCTGGGAGATTATTCAACTCTGGCAGGTGAAAAGAATAAATTCTCAAAGTCCCTGCTCTCTCGGTCAGCCAATAAACGTCAGAAATTAAATGATTGTTGTTGTTACCAAACCGGCCTCAACGTCATTGTAACAAGAACCCCCTTAAAAAAAAAAAAAGGCCCTGACTCACGGCATCAGGAAAACACAAGGGCGACACAAAGGTCTACACGCGTCATGTGTTCTGCTCAAGTAATAACAGGCCGAGCGCAACCGACGCCAAAGGCGCGCTCTGCTTTTGTGCGAAAACAACAATATCTCCAAACATCAGCCGTGTGCGTGTGCCCGCCCGGGGACACACACCGAGTTCATCGAGGCCGGAGCACAGAGAGGGGGGGGGGGGGGGGGGGGGGAGCGGACGTACCTGTGTAGTGCTTCACCAGCTTCTGCAGCGCGTCGAACTGGGCCCGCGTGGTGATGTAATAGCCCCCGCTGTCCAGCTTGCGGATCTTGTAGTGTTTGACGTTGTCCCCCTTCATGTCGTCCCAGTCCCGGATGGAGAGGGAGTAGGCGCCTGTCAGGGGGGAACGAGAGGAGAACCTCACTCAACGGCTCGGCTGGGGACTTCACAGGTAGCGCTCCGTTACAGCCGTTACAGCTTCCCGTTTATAGACGGGTAAAAGACAAACGCAGTTTAACCAAGCATATATCAAACTGTGGAGGTGAAAAGTGGGAGTTGCTGATTCTATACATTTGTCTACTCTGTCCTTCGAGTTATCTCGACGAGGGTTCATCCCATTGACTCCCCGCTCCCTGGGTGAATTGCAGAAGGGAGCGCAGCAGCAAGTGTGAAGTTTGCTTGGATGAGCCGTTATTGAAAAAGCTGCAAGCAGCAACACTGGAGGCCAAGCCCGAACAGGAACGTTTTGAAGTGCACTAAAATAGTAAATGCAACAACAATTCTGTTCTGTATACACCGCAGTAGTGAGATACACACCGAGCGTGTTTAACCCGTGGTCCAATGAAGGACTGATAAATGATGAACGTGATCGTGTGTTGTTGTTTACGGTTGGTTGGCCCATTACCTTTAGTGGTCTCGCTCTCTCGTGCCAGGAACGTCCCCCTCTGGTTCCCCGGCACAAGCAGAAGACGCTCTGCATCCTTCCGGCCCATTTTTCCAAAGTACCATCTGTCGAAGAGGAGAGCCATGCGTCACAGGAGGAAGACAATAAAATACACTACGAATAGGAATCCTAAATGAATTACGACTACAAGTGACTGAAAGACCTGCCTGTTACAAATCACAGAACACAACCCCTATGCATTGATGACACATAAAGAGCTTCTTTACTAATAAGTACCACGGTGATCTTAAACTAAATAGTTAAGCCCTCATACTCAACGGATGGAAAGAAAAATTATATAATACATAAAAATATGTATCCTTCCCACTTCTGGATGACTAATATAACGTTGACAGGAATGGAGAAGCCCTATGATACTGTAAGTTAAAAAAGGCACCCAATTCACGTGAACATATCCCTAGGCAAACAGTCTGTTCCACGATTACACCAAACACAAATCATTCCACCTGCCCCAAGCAAGCATATTGTCACTATAAACCGGTTTGCATACAATACCAAACCTACTAAACCTAATAAATCAACAATCAAAGCAACCCCGCCTCTTTGGGGGGGGGGGGGGGGGGGAATACCAAACCCTCTGAATTCCAGAGAAAAGGGCCTGTTACGACATGCAAAGGGGAACTAAGTGATCACATACAGCCCGGTAGCATTGGCCCTTTAACTGTGAGCCACCACACAGTAGCATTACTTCTGCTCCAGCAGCAAGCAGCCAGGCAGATCTGGTCCCAGTCTAGCGCAGCACAGGGACCTATTGTCCAATGTCCGGTCATGTGCTCCCAGGGCAGGGTGTCGCCATGCAGCCCTTTAGCTAGCGCCACCGGGCTATCTCATTACTGAAAGGTGACCATCTGGCTTCAAGGCCGAATCCAACCTGCAATCACTGAGCTCCATTAACCGCGTCTAGATTTGTATTTGTATTTCAATATGGTCATCTATATTGAAATGATTTGCATTTTTTACAGACAGTTGTAACAAAGAACAAACAAATGAAGCCCTAAAAGATCTAAAGTGAAACAACAAGGTAGGGAGACTGAGGTCTTACTCTTCGGCCTGTATCGAATCCGCCGGGGCCACGTAGTTGCTTGGGATGTAACCCTTCTGACCCGTGTTGATAGAGCGAGCTTCCCACCAGTCACCTTCCCTAAAGAGAGAGAGAGGGAGAGAGAGGCATCAGAAACACTGATTAGATAATAGGTAAATTAAATCAGAGACACGTCGCGACACAGTAAAGTAAAAACCACCTCAGAATGACTATGTGCATCCACCCCCCTGAAGAAGTAGGCAAATATTGCTAGGATTATAGAGGCAACACCAGAAACAACTTAAAGCGGTTTTCAACAGATTTCCCCAAAACAAGAACAGCATATGCTCCCAGCACCTCGCACTGTAATGGCCATCAAATTCCGACATTGACTGTCATTGGCTAGCCTATAGCAGCAGGACGCAATTCAGCCTGCTGTGCATTAAGGTAAAATATTCATTTGGAGCTGCTCTGTGATTGTCAACAAGCTGGAGTCCCGCCACCAGCGTCCTGCTGGTATAGTGTAGCGATGAGGGCTAGACAGATTGGCCATCGAATGCCCGCATGTGTCTTTATACAGGAGCACAGATCGCATGAGTGTGATTAAAAACAATCGGAGGCTCATGGTCACACACACACACACACACACACACACACACACACACACACACACACACACACACACACACACACACACACACACACACACACACACACACACACACACACACACACACACACACACACACACACACACACACCATCATTTCTATTTCGCCTCATGCCGCTCCTGTCCTTGGATCAAGCGTTGCGCCGCTCCACGCCACGTCCTTCCGGGACGGGCGAGGAGCCTTCCCGTCAGCGCACTCACGTGTTATTGATGATCTGGAAGCGGTCGCCCTTTGAGAACGAGAGGTCGTCCGCCGTCCTCGCTTCGTAGTCGTACAGCGCCACGAAAAAGGTCACGCCGCCTGGACGTGGGAGGGGGACGAAGAAGCCCAAGGGTCAGGGGTCGAGGGGGTCAGAGGTCACGGAGGGAAAATAACCGGATGTTTGTAGGAAGCCCCAAATAGTGGAGTCTCCGCCCGTACGCTAAAACTGAGATTCTGTTTGCAGCCGCCAAAATGTGCTCTATCTAGGATTGTTTGTCTAATGTCAACCTGCTGGTTGGAGACCACTTCTAAACCATGTCAGGTCTTTCATGGCTTATTACGTCCATTACATTTCGCCAGTTGGCCACTGCTTCCCTATGGAATAAATTATAGAGGGCGAAACCCTCAACCATTTGGGGTGATCTTTGATCTTTTCCTGAGTAAAGAAAAAGGCTCAAGGCTCATGAAATATAAATAATTCATTCCCATTTAAAATTGATGCCTTGCCTTACCGCTTCAACATATCCATAACCACAGCCAACGGCTGTGGCATATGCATCTTTACAAAACAAGATAACACACGAGATTGTGCTCGTGAAATCAAGATTAGTTTTAAGATGTGGGGCAGAATGTTCTGAACAAAACCATACACAAACTGTAATTCGCTGTTAGCATCTGTTATTCACCACTTAATGTGCATAACAAACGTGATGTCACACACTGCTCCCAGGACATGACTTCACAGTGTATTCATGAAAAACAATGCAGCGCCTGGAGCGCTCACAGGAGGTGGCATCTTGAAAGAGAGAACGATGCAAGACAGCTAAACACTAACGCTCATCTAGACCACAGGTGCGGATCGACGTCTGCAAAACGGTAGACACAAACCTCACTCTAATCCCCCAAAACAAACCACATTATCTGAGCTAAGCTGACAAGACGATGGATGACGGCGGAAAAAACAAACCGTCAAAGAGACTTCACGATGCCATCCCACTCAACTCCTTCCTCTTCAACTTCCTACGCCCCCACCCCCCCCTTACTCCTCTGCCATAAACCTCCAGGCCCCTCCCTCCCCACCACCCCCACACTGACCTGTCACCACGCCGGGGAAGGGACTGCTGACCGCCACCGCCGTGAAGGAGCTGGAGGCGCCGCCGAACGGCGTCATGATGGCCGACGCGCCGCCGAAGGGCGTGAGCGAGGCGCCCATGCCGTGGCCGCCGTAGCCGCTGTTGTTCATCTTGGCGGCGGGGGAGTGGCCCATGAGGGTGGGGTCAGGCCCGTAGTGGCCCATGTGGGAGTTGCCCGGCCCCGACGCGCTGTTGTCCGGTCGGTACTTGAGCGCCGGGCCCTTGTCCTCTTTGCTCTTGACGCAACCCATCCCCGAGCCTGAGGAGGAGGAGGAGGAGGAGGAGGAGGAGGAGGAGGAGGAGGAGGAGGAGGAGGAGGGTGTTAAAATACTGATGATCATATGGTTGCTTGCGGGACACGACCCGGGTGAGCGTTCAAAAAGGAGATCAGTCGTTATACCGCGTCATCAGGGAAGGAGGCTTATTGATCAGGTGAACAGACTTGCCCTGTGGTAAGTTATAGAAGTTTAATAGAAGTTAACATTTTACCCAATCAGCTCATAACCCCCAAAACAAAACAGAGGACTTTGACCTTGATTAAGGAGCAATACTCTCCCTTTTCCTCATGCTTCTATGTTGATGATTTGAAAGCACAGATTTAGGATTTTTTCATCAGCCCACAGGTGTATATTAGCATATAGAGTACCCGTCAGATATTCACCAGTTTTTACCCAAAACACCGTCTCAATCGTTAACACCTAATGAAGCTGCAACGCTGGATCTGTTCCACTCTGAGGGAAACTCATGCCAACATTACGTGTTGTGGTTTTCTACTATAGGAAGCGGGCTTCCAGGCGAATATAGTAAACCGATATTTGTAGCATATGGCTGATATTCACACCTATACAAAGCCTTGATATAAAGCCTTCGCGGCACCAAAATATTTGTCGTCAACACACTATCAGGTGGGGAAAGGAGATGCAAATATTTCTGGCTAAACATGACCTTGCATGTCTCAGATGTCCAACAGCAGCCAGATAATGCAGATCCCATTACAGCCTATGGCCATGTTAAGAGCCCTGGCCACACCCGCCCCCGATACAAAGATATGTGTGAGATTTGAGAAGCAGAGCATAACAGCCTTCCAAGAGATAAAGATGGAAGTCTTTCCCACAGAGCTAACGGTTACATGATATGCGTTGTGCGTGGATCTATGCATGTCACTCCATATCCATCATGTGCTAGGGTACCAGCTCATGACTTTATGGATGAGTAGTTAATGGTTGTCATCAGCACAGCTTTAGGCTGGGTGGATGATTAGGGAAATTGATGTCAGCCCATTGATTTAGTTCAACTCATTAGGAAAAGCATAAATACTTTAACCACTGCTATACCCAAATGGGTGTGTCAGACGTGTGTGCATCGTTAGAGGAATGTGGTCCCTGGAAGAAACCGGTGTCAGACGCTTCAGGGCGGAGAGTGTGAGGTAACTTAGTAGTGTTGCCACACATCAATTTCACTGCCGTCGAGTAAGACACTACTGAACGAGGTTGATCAGAGATGTGTGCGACGCTTGCGCTTGTTAGTTGCTTTCACTCAAAGATTTAAAGGGTTCAGCATTGAGATGAAAACAGCCATAGCAAACCTGGGAGAAGATGAACATCTTAAATAAATGGACATCTTAATTCAGAGGCAAATGGGAAGTATTTAGAGGCATGATATGGTGATTACGGCCTATATCGCCAGTAGCACAGCCAATATGCAGACTTGTTCAGTCAGACCTGAAGTCAGTAGGCCCAAGCTAAATCGAGAGCAGCTGGAGAAGGATGCAGTACTCCTTGGCATAGACTTGGTTAGTAGAGGGTGACTCACCAATCACCAGGGCAATAAATGTAGCGCCTTCACTTTCTCATTGGGAAAAATAAGGATTCCGCCATATACCGACCATTGTTTGATCATTCCAAACCTATTCATCGCTCCATCTTCGGACTGGCATGGTTGGAACGAGGTTGGACTTTTTTTTTTTCCATTGTCGAGGAAGTCGGGGCAAGACGGGGAATTTACCAGCTGTTGGTGACATAGTTTGAATAGAGCAGCCACTGACGCCACAACAGAGGTCTTTGTGAACCCGACAGCCACCTTTGACCTTGCGCTGACCTGCATGTCAGCCGCCTCGTAGCTTTAAAGTGCCAACGAGGCACTAGGCAGTGCTTGAGCTAAATGCTTAAAGCTAAAGCTAAACCAACATATGTTCTTGGAAGGAGGGCAAGTCAACATGGTAAATGTGACAGAGCAGGGGTGGTGGTATCTTGTAGCTTGAGAAGGGACCGACACATGGCCAAAGTCTTTGCCCTATGACCCAAGTCAACATAATCCTGGATTGTCCTACGGTCTTATCCGGAAGAAAATGGACAGATGTTATGAGGCTTAGGCTTTCAACAAAGCATTCTTTTACTTTATTTTCTTTTACGTATCCATTTTATTTTATTACTTTTCAATTATCTTTTTTAATATTAAATTTGATGGTATGGCGATGTTTCTATTTTAAGTACTTATAGTCTGCCTCCTTTATGAAAAATGCTATATTATGTTGCCTTGCCTTAGAACACCCAATTTTTCCGTATTTTGTGATCTTTACTAAAGATTTTAGCGATGGACTAACTTGGAGTGCAAATCCACAACGTTAAAAAGCTGCACCTCAGATCCTTTACCAAATGTAAGCATTCTACTGAGGGGAATTTTTGTGATGAAATGATCGAGGCTTGACACTTGTTTCACCTCATCAGCTTTATGTAAAATACCCACTTAGTTATTTTAGAGGTTGGTAAAGGCTGTTTTGAATGCAACATTACCACCCCAGCTTCAACAAGATTAATCTGCAGAAGCTAAAAGGAGGTCAGGGTTGTAAATGTACGGCTCCCTCTCTGTACCTGTCGTCCTGAAGACTGATATGGCCATGAATAGTTCATAAGCCTGCAGGTCCCTCAGGGAGGTCGATAATGCTGTGTGTGAAATTTGTTCATTTTCCAGCAATTTCACTTGCAATGCGAGACCAATGCTCTCTGGCACAGAGAGCAAGGAGGTAGCTCACAGCCGAAACATGAACGTTTTATGATAGTTTGGATGGAGATGTTTATGGCGGAATATCACTGCCAAAAAATCACAAGCAAAAACGACATTGCGCACGTACACAACAAACACATGCGTGCACCTATAGTATTATCGCGAGCACTGTGAGTCCGTTTGTGATGTCTGTTTCATAACGAAACAGACGTCCTTGTCCGCACAAATGCAGCCTTGCGCTTGTTTAGTGGGCGGTGCCAGCCAAAGCCGTAGTTTCCCTTAATGGGATTGGTTACTTGTTGTGCAGTTAAAGTAGCCTGGCTCTGCCCGCCTAAGTACTTGCACTAATTTTTTATTTCCCTTCAGTACTTGTGCCGTGTTCCAATACCCGTACTTCCATGAGTATACTTAAAGGAAGTATACTATCCGTACTATCTACTACGTTAATTTTTTTATTGCCGTGGCTCCTCCCCCGCAATAAACATCCCGCTTTGAACGGTGAACTCTTTACGCCTAGCAGCTATAAAAAGCTATAAAAACTATAAAAACTACAAAATGACTATTAATGCAGGCTATGTGGAAAATGGGCCGACAATGGCTCAGCCTGGCGCCGCCTCTTCCGCTACGTGGCTAAGATGGCTGCCGTTGAGTACGGAAAGTGTCCTTCGATCCCAGGCCCCCAGGAACACTGCATACTTCCACAATCCACCAGTGCTCAGCGGCCAAGCCTGGTATTGCAGCTGTTTAAGCGGGCTGTGGACGGGTCCCTCAAATCATGGGACCCAGAGTGAACGGAGATCTCCGTTCACTCTAATACAAGTGGGGAACAGGAATGTGTCTCCGCGAAAAATGTCTGGATATCAATCAAAGGCTCATAATTACCTTCATGCCATGTCCTAAAAAAATGTACGTTTTTTCTTTTCAAAACGCCACCTCAAGTGTTTTATTAGCCGTTATCTCGCTGGGGAAGAGGGGTGTGCAGCTGAAAGGAGTCGTAGTGAAACAAATGGCATCCGAGAGGGCCTAGTTCAGTGCTTCGTTAACGTGTCCGATTTTTGGACTGGTTCATCTGCTGCTCAATAACTCTCACGGTCCTCTGCTTGCGATCATTGTGATTCATCATGTATTGATCCATTTATTCAAAAGATCCAAAGACAAAGAACAGGTGCATTACGGTATCATTTGTTATACCGTAATATTATATTGTTGTTGGACCGGAGTGGGGGGATGGGCACGCATGCGTTCTATATTTCTGCATCCGGTACGTCATGAAATAGGGCGTAGCCATAGACCAATGATGCGGAAGCATATCGCTCCTTGATGTTGCCCTGCGCCACTGAGCAGTTAGGTAGGTCCATGTTCGATCCACACTTCACGATTAGCCCGTTTTGAGTACGACATCCGGGTCCTTGAAGTATACTTCTTTTCGCCGGATCTGAATTGGAACGTACTACGTACTTAAAATTTGGCTAGTAAGTACGGACAGTACGGGTATTGGAACACGGCATTGGTCTGGGTCTGCGGTATGCAAGTCGGTTACTTATTTCCGTCTAAATTTTGTGCGTCCACTCAGCGAACAGAGGGAGTGGCTGAGAACAATGACGTTAAAGTCAGCTCTCGTTGCCGGACATCTTCACGGCTCACGCACGGTGTTTGGTTTGTGTACAGCCTGCGTGCAATGTGATTCCTGGCCAAACGTAAGCGATTGGTTATGGAAGATCCAGAGTGGCACTGGGCAGATCCAATAGTTATAAACTTCAACAGACACCCGCCTTCAAGTGAGTTAACGTTAGTCAATTGAGTGGGTCCAGACACTCTGTGCAAATTAAATGAAGTATGAGATTCTGGTAGGACCAGGCTACAGTTAAAGTGCTTGCAATAATGATTTGTGTACATGAATGCGTTAGTTGTGTGCATGCACATTAGTCATTTTGCTCACTATTTTTGCAAGTGATGACGCCGTGGATGTTCCGTTACATATTACACATTTTAGAAAGGGCCTATTTGAGTTTGGTTGTTAAATAATGTCCTTTAATCAAAAGGAATTTAGACAAACTATGGATGCTTCAGTGAGAGGAGATCATTTGGGAATGCATTTTGTTCTGCATCCGTCGTAAGAAGTTGTATGTGAATCCCATTGGATTGACTTGGTCTTTTCGTCACTGTTTTTCGATGCTAGAATAAAGCATTACTCTGATACCTATCCTAGGAGGTTCACCCACAGAGCCATCCCTGGTGAAAAGGGAGCCTGATGACACCTCCTTTTAAAACTGACTACAAAAAGTGTATTTCAGGCCCGTCTAAAACCCTCTAATTCATCTTTTGTTATGGAGAAAAGAGGGAGTGGAAGACTGGGCCTTGTGGTTCTCCCCACATTCAGCGGTATCCTCAACATTTCCCTGACCAGTGGAAAGCCATACAAATGCTAACAATAACCAGTGCAAATGCTAATGAGTGCTCACGACAGGACAGCAGTGTCGCAATGCTCATCCTGACCTTACGACAAAAACACAGTAATGCACCGTGGAGAGTCCGCCTGGAAGCATCTGCCTGCGTCCTCCGTTCGAACAAAAGCACACATCTGCTGTCCACGGCAAAGGGATAGGACAAAATCGAAATGGGTGGAGGTTGGTTTAATTGAGTGACCAATACCAAAATAAATGGTGAACGTGCTGCAAAGAGTTGAATTTGTCCTTCTTAGTTTTTACAGTACAATTCAGGGCCGCAAGCCAGCTGTACGACAAGTACCTTGTGGACTACCCTGATAACAATGTTGAGCCCCAATGCTGCCCTCCTGGTAAACAGTGGCCGTCCCTATGGAGCAGTCTCGTTGAGCAGTACGACTAAATAAGTGGTACGGGAATGACTGTATTGATTCAGTACACTACATTCACTACATTTCCTCAGTCAGCCGTTAGGAAGTCAGCTTGTTTTAGAGGGGAAACCCTTAATATGATAGTGATGGTAGAACATTCTCTGCTCCGCAGCAAGTCCATAATGTTGTGACAAGGCAACAATTCCTCTACCTCTCTAGACCACCACACAGACCACAGTAGTAGTAGGCTGCCAAACCATCATGCATTGATGTATGTGGAAATAACTTACGATAGGTGGGTTATGAATGACAATGACAAAGACGCCATTATCCCAACATATTCCTCTTTGACAGACTCCACATTATGGTTAGGCTTGGAACCAGACGAATCTTGCAAGCTCCAGTTTAAATTTGCTCTGCTGCAGATAAGGACTGGCTACCCTCTGATACAGAACAATGTCTGCCAGGTACGAGATAGACTGACCATTTCACAAGCGCTTATCTAATACGAGTTGGGATAAACATGATGACGGAGTAGAGCAGCGCCGTAGAGGAGTGCCGCAGAGGCCTTTCCAACAACAACAACAACAACAACAAAGATGTCTGTCGCTGTTGTGAAACGGTCGGTCAATTCCTCTACCGAGGCAGTATTAAACAGACTGTATACGGTATATTTTCACTCAAAGAAGAAGCAACGACAGTGCTACTATCTTTTGCTGAGAAGGAAGATCCATCACCCGTTTTGTTGCAGTCCTCCTATCCGACCTATGCGTTCAGGGGTCTTTTGGTCTTGGCCTGTAGGTCACGCCCTTTGGAAATCGAATATGAACAGAGATGTTCCAGCCTAATTGCATCTTGCAGTTCGTCTGGCGATGCCAGGCTACATGCGGTCTCTGCACCAAGATGCGTTGAGAGCAAAGGGATGCGGAAAGCAAAAGGGTTTGAGACACTGTAGTGCATTTGGCCATCTCTTTAAGGACAAGGAAAAATACCCAGTTCTCCTGATAAAACTACCCATCCCCTGGCTGGTATCATCTCAATATTCAGCCTACAACCACATTACATACAACTAGATATTCCTGAACCGCATAAAACAAAACCGGATCGGTTTCGCCCGTTTCGGCTCTGTGCGTGGACGGGCCCCAAGTCAGATTATCGGCTGCCCTCTTCCCGGGGACGTGGTTAATAGTATAATAATATTTGCAATGGTGAAAAAAGCACCATTCTTTTGCTGGTTCCAAGGGAACAGGGTGACAGACTGCAGAAATATGTGTGCACAAGCACAGGCCACAAATGAGATTCTAGTCACGAATTGGATTATGAATGACTACTCTAGGAGTTGTCACTTAGAGAGGGAAAAACCACGGGTGTTGGAAAGAAATGCTTCCATTTACGCATTTATCAAATTAATCATACATCTACCCTTGCATACAGAACAAATTGAATAGGCAATGTTGAGGATAGAATTACTCTACAAAGGTTTAACCAATAAGCCTGTAAAAAAAGCCTGATTGTAGGTGCACTTAGAACAACAAGTGAAATAAGGAACAATATAGAACTCATTTCAATTTCCCTGTTTGCTGTATTCCTAACCCACAAGGCAGACTTTACAAAGCAGAGTCACAAAACAAGAACTGGGTGAACCAGCAGTTGCTTCTCCTTTGAAAGCTGTACCCATCATGCTGTGGTAAAAGGGGATTTGACTAAATGTGTGGCGCTCAAACAAACGTTGGGAGGCCAAGCCTTTCCCAGGAGGACATGTGACCAGGGGGGCTTGGGGCCAGACAGCAAACATGGAGCGTCACATTAAAAGGGACATGCTGGCTTTCACTGGGCCTCATGACACAATTTTCCAGGACTGGGATGGGGGAATCCCATTAGGGTTGGACAATACGATTTCCGAGATAAGAACACAAATAGGAGCCTTTCCCTGAATCAGGTCCACTGTCATCGTTTTTTATGATAATGATGCATAACCTGTCAAATTAAGAGCAATATAACCTTTTCAACAGCGTTATAGAAATATAAATCAACTATTGTTATGGCCACAGCAGTTCATGATAAATTGCCCTGGGATAGATAAAGAAAAGGACTATCATGACTTCATGGTCAAAAGACTCCTCTTGAAAGAAAAAATAAGGTAAAAGTTCAGTCAATCACCTAGGCTCAGACATGGTAGTATCACGCTTCACAGTATCAACGTCATGCTTAGCCTTTAACATACATATCAACCAGCAAGGGTAGCTCAGCAAGGTAAAATAAGTAGACAGAGAAATGTATTTGGAAGCTAGCTAAACTAGCACTCATCAAGAACCCTATCGCTGAGGTGCTTAATCAGATAGGTGAAAAGGTTCTGGAAAAGGTGCTGTAACCTTTGAGCCACAGCATTGCGTCATGTTTGCACTCACTTTCGGCACACCTTTAAGTCTCCTCAGTGCCTGTCGATTCACACAACCTCAAATAGGCTAACGCCTGAGCTTGATTGCATGAACCACCATGAAAGTTGGATATTATACTGGCTAAAATACATTGCCTCTATATATAAGCAGGTCAGGCTTTAAAGAAATAAGAAAAACACATTTGTTCAGCTGATATGGGCTGCCAGCCAGAAGGATTGAGAGCATACGAAAGGCACCCCACACTAAGCAGTGTAATTCGGTCACAGCCCTGGCAGACATTCTGTGGTGCTTATCACTGGGGCATCCTGCAATCTCTGCCAATCACAGAGAGCAGAGGAGGAGAGCGAGTTGGGGGTGGGGACGGACTTCCTTCCGACTCCATTCATGCCATTCAGACCACCTGCTGTGCCTGTCAAAGGATTGAGTCAGGGTGGGCAAGGGAGAGAGACATCTTCAAAGAAGAGCTCTCCCTATAGTTCTGTCCCTGTCGGGCGAACACAAAAGCCACAGCACCATAGACATCCGCTGAATTCTGCTGACTTAGACATCATCACAGCTTTGTCGTTCACTCTCTTCCCCACCAATGTAACCCATCTGGGAATTTTTTTCTTTTGAGGATTATCAACATTTTGGCAAGCTAATGGAAGCTTGCCTTACAAACATACCACGCATATAATGTACACAAATGGTGAACATCTATACAGCTAGGGATGTTCAAGGAGTGGAGATCCTTCAGCCCAGCTTCCCCAGCAAACACCACCTGTGAATGCTCCTCACTTAGCTGCCAACAGGCTACTCCACTCCAGCTGTCCGTGTGCATGTGTGTGTGAGTGAGAGAGAGTGTGTAAATGGGAGACGACCAAAGTGTCGTCCAGGGTAGTAGGCCTACTGCACAGACTGAGGATTACCATAGAGGGGGATTACTGGAGGACAACATTGCATCTACACACACATTGCTAGAGCACACCCGCAGGCGAGTAGTACACACTTTGAGACTCCAAGTATGAGGGAGGAACCACATCAGTACAAATTAAACACTAGAATAGAGGCCACTAATGTGTATAATGAAATGAGGACAGTAACCTACTCATGTATCAATCCATCTATCTATGTATATATATGACACGACTCAAAATCGTGCGGCGTTTTCAAGTGCCAAGTAAATGTTTGGGAATAAAATATGATCTATAGGTCCATCACATGTTGTACAGTCTGTGGGCCAGATCACATAGGCCTCAGCACGGTTACGTTAGGTTTGTATGGGTTAGAGACAGACTCGTAGGTTAACTTTGGAAGGAAAGCTTAGGCGATTCCAGACAGCCACCATAACACGAAGACGACTATTGCCGTCAGTTCGGCCCGCATTTTAAATTCAACTCCCATGCCTTGTTTCTGTGAAGCAAGATGAACAGACGTCTTGGACAATTGTTTTAACTTCTTCCTATGTTGTTAAAGCGAGACAGTCAGCGAAAACCTATCGCTCCACCGTTTACTTTCCAAACTACTTTCGGCTCAAATGTTCACTTTAAAAAAAAACACTTACCGTAAAAGAGACCTTTATTGCTTCGGGGTGAGGCTACATACGTCCTGTGGCGTTTGTTCCACGTAGTTTATGGTTAAAATCCAGGAGGAATTACCCTACGAAGGCTGACTCGACTGTGAAATCTCAGTCTTCGGTCGGTCCCATGGCGGCTTCTCTCGTGCGCCCACAAACCTACAATCCCAAGGTCCCTTGTGTTAATGTTCAATCACAAGGATCGACCAGTCGTTACCGCATGTATATTAAATGCCTGGATTGTTTCACGAAGGCGGAGATCGTCGACCATGGAGAATAACAAAAACAGGAACCGGCGAAGCCTCCATTGAGCCCCACAACAATAGAAGTAGCAGCTAGGACGAGGCCAGGAAGAATCATCCCCTTTAGCGAGGATTTCCCATGCACTCAATATGGCCGACATCCCAAATGCATATTGGTGTGGAAAATCATCCCTGACCGCCCCTGTTTTCCTGGCAATTTAACTGTGCATCGTTTTTGAATATATATATTTTTAAATTTAAAATAAATAAATAAATAGTTAAAATAACCACAAATGTCTAGGGTCGTTTAACCTTTGAACCTTAGTTGAACTAAATCCAAATGGCATTGGCGCCCTCTAGGCTTTGATGTTGGAAACGGCCACTGATAAACTTAATAAACCTCCCTCGCTGTCGTTTTTGCACTTAAAGCCTTTGTTACGCCTATCACAATAACAGTGATTTAGGCGTTAATCTGAAATACCTTGTATGGAAGGATACATTCAACTGATTTCTGATATTACTTTTATAATATACTTTTTTGTGTTTAGCTTTATTTTCTTTCTCTCTTTAGCTCCATCCTACGGAATAGGAATAGGGCCACAGGTGATTCTTTTTTTGGAGTTCAGACTGTAATCTCGGAATTCTGACTCTAATTTCAAAATTCAATTACCAGATTAAAAAGAGTTCTGACTGTGAAGTCAGAATTCTGAGATGCAGTCAGAATTCTGACTATCAAGTCAGAATTCCGACTTTAAACTCAGGACTCAATAGGCCTACACATAGGCTATATGATGATTTTTTTTTAGTGCTAACTTTATCTCAGAATTATGTCTTTAAACTCAGAATAAAAAATAGTTCTGACTTTAAACTCTGAAATCTTGTTGTGGAGCCACTACAGAACTGAATACAATGCTTCAAAGGCTTTTTCTTGACGAGTTACACATGTGAGTTTGAGGAATGTCGGCGGACACTGAGCTAATGAGCCTATTGTGAACTCTGAGTCACGTTTAAAAGCCTCATAAAGGGGGCTACCAAAAGAAGGATGTTTGGCTGGTGGATCACTTTGCAATCCATCCAGCTCTCTCATAAATGCAGGCGATCACTCAAGGTCACGGATGATATTTGGTCCTCTGTGTCTTGTTCTTCTTGGGCTATAGGCCTAGCCAATCCCAGTTCGAAAGTTCCCATTGCAGTGTTGGTAATTGGGTTTATTGTTCAAGGTCTATCTATTATCTTCTATCCGTCTAGCTTTCTGTCAGCATCTCTTTGTTTTGTCTTCCCTCTCTGACATGTATCTTAAGTTACAACCTAAACTTAGCCTATAATTATAAATAATATATGAATTTATCAACAAGTGAGTAGGCTACACCTTTTACTGAGATAGCTAGTTCAAAAATATTGACTGTATTCAGCCGTTGTTAGATTTCTACGAAAAGTGTGCCTTTTAAATTAGATGTCTCTCTGAACAGACTGGGTTTCACAAAACGTTTTTCAGGTTTATATCCCCACACAACTTACCCCCAAAACACGCATTGAGAGTTTCTGAACATACACACATGAATCATAAAAAATATCCTCTAAGTACTCGAAGATGATCCGGGTCCTTCAAGGCAACCTACCTCTCTTCTTCATCCATCCCCCGCAAACTTTGGCTCTGTGACTTCACTCCTGAACCAATTATTATTTAGGCTACTATAGACAGTTATTATATTTCTGCGGAACCAGAGCACAGCCGTATTATAGTATAATTCAACACACCGTAATATACACATTGGCCATTCACATTGGGACAAAGCATGACAACCTGCATGAATAACAAGATTTCAGTCTTTGATGACTAACCTGCCGGCTTTCCGCCATGGGCTCCAGGTCACACAGAAATCTTCAGTTAATTATGTTTAATTAAATGTTTGTATTCATATCGGTTCTTAAAAAAATAAACATTTTCCATCAACATAATATATTTAATTGCCTTTCCGTTCTTCCTAAACTGCTGGATGAGCAACGTTTACTTCGGTCCACATGGGTATAGGCTGGTAGACTGATCTATCCAGCACAGATCTAGGTGGACACGCCCACTGTGACGTCATATGGGGCAGATTTTCGAAACGGCTTGTAAGGCTAATCACACTCACACCTTGTGGTATAATATGTCTCCTTTTCAGTCTCTACTTGCAGGCTTCCGCCCACTTTCAGCCCGTGAAATTATTTGGATGTAATTGACATGCCCTCTGTTCGGGGAGGGAATTTAAGTCCCTATTTTCCTATATAATGGAATGTTACTTATTGTTATTATTATTATTATTATTATTATTATTATTATTATTATTATTATTATTATTATTATTATTGTTGTACCTCTATGTTGGTATTGATTCAAATGAAGTTTACTGACTTAAATATGTCATACATTTAATTGGGTGTTATAATGAAAATAAAGGTTGTTAGGTGTCCTGCTATGGTGGAGTTAGGCCTATAGCCCATATCAGGGCTTGTTTCATTGCCATATTAGGTTTTCTATTTCACTATAGAGAAAGTAAACTGGCAAAAAAAGGAAGAAAAAAGATGGAGTGTAAAGCTTTCTCGGTGATTCATCCTCTGAGTCAAACGGTCCGCATTGTGTCCTTCTCCTCCTCATGGTGGCGCCATTTGTTAAGCGATTTGTCTGGTCACGGTGGGAACGAGCGCACGTATTAAGGTGAGAGTCTTTCTTTAGTTTAACCCTTGCCGACGCATTCACTCTTTTTGAATCACGCCCTGTAACAGAAGTTGGGATGGGCTGTATGGCGACGGCTGCGTGTTCGTCATATTACGTCAGAGTCAACTCATTTCTGACGTGAACGTATTGAGGCTGAAATTAATTGGAATTGGCGCAATGGTAACGGGCCTTACCGGTGACAAGGCGCATGGCCGGGTAGGCCATTGGGAATTGGAGCCTACGCACACACCGTTCAAAGCCTTTATGAAAATATTGAGAATAATTATGAGAATTTCTGTATTATAACACTTTGTAAAATAGTCTTAGGCCTACACCTGAGCGATTCGTTTGGGTGTGGGTATAGAGCTTTAGGCCTAGCCCACTTATAGCCTATAAAGGATATCAAATAGGCCTGTGTCTATATAAATGTATATTTTTAGGTTGCGTGAGACTCAACGTATTGAAATGTGATTTTAGGAAACGAGGAGATTCAAAGCCATGATAAACCATACATTTGATATCGATCCAAATCCGCAATTCATGTTTTGTAATATAGATTAATAGGCTCATAGTCGAAAAAACGACTTGGGGAGCTACAAAATTGTCCTCGTCATTTCAGCACTGGACAGTTCCCGTTTCCCGAAGGCCTGGGGTTTCTATATCGGAAACGCGGTCCCAAGCATTACTCCCCGAAGTCCATATCACGGAGACAGCGCTACCATCATTTCTCACAAAAATATGATCATTTCCCAGCTCAGCCATAATCATAAAACCCTAATTGGAGTTATCGATGACGCGTGGGAGACGCAGTGGTCGTGTTGAGAGATAACATGATTTGTGCTGACCGTCACGTCGATTCGTGTAAAGTTCATAAACGTATGCAATCACCCCTTTCAGAAGAATTAAGTTTCGAAGTAAACTTCCTTAGGGGGTGGGGTGGTGGGGGGAATGAGTCTGACGGATGCATCGATGAGGAAGGAACTGTACTATTATATTCCGGGAGGAACGCCTGATGACGTCTATAGCATCCTTAATGTGACTTATTGAAAAAAAGGCAAGGCTCGCGATACATGGATAAAAATCCAAGGCGAATCGGAGCGCAGGACAAAAACTTTTTTGTGCAAAGATATGTAGACGCACGGAGGTATACTTTTCAGTTTTTGTTTTGCTTCAACGACCGGTTTAGTCACCTATTGTGTGTATAAAAGTGCGATTGCGCTGCGTTGAGGGGAACATAAGGGGAAACGGCAGCGGCGCTTGAGCAAGGGAAGAGAATAAGAGGTGCCGAGAGGAAGATCTCTATCTCTCTCACACGCTTCGACAGCCGCGCCCGGATCACATCCCACCGCGCTCCTCTCTGCCACCCCTGCTATAGGTACGTGCTCACCGCTTTATGCAGCAGCCTCGGTCGCTTTAATAACACGGAACAATTATATAGGCCTAACGGAGCTCAAGATTAAGTTGGATTATTTTAATTTACATTTTTCTTTTGCAGCGTTTTTCCAGTTTTTCTCTCTTAACTTTGTGATTGCCTCCAAAGGAGCACAAATTTGTTGTGGATTTACGATCAATTCTGCACTTTTATGGAATGGAGTGATATAAGGAGCGTGAAAACAGTGTTTCGTAGAACGGAGTGTGCCTCTATATACTTGGTTTTAATTGTCTTTAACCAATCCAGCTGATTAATGTTAGGAATATCGTAAGGTAGCCTGTGATTTTATTACAGCAAGAATGCGAATAAGTATTTTTGGAATGCAATGGTTGTATTCAATTGTTTTAACATCTCTTTTCTTTTTCTTTTCCATTCCAACAGCATGGCCAGTTCGAGTAAAGCGACATTAGTCTTGCTCATCTACGGAATCATAATGCACTACAGTGTTTACTGCACACCTATCGGATTAAGTTACCCTAAAATAAGGTATGTGAATGTGCTTTTTCTTCCACTTTGTTTATAGAGTCCGGATATTAAAAAAAACAGTATTCGATTAAAACGAACATGTATTGCACGTTCAGCTATTCCACTGCAGTACAGTTTCTAGGCTACTGTGTGTATAGCGCGTCATTCTGGATCGGGTATCCCTTATTTCCAACAAGCGTAATTACGCACGCTATCTCTTTTTTTGCGTCTGCTATTTAACAAAGGAGAAAAACAATCGTTGATATGGCAATTATTTTCCACTTCCACAAATAACTGACTCTTGGAAAATGACAGTGGAAATGTCGTAGTGGTTTGGGTCCATCGGGACGGTGCATAGAACAGCCCCTGTTTAAGACGAGAGTGCAGTCAGTGCTACGGATAGCCCTGGGGATGACGATGGAGAGGCGTCACCGAGAGGAGGCGAGGCGAAACGAATAGGAATGCCTTATCCTAAATTATAAAAAAAATTGTCAATCCAAAGCAAAGCCATAATTTAGGCGTGGTTTTTTATTCATTCGTTCGAATTATACGCTGCGGATTTTTATAAATCGTATTTCCGCTCCCTAAGGCCCACCACGTACAAAACGTGTCCATCCCCATTGTCTCTCTATCTCTAGGCCTTAATAATTAATGACACTTCAGCCAATGGAGACTCGGCAACCCATCACATGCATATTTGTCCGAAACAATAAAATGTAAATTATTATATGCGGAATTGCATCATCACTTTAGCAGAAAATGTTTATTTCTTTCAGTTTTTTCCACTAGACTACAAAGTTAAAATATCACGTTACCTCGGTTATTTTTGTTGGAGCCTTATTCGATTATTCTGGTGCCATTTATAGTGTTTCCTTCTTTTCCCCAAAAACGATCACGAATCGAATTATTCGATTTCGTTTTTTCTATTCCAGACTAGATAATGACGCTTTCGATGAAGATGGGAATTCATTATCGGACATGGGGTTTGACAGTGATCAAATTGCTATACGAAGCCCACCATCCTTAGATGACGACGTGTACACACTGTACTACCCTCCAGAAAAAAGGTAAATAACCCTCTACCCTTCTCAAGTACAGACTTATAATGGAACTCAATTCCATTTAAAACATTTTGGATGTTTGCTTGCTTTGTTTTTCCAGAGTAACTCATTTTATTTGTTCAATGTTATTTTCATATCTAGTAGCCTAAAATGCTGATGTAAATTCTTAATGAAGTAACGATTAGAAAAAATAGGTTAGAAACAGTGTGTGTGTGTGTGTGTGTGTGTGTGTGTGTGTGTGTGTGTGTGTGTGTGTGTGTGTGTGTGTGTGTGTGTGTGTGTGTGTGTGTGTGTGCATTAGGTTGCATACGGTTTATCTATTGCTGTGAGCCTGTGACATTGAACTTAAAGGCACATTTTGGGCTACTTCTGATCATTCTGTCTGTGCTTTGGTCACTGACGATGTATGTGTTTCGCGTTTTATCATCTCAGAACAGAGAGGCATGCAGAGGAAGAATTAGATAGAGCCTTGAGGGAGATCCTGGGTCAGTTAACAGCGAGACAATATCTGCATTCTCTGATGACAATACGTGTAGGGTAAGGGCATTTCTTATCAGCGTTTACTAAGCCGCCATCACACTGTGCTCTGCGCCGCCCAGCTTCAGGTTGCTGCATCATTGTCTCGACTCCTTCGTATCATTTTTCTGTAGTGGTTTCACTTTCGTTTTGTGCAACAAAGTCCACTATAGAAATGTTCGATGTCCTCGTGAGCATCTCTATAGCGGGCGTGGTATTGCCTTCATTAGGACCGACCACCCCTTTAACACGCACAAAACCACAAACATCATGTTTTATTTATGTTTTATTATCAAAAAAGATAGGTCAGTTGACTTAGATTAAAAAACTAAGGTTGATTATCGATAACTTGATTTTTATTTTCCCAGTGGGCCTCTCTATGCGCCAGAATGTGCCATGGGATGCAAATTAATCATTTATGACAATTGTCTGACAGGATTAAAGCCCTGATTCGTTTAACATTGGCGTCCGCGCTGGTTTTAAGGAACGAAAAATCCCGAATAGGAATAGGGTCCTTGAAAAATAAAAATGCTAAAACAGGCAAATCGATGATTCAGTCGTACAATCCTTAAAATCAGAAAGTAATACTGTTAAAAAAATGCAGTTCAATGTTGCAAGGATGAGGCTGGCTTTTCAGTGCAGCAACCTGTAGTCTGACATGATGTGTGCTCCTGTTTTGCAGCGAAGAGACTAGCATGGAGGACGAGTCGGAACCATTATCTAAAAGGCATTCGGACGGGATATTCACCGACAGCTACAGCCGCCATCGAAAACAGATGGCTGTGAAGAAATACCTCGCAGCAGTCCTGGGGAGAAGGTACAGACAGAGGGTGAGGAACAAAGGACGTCGACTCGCGTATTTGTAGCGATGTTAAAGCAGCTCCCCCAAAACTGCCCCTCCTGTGTAAATATCCAGTCGTTCAAGTCATTCAGATATACCTGACAAACAGTGGATTGCGCCTGTGTTCTTTAAACATGTATTTATGTATCAAGTAAAAGCCATTAAATGAATATTTTAATAATAATATCGTTTTTCTTTTGTACAAAAGCACTTGATACCGCACAGTTATATACTTTGTGGACCAATATTTTATTTTCATGTCAACATGTTGAAAAAAACAAAACAAAATGACAAAAAAAAAGACATTCGAAAAAAAATGATAAGTGTGCACCTTCAACGTTATGCGCTTGACATCTTCAAAGGTCATCTACATATGCAGAAAATAAATAGATTTTAAAAAGACAATCAGAGTATTGAATGTTATACTTATTTTTGTAACCAACGTTTTAGTATTTCCTTTTATTGTGGTGTTGTTTTAAAAACAGGCATCAAAGAAGCAGTGAGCATGCTTTGTAAAAAAGCATAACTAAAAAGGAATCTAAATATTTGCCCCTCTGCCCAGACAGACGCCTTCACTGGGCTTTGTGTGTGTGTGTGTGTGTGTGTGTGTGTGTGTGTGTGTGTGTGTGTGTGTGTGTGTGTGTGTGTGTGTGTGTGTGTGTGTGTGTGTGTGTGTGTGTGTGTGTGTGTGTGTGTGTGGGGGGTTATACTGGCTTAGGTTGTAGCCACTCCTCTGAGGGGAAAATAAATTCACTAATTTGAGAAAAACAATTATTTGAAGTCTTGGTGGCGTTGGTCTGACTGCCCATATTGACGAGGGATGAGTTTGTTTACTGTAGACCATGCGGCAAACACTGCGTGCTCACTTGCCTTACAATTGGTGAAATATCGGAGGATAAGCAACGATTGACAGACCTGTGTTAATGAGTTTTGGTTAGCGATAGCCAGCATGAAAACAACCACAAGATACATCATGCATTCCACCGTTTGTTTTGATCCACATCAACGCTTTTGATTTGGGAACCTTGCGCTCCAGTGGTTGGTTACACTCTGGACCCCACCTGTTCGAAGATTGTACTACGAGTCCACATATGGGATAGCCAACACAACCCAGAGACATAATGCATTTGCAATGCGGGCTCGAGGAAATCCGGAGTAGCCCCCCCCCCCCCTCCCCCAGCTTAGGCTATTATTATCTATAGCGCTGTTTGTAGGCTAGAGGTGGGAACCTTGTTATACTTTGAGTAGAAAAACTGCATGCCTTGATGCTGTGGCTATTTAGAGTTGGTTGTTTTCTGTTAAGCTTATTTATACCCTATTGCATCACAGATATTTCAAAAATATGAAAGAGGGAGGGCTATAGGAAAGGGTAGGAAAATACCTGTTGATGCACCCCGCCTGGCGTCGTCGATGTATATCAGAGCCCCCCCGCCCCCGCCCTTTCTGAATGTCCTGTTCCAAGTAGCATTTATTGATATTTTCTTTGGCAGTTTGGTCGTTGTGTTAATGCGTTGATTTGACAATGATGTGGTTTGCTGTTATGACAAAGATAATTGCGTTGGATGTCGGATGTACGCGAGAGGGGGACGAGCTGATCCTGATCACGTGATCGACAAGAGTAGCGTCGAGAGAGTAACTTATGTATAGAGATGGAGAGAGCGAGAGAAGGAGAAATACGGCGTGTGTGCGAAAGAAAGAGAGAAGAGAGAGAGAGAGAGAGAGAGAGAGAGAGAGAGAGAGAGAGAGAGAGAGAGAGAGAGAGAGAGAGAGAGAGAGAGAGAGAGAGAGAGAGAGAGAGAGAGAGAGAGAGAGAGAGAGAGATTTTAGACTCAAGGTATGCGAGTCAAACTAGAGACCAGGCTAAATGGATGAATTGAAATGCCAACGGCATGGCCGATCGACACAAAATACAAGAAATAGAGGATACAAATAAAAAGCGATAGAAAAAAAAATAATTGCCTCAAAGAATGCTGCCACGCAATTTGGAATACAGGAGGGGCGTGCGAAATAAAGACAAACAGAGCAAGAGATTGTTAAAAGAGTCGCTTAAAAAAGAGTTGGGTTGTAACAAACCCAAATTGGGTGAAGGTGTTCATTACCTGAATAAGGATAAAACGCCCGCCCCCTGACCGCTCTGCCCGCCTCTCTCGCGAGAGTCCAAGAATACGGGACAATGAGTCTGATGCGAGAGCCATATCAGATGTTTAAACCCCGTTCCCTCCGCTCCGTCACCAGG